>NW_027362768.1:113604251-114066751 GCF_046119375.1 Phyllobates terribilis | reverse complement strand
GCCCCCTGCTGTGTAGAGATGGCGCCGTGCGGCTCCCCGCTGTGTATAGATGGCTACGTGCGGCCTCCCGCTGAGTATAGATGGCGCTGTGCGGCCTCCTGCTGTCTCTGGGGGGGGCGCCATGCGGCCTCCCGCTGTGTATAGATGGCTACGTGCGGCCTCCTGCTTAGTATAGATGGCGCTGTGCGGCCTCCTGCTGTCTCTGGGGGGGGCGCCATGCGGCCTCCCGCTGTGTATAGATGGCTACGTGCAGCCTCCCGCTGAGTATAGATGGCGCTGTGCGGCCTCCTGCTGTCTCTGGGGGGGGGGCGCTGTGCGGCATCTATACTCAGCAGAAGGCCGCACGTAGCCATCTATACACGTAAACTCAGCAGGAGGCTGCACGTAGCCATCTATACGGTGCCATCTATACACAGCGGGAGGCTGCACGTAGCCATCTATACACAGTGGGAGGCTGCACGTAGCCATCTATACACAGCGGGAGGCCGCACGGCGCCATCTATACACAGCGGGAGGCCGCACGGCGCCATCTATAGACAGCGGGAGGCTGCACGTAGCCATCTATACACAGCGGGAGGCTGCACGTAGCCATCTATACACAGCGGGAGGCCGCACGGCGCCATCTATACACAGCGGGAGGCCGCACAGCGCCATCTATACACAGCGGGAGGCCGCACAGCGCCATCTATACACAGCGGGAGGCCGCACAGCGCCATCTATACACAGCGGGAGGCCGCACAGCGCCATCTATACACAGCGGGAGGCCGCACGGCGCCATCTATACACAGCGGGAGGCCGCACGGCGCCATCTATACACAGCGGGAGGCCGCACGGCGCCATCTATACACAGCGGGAGGCCGCACGGCGCCATCTATACACAGCGGGAGGCTGCACGGCGCCATCTATACACAGCGGGAGGCCACACGTGGCCATCTATACACAGCGGCAGTCTCAGTGCTTTGCAAGAGCAGTCAATAAATTCTGCTTGACTAATTCTGAGCACCATAAAGTCTGGTTCGCTTCTAACCTGTTGTCTTCATTTTCAGCTTGCTGAATTCTAACTCATTTACTGTCATTCGAGACGATGCCTTTGCTGGTCTCTTTCACCTTGAATACCTGTAAGTGCTCCACTTAATGTCATATTTTTTATTCTGTTCTTCTTCATCTTATGGCATGTGCAATTGTATGAGCAAGTATTCATATGAATTTATGACCTACTTAAACCTTCGAGGACCTTAAATTTTATTCAATCAAATTTTTTTCCAGTTTAAAACTATGGGACATATATGTGCCTTGGTCCTCAAAGGGTTTTTAAAGGGGCATTTTTTTTATATACCTTGAAATTAAGCCCTACCCCATGGAATGAAGCCCTACCTACATGACATCTGAGAGCTACATGGATCCCGCTTGTGAGGTGCCTGTGCGTCACTACTATTCAGTTTTAGGGTCCACTCACTAAGCCATATATTCTCTCATGCAAGAGAATAGGGCCAATTATGCTAATGACACTCGGCTCAAACTCTGTCAGAGCTTCAACTGAGTGTGATCCGATTCTCTCGCAGCACAGATATGGAGAAGATGGAGAACTTACTTTCTCCATCTTCTCCATAGTCTCTGTGAGTGTTCATCGGACTGCACTTGGATGACATCCGAGTGCAGTCCAATGTTTTACGTGCACCCATAGACTTGTATGGGTGCACATAGTCCGAATATCGAATGAGATTATTTTCTCATGCCGATAATCGCAAATCTGCACTGTCCCATAGTATAACATAGGGACGAGTCCTATCCGATAAAACATCACATAGCATTCGGCCGTGTTATACGACAGTGTGAGCGAGCCCTTAGAGTCAAGGAATATTTACATGCAGATGATGATATTACTCTCCCAGTGTATATTTTTTTAGACGAGTTCATAGTAAATGCTTTGCCTTTTTGACATGTGATCAACTAAAGAACAAGAAAGATTTAGGACCTCCCCTATAGAGAAACGGAAAATAGTTTGGAGGACTTGCATGTCCTTTTTTATTTATTATGAGAAAATCATAAAAGATCCCGTTTTTTAACCATGCTGTGACTTTCTTCTGAGGGAGAGGGAGAGAGCTGCCCTATTCAGAGTCTGTAATAAGACCTGCTGACAAAAGTGTTGAAGATACAGTCTAATGTGAATTAACAATGGAAAAAAGTTAATTTGACAAATGGCTTGTATTTTTTTTAATACAAACCTTTTTGTGTTTACAGCTCCTTTAAAGGGAATCTGTCATCAGGTTTTTGCCACCTAATCTGAGAGCAGCATAATGTAGGGTTAGAGGCACTGATTCCAGTAATGTGTCACTTACTGGGCTGCTTAGTGTTGTTTTGATAAAATCATTGATTTGTCAGATGGTAATTATCACTAGATGACTAGTAAGTTCTGTAGGACCCCACCCCCATCACTGATCAGTAGATTTCTGTGTACACTGAGCATGGGCATAAAGCTGCCAATCAGTGGTGTGGGCGGGGCTATACAGAGCGCAGCATTCAGAGAGCTGCTAGATCTGCAGCAGATAAAACGGTGATTTTCTCAAAATGACAACAAGCAGCTGAAAAAGTGACACATCGCTGGAATCAGGGTATCTGCCCCTATATTGTGCTGCTCTCAGATGGGGCAGCACAATTAATATTGTGCCAAATTAATTTCCCGTGAACTATCACATGATCTATCACAGGGGATCATGTGACATGTCATGTGATAAATCAGGTGGGGGGGGGGCCGCGCCTTCTAAACTGCCTGGGGCCCTTGCTACTCTTAATCCACCCCTGCCTGTAAGCTGTTTATTCAGAATCTGAAAATATCAATAATTCATGCGCTGGGGTCCAGAAGTCACATAATATATAAATTGAGTTCACCTGTGTATAATTTATTCTCAGTATAACTACAGCTGTTCTGTGAAGGCTCCAGAGGTTTGTTTGAGAACATTAGGGGTCATAATGAAAACCAAGGGACACACCAGACATGCCAGGGATAAAGTTGTGGAGAGGGGTAAAGCAGGGTTAGGTTATAAAAAAAAAATAGCCCAAGCTCGGAAAATTTCATGGAGCACTGTTCAATCCATCATTCAAAAGTGGAAGGAGGATGGAACAACTGCTAATTAGTGATGAGCGAGCATGCTCGCTACTGCTCGGTGCTCGCCCGAGCATCTCACTGCTCGAGATGCTTGGCGCTCGCTGAATATTTCCGGGGTTGCTCGGCGGGAGCTCGGGTCCCCTCTCTGCATGTTTGGCGCCTTTCACAGAGCCAATGAACATGCAGGGATTGCCTGCCACTCACTGTAATGCTGCAGCCATGTTGGTTGTGGCATTACAGTGATTAGCTGGCCGCACAGCGTCATCAGGTCTATATCAGACCTGGCGCCACTGTGCTCGTCACACTCACTCCAGAATCAGACAGTGTAGGGAGAGCTGCTGCTGAGCTGGGGACAGATTTGCTTGTTTATCAGGTAGTGTAGAGAGAAAACAAGTACATTACACATATCCATCTCAACAAACAGTCCTTCTGAGGACTAATCCATCAGCAGAGATATTAGGCAGGTAGTGTAAAGAGGCAGGCAGGCAGTGTATATAGCAGACTGCAGTGCATATAGCACAAGAGGCTCCATTCCAGTTTTGTCTGCTGTTAGACATTTCTAGACATAGGCCCAGGTCTAAGGGGCCAGGAATATTTTTTTTTGGATCTTAATCCTCATTATTTGCTTAAAAAGCAATCCAGAAAACACCGTATATCTGTGCCATTTGCTTGTTGACACTGCAGAATAAAGCCAGGTCTTTTCCGTATTACAGCATTAAAAATCCAGCTATTTAAAACTGTGGTTTGTCCGTCACACGGATCACATACAATTGCGCTGAAAATATTGCCATTTCTGGCCTCAATTGAAATTTTGTTGCAGTGTGTCAGTAAAGCTATTGACATCAGTTTGCTGTTCAAAATAGTTACCTACAAACCAGTTATTAAAAACTCACAAAATTAGAATATCATCAAAAAGTTAATTTATTTCATTTCTTCAATACTAAAAGTGAAATTCATATATTATATAGAGTCATTACAAACAGAGTGATCTATTTCAAGTGTTTATTTCTGTTAATGTTGATGATTACGGCTTACAGCCAATGAAAACACAAAAATAATTTTCTCAGTAAATTAGAATGCTTCATAACAACAGCTTGAAAAATGTTTTTAAAATCCGAAATGTTGGCCTACTGAAATGTATGTTCAGTAAATGCACTTAATACTTGGTTCGGGGCGCCTTTTGCATCAATTACTGCATCATTGCGGCGTGGCATGGAGGCAATCAGCCTGTAGCACTGCTGAGGTGTTATGGAAGCCCAGGTTGCTTTGATAGCACCCTTCAGCTCGTCTGCATTGTGGGGTCTGGTGTCTCTCATCTTCCTCTTGACAATACCCCATAGATTCTCTGTGGGGTTAAGATCAGGCGAGTTTGCTGGGCAATCAAGCACAGTGATACTGTTGTGTTTAAATCAGGTATTGGTACTTTTGGCAGTGTGGACAGGTGCCAAGTCTTCAAAAAAGCTTGTCGGCAGAGAGAAGCATTAAGTGCTCTAAAATTTCCTGGTAGACGACTGCGCTGATTTTGGTCTTGATAAAACACAGTGGACCTACACCAGCAGATTACATGGCTCCCCAAACCATCACTGATTGTGGAAACTTCACACTAGACCCCAAGCAGCTTGGAGTGTGTGCCTCTCCACTCTTCCTCCAGACTCTGGGACTGTAGCGTCGGCGTCTCCGCTTCCTGCCGGGCAGAGATGCCATACTCCTCACTGCCGTGGTCCCAGTCCGGCGTCTGGCGTCCCCCAGCTCCCTTGCTGGTGCTGCTGTTGCACGCAGCGCGCAGCTTCCCGGGCACTGTGCTTAGGGCACGCACATGATCCCTCCCTCTTAAAGGGGCTGCGCGCGCCATCCTAAACAGTCCCCGGCCAATGGCTGGAGGGCCACTCCTATATAAAGTACCTCCTCCAAAATGGAGGTGCCTGTCCAAGGTTATTGTTTGTGTGCTAACACTCTCCTCAGCCTTCAGGTTCCAGTACCTGCCAGCCTGTCTGTTAGCCATGCCCACCAGCCTGTCTATCAGCCGTGCCCGCCAGCCTATCTATCAGCTGTGTCCGCCTGCCTATCTACCTGGATCACCTGTTTGGCCACCTTCCGTGTCAGTCTGCTTGCCTACCTGGATCACCTGCGTGGGTACCTGCTGAGCCCACCTGCCTGACTACCCGGATCACCCATCAAGCTACCTGCCGTGCTCTTTCGCTGTACTGGTCAGCTTCAGCCATCTGACCCGTGGGAGTCGACCTACTCTCCCCGTAAGGGAGCAAATCCCAGGGAGTGGTCTCCCGAGGCAGAGAAGGCCTTTATCTCTCTTAAACAAGCCTTCTCCTCCGCTCCTGTGCTACACCATCCTGATGGCAATAAACAGTTCTTCCTGGAGGTTGATGCCTCTTCCTCCAGAGCCGGAGCAGTGCTCACCCAGAAATCCTCGTCTGGGAGAATGGTGACCTGCGGCTTCTTCTCCAAACTCTTCTCTCCGGCCGAGCGTAATTACTCCATAGGAGATCGTGAACTGCTGGCCATCAAATTAGCACTGGAGGAGTGGCGCTACTTGCTTGAGGGGGCTCTGCACCCGGTGGTCATCTACACTGACCATAAAAACCTTGCGTATTTGCAGACCACCCAGAGACTAAACCCGCGTCAGGCCAAATGGTCTTTGTTCTTTGCTCGATTCTGCTTCAACCTCCATTACCGCCTGGCAGACAAGAACATTAAAGCAGACGCTCTATTCCACTCTTTTCTGTCTTCCGACCTGGAGGAGGAGCCTCTGCACATAATTGATCCCTCCAGAATAATGACTGTTGCTCTGTTTGACCTGTCTCATCTTCCCCCTGGTAAGACTTTTGTAGCGGCTCTGGATCGGAAGAGGGTCTAACTCTGGCGCCATTTGGCCAAACTGGCTGGCCATGCCGGCCAGAGGAAGACACTTCTGCTCATTACTCGGCACTATTGATGGCCCACCCTGCGCAAGGATGTTGCGGATTTTGTCACAGCTTGTTCCTCTTGTGCCCATAACAAGATACCCAGGCACCTTCCAGCCGGTCGTCTCCTTTCTCTTCCCATGCCTTCCGCTCCGTGGCAACATACTGCAATGGATTTCATCACGGATCTTCCTGTATTGGCAGGTTGTATTGTCATTTGGGTGGTCACCGACCGCTTCTCCAAGATGGCTCACTTCATTCCTCTGCCTGGTCTTCCATCTGCATCTGTGCTGACTAAGGACTTTATCCGTCACATCTTCTGTCTCCACGGCTTACCCCTCCACATTGTCTCGGACCGAGGAGTTCAGTTCACTTCTTGCTTTTGGAGAGCCACGTGCAAGCTGCTGGATGTCTCTTTTGATTTCTCTTCTGCCTACCATCCTCAGTCCAATGGTCAAGTGGAATGTATCAATCAGATCCTTACCAGCTTTCTTCGGCACTTTGTCAACGCTCATTATAGCGATTGGGTTGAGCTCCTGCCCTAGGCCGAGTTTTCCTATAACAACCATGTGAGTGAGTCCTCTGCTAAGTCTCCTTTTTTTGTGGTCTACTGTCAACACCCCCGGATTCCGTTCCCCGTCTCCACTTCAGTGGACAATCCTGCCGCGGAGTCTCTCGTCAGTGAATTTTCTGGAATTTGGGAGGACACTAGATCTGCGTTTCTTCAGTCCTCCGAGTGGATGAAGAAACATGCTGATAAGAGGCATCTGGATCCGCCTCAATTCTGTCCGGGAGACAAGGTCTGGCTTTCCTACAAATATGTCCGTCTCAAGATACCATCATATAAGTTGGGTCCGCGGTTCATCGGTCCATTCGAGATTCTGAACCAAATAAATCCAGTGGCTTACAAGCTGAAACTCCCGGCCTCCTTACAGATACCCAACTCCTTTCATGTGTCTCTCCTCAAACATGTTGTCCTTAATTCTTTCTCTGAGGATCCAGGTATCACTCTAGCTCCAGTCTCCACTGAGGATGTCTTTGAGGTAGAGAACATTTTGGCTGTCAAGAGGGTAAGAGGAAAGACTTTCTTTCTTGTGGACTGGAAAAGGTTTGGTCCTGAGGAGAGATCTTGTGAGCCCAGGGAGAACAGTCATGCCCCTTGTCTTCTTGAAAAATTTCTTGAGGGCCTAAAGAAGAGGGGGCTTAAAGGGGGGGTACTGTAGCATCGGCGTCTCTGCCTCCTGCTGGGCAGAGATGCCTTTCCCCTCACCGCCGCGGTCCCAGTCCGGTGTCCTCCAGCTTCCCCGCTGCTGCTGTTGCGCGCACCGCGTGCAGCTTCCCGGACACTGTGCTTAGGGCGCGCGCTCCCTCCCTCTTAAAGGGACCGCACGCGCCATCCTAAACAGTCCTCGGCCAATGGCCGGAGGACTACTCCTATATAAAGCACATCCTCCAAAATGGAGGTGCCTGTGCAAGGTTGTTGTTTGTGTGCTAACACTCTCCTCAGCCATTAGGTTCCAGTACCTGCCAGACTGTCTGTTAGCCATGCCCGCAAGCCTGTCTATCAGCTGTGACTGCCAGCCTGTCTGTCTGCCGTGTCCACCTGCCTGTCTACCCGGATCATCTGTCTGACCACCTGCAGTGTCCGCCCGCTTGCCTACCTGGATCACCTGTCTGGCTACCTGCCGAGTCCGCCTGCCTGCCTACTAAGATCACCCGTCAAGCTACCTGCCATGCTCTTTCGCTGTACCAGTCAGCTTCAGCCATCTGACGCATGGGAGTCGCCTGCTCTCACATAAGGTCAGTCCCAGAGTGGCACCTGGTCCACCTGCCCGGTCCCTCCCTGGTTCACGGAGTTGATTGCCTTTGGAAGTGCATTGAGCTGTAGGGTGCATTGCTGCAAAAGGGGGAAAAAAAAAAAAAAACTATTTAAATCTTCGTCCTTAGCGAGTGTGAATGAGCTGAGTGTGACTGGAGCGTAAGTGCAAACGGAAGTAAGTGTGTGACTTGCTTTTCAGTGACTTTGGATTCAGGGAGTTTGGAAGGGAGGAATTTGGACTGAATTGCTGTCTGTATTTTATTAATTCTTTACATTTCTTTTTACTTAACATTACTGTCTAGTGCAATCCCCATTAGGAAATGAGCTCCATTATTGGCAATGCTATCCAGTGTACATCTTGCCACATGTATGCAATCCTTGAACAGCCGGTTGGGGTTGCATACTGCTGCGCAAGATGTGTGCACGCTGTGCGTTTGGAAGCCCAGGTACTGGATCTAAATGAGCGGCTGGCAACACTGAGATCCATTGATAATATGGAAAGGAGTCTGCTGCTCACTGAGCAGCTGCTCACTGGGGTAGATGTGGGGGAGGGTGGTAGTAGGGAGCTGCAGGACCATGAGGCAGCTAGCTGGGTGACAGTTAGAAGGGGGGGTAGAGGGAAGAGTGCCAGGGAGGCTAGTCCTGATCTGGCACACCCCAATAAGTTTGCAAAGTTGGCAGATGAGGGGGGTGACGGTACAGGGGTAGCACTGCTGCAGCAAGGCATGTCCCCTGAAAGCCCGAGGAGTGTCAGCTCCAGTAAGGGGGGAAATAGGAGAGCAGGGCACACCAGGCAGGTGCTGTTAGTGGGGGACTCAATTATTAGGGGAACACATAGGGCAATCTGTCACAAAGATAGGGATCGTCGAACAGTGTGCTGCCTACCTGGCGCTCGAGCCCGGCACATCGCTGATCAGGTTGACAGATTACAGGGAGGGGCTGGTGAGGACCCAGCGGTCATGGTGCACATTGGCACAAATGACAAAGTTAGAGGTAGGTGGAAGGTCCTTAAAGATGATTTCAGGGAATTAGGCTGCAAGCTTAAAGCAAGGACCTCCAAGGTGATATTCTCTGAAATACTACCTGTACCACATGCCACGCCAGAGAGGCAACGGGAGATTAGGGAGATAAATAAGTGGCTCAAGAACTGGTGTAGGAAGGAGGGATTTGGGTTCCTGGAGAACTGGGCCAACTTCTCAGTTGGCTAAAGACTCTATGCTAGGGACCGGCTGCACCTCAATGGGGAGGGTGCAGCTGTGCTGGGGGAGAAAATGGCTAGAAGGTTGGAGGAGTGTTTAAACTAGGGATTGGGTGGGATGGTATTCATTTTGTAGGTGGGGAAGATAGTGCAGATAGTGACCTCGGCACAAATAAAGAAATTGGGGGTGGGGTTAAAACAGTCAATAAAGTAAGAAGGAATAGAGGTACAGAGAGATACATAAAATGCATGTACACTAATGCCAGAAGCTTCACCAAAAAAATGGAAGAATTTGAATTAATTTTGTTGGAAAATAATTATGACATAGTGGGGATATCTGAGACGTGGCTGGATGAGAGCCATGACTGGGCAGTTATTTTACAGGGCTATAGTCTGTTCCGAAATGACCGTACAAACAAGCGAGGGGGGGTGTTTATATGTAAAATCATCCTTAAAACCCATCTTGCAGGAGGATATATGTGAATCTAATGGAAATGTAGAGTCCCTCTGGGTGGAGATAAGGGGAGGGGGGAAAAATAATAAATTACTGATAGGGGTTTGTTATAAGTCTCCAAAAATAATGGAAGCAGTGGAGAATATCCTCGTAAAGCAAATAGATGAAGCAGCGACTCAAGGAGAAGTCATTATTATGGGGGGACTTCAACTACCCTGAAATACACTGGGGGACAGAAACCTGTAGTTAAAGCAAAGGAAATAGGTTTTTGACAACTATGAGAGACAATTACCTTTCACAACTGGTTCAGGACCCAACAAGAAGGGGGGCACTGCTAGACCTAATATTAACCAATAGGCCAGACCGCATATCAAATATAACAGTTGGGGGTCACTTGGGCAATAGTGATCACAAAATAATACGTTTTCATGTAACCTTTAATAAGATGTGTAGTAGAGGGGTTACAAGGACACTAAGCTTCAGGAAGGCAAATTTCCAACGGTTGAAAGATGATCTTAGTACAATAAACTGGGACGATATCCTGAGACATAAAGCTACACAAAGCAAATAGGAGACATTTATTAGCATCCTGAATAGGACCTGTGCACAATATATACCCTATGGGAATAAACATGCTAGAAATAGGAGGGAATCACTATGGCTAAATAGAGCTGTAAGGGGCGCAATAAGTGACAAAAAGAAAGCATTTAGAGAACTAAAGCAAGTAGGTAGTGATGAGGCATTAAATAAATATAGAAAATTAAATAAATTCTGTAAAAATCAAATCAAGGCAGCAAAGATTGAGGCAGAGAGAATCATTGCCAGAGAAAGTATAAATAATCCCAAAATATTCTTTAACTACATAAATAGTGTAATGCAGCGGCTTGCTGCATTACTGTAATGGTCCAGGGTGTGTCCTGGCTGACCATGTACCTCTCCCTCAGGTGACTGATCACATGACTGTGACATCATCACAGGACCTGTGCACACAGAAGGACTGATCACATGACTGTGACATCATCACAGGTCCTGTGTGCACTGAAGGATATATAAATCTTGGTGCTTTTGAAACAGTGTGAAAAAGGCGTGAGGCCTGTTCCCTGTGTGTGGGACACCGTTGACCTGGTGAGGCCTAGAAAGAGAGGCCTCGTGAGGCCTGGAAGGCAGAGGCTGGATCCCCCTGTGTTTAGGATGCCAGTAGCCTTGGAGGGCGAGAGGCCTGGTCTCTGTGTGGCACTCCACTAGCCTGGAAGGCAGAGGCTGGATCTTCCCTGTGTTTGGAGATACCAGCAACCTTTGAAGGTACGTGGCCCGGAGGTCCCATCTGGGAAGCCGTGATGCCACAACGGAGGCAGAACCGAGCTGAGAGAAGCAGCTAAAACCCTAAAGTAAAAATGCTGCTTGATGTGGACATTTATATTGTTACTTTGCTGAAGGCTGTATCTGGAGCCAAGTGGACATATCTGTCACTGGAAAGGCTCTTGGACATTATATGTGTAATATGTCGGCGAGCCACTGAGATGGACTCAGTTATTAGCGGTTTATGATAAATAATAAACTGCTGGATTGTGAAATACTGGAAAGACGTTGCATGTGTGCGTTAATTAACCGGTGAAGCGAGTGCCCCTCAGCATGATGACTAGCGCTGCCTTACATGTAGTTGGAGAATGCGGGCAACTGCAGCCTGGTTGCTAGGGCCAACTGCAGCCTGGTTGCTAGGGGCAACTGCAGCCTGGTTGCTAGGGGCAATGGCAGCCTGGTTGCTAGGGGTAACGGCACAGGACGACGAGTGTGGATGCAAGCATCTTGCTGTGGCTCGGCGGGGTCACGAAGATTAAAGCATCTGGCTATAACTCGGCGGGGTTACGAAAATTGTCGTCGCACCCAAACCTGGTTTTGCTGTGGCTCTTCGGGGTCACGAAGATTAAAGCATCTGGCTGTAACTCGGCAGGGTTACGAAAATTGTCCTCGCACTCAAACCTGGCTGCTGTGGCTCGGCGGGGCCACGAAAATTTTCCAGGGAGAGCGGTGTGAAGTGTCTAGTGTGAACAGTGTACCGCAATGGCCATGAACGGAGCAGTATCTCCAGACGGAATGGAGAAGGGGTTAGATGACCGGCTGCAAACGGTCTGCAGCAAAATGGAGTGTCCTGAAGAAATGCAGGAGCAGATAAAGATGGCTGTGAAGGGAGCAGCAAATGAGACTGAAGTTATTGAGAGATTAAAGTGCCTGTTAAAATCGCAGCAGCAGGCATTTGAGAAACAACAGCAGGTATTTGAGAAACGACAACAGGTCGTGGTGCAGGAAGGGCAGGAGGTGTTGGCCCGTTACAGAATGGTGGCAGCGGACCATTCCTTGAGTTCTCCTGTGGCGCCGGTACTATCCGAGAGTGCCCCGGGAGGTAGTAAGATATGTTGTGAACTGGGTCCTAAGACTATTGCTGTTTTTTTTTGTAAAAATCCCCCGACAGGTGTGGGTGTCCAATAGGGGGCGGAGTCTCAAAAGAGGGCAGAGTTTCATAAGAGCGTGGAATAAAGAAAACCAAAATTGGTTACTGGTTGTGGGTTGGTACCGCCTAAAAATGACAATAGGACCGTTGATAACGGGGTAGCTCCAGTAGAAGGGGTTGACGTCAAAGTGGGAGGTGACTTGTTGGTCCACAACACCATTGTGAGTGACACAGACCCATAGCTGACGGTGACATTCCGACAGGAGAAAAAGAGTTCAGTCAGGAGGAGCTAGACGAGGTGAGAAAGTCCTCCTCTCGTCGTCGACGGCGCAAGGGCCACAAAAAGGTTGCTCCTGTAGTCTTTGCTGAAAGTGAAAATAATGAAAATGTAATGCTGTGTGCCTTTGTTCCAAGTGTGGATCCTCCTTTAGAGGCAGAAGAGGAGGTGATGTTTCCAGAAGCAACCTCCGGTACAGTACTGAGACAGAAGGATCAGGATGCGACAGCCCTGAAAGAGGAGGTGGCCAATCCTGACCAAGAGCTGGAGCCTGTCACACAGCAGTATCAGAGTGAAGTGCAGCAACTAAGGGAAAACCTGGAGAATGGGTCCTCAGACCAGCTGAGCCTGGAGTCTGAATGGCAGAAAATAAACCAGGTTGTAATGAATTTGCAGCGAGAACTGGAAGAAAGCAGCTAGGAAATCAACAAATGGAAAGAAATGTTCCAGAGAAATAAAGAGGAGGTTTCTCAATTGGAGCTTGACAAAGCGTAGTGTGAAGATGAGTTGTGCAAGGTGAAAGATCGCTTCTCCCTAGTACGGTTAGAGCTGAGGGAGGTGAAGCAAAAGCTGGATGAGGGTCTACACCAGAGGGATAGGGAGCTGTCTGCCCTAAAAGAGGTGCTGCAGGATGAAGTTTCTGGACTTGATCAAAACCTAGAACGACTGCGTGAACAGTTCAACCAGGAGCTGTGTGAATCCAAGAAGGAGTGTAGTGAACTCAGTAAGGAATTGCAACAAATTAAGAGAGACTATGAGGATCTCATCAAGGTTAAGGAAAAACTAGAGGAGGATAAGGCTGATGCAGAGCACATGCGCCAAGTGGTTGAGACCACTCTGCAGGACACCCATGATGAAAATGATGATCTCCGCAGAAAGACCCTAGGTCTGGAAGCTCAGGTGAAGGAGCTGCAGACGTTCTGTGATGATCTCCAGAGGGCAGAGACGTGCCTTAAGGAAAGAATCAGCAAGATGGAAGCTGAGCGGAAAAAGATGGAGGAGTCTATCGGAGAAGCCTCAGACCAGGGCCAGGAGTTGGCCACTGGAGATGGGAGGTATGAAGCAAATACCTCCTCGACTAATGCAAACTCGGATGATTCGGTGGATGTAAGAGCCGAGATCAAGGAGCAGTTGAAGCAGGAAGAGTGTCAGAGATGGGCTGCTGAGAGACGAGTAGCTGAGCTTGAAGGTCGCCTGGCTAAGTACCAATCAGTGAAGGAGGCCTCCTTGGAGAAGGAAAGGGGCAAACAAGTTGCGCTTAATCCTTTATACCATGTGAAGGTGGACCTGAGGAGAATTCTGGAGTTCATAGCGGTGAGGCAGCTCAGGGGAAGCATACAGGGTGAAGAAGCTGAAAGTCAATTGTCCCTGAAACCTGAGCCGGTTGATCGTCTGGAAACCACGGGTGAGACAGAAACGTCTTGGTACAAGTGCCTCATAGATGTACCCGAAGATTTGAGAGAAGAATGCACCAGTGAGTCCGTGCATGAAGAGTTTAAGAAGGCCGTGGAAGCCTGTAAGGTGTACTCGACACCAGAAGCTAAACAACTGGTGATCCTGTCCACAACCGAAGTCACAGTGAAGAGGGTGGCTATCCTAAGTGACATGCACTGGCTATGTATTCGCACAAAGCAGTTTGTCCAGTTGAAGACGGAACAAGCCATTAGACAACTGGAGCTTATGAGAAAAGCTCAAAGTCTGCGTGAAAAGGTCATTCGGGTGCCTCAGGCTCTGGTAAGAAAGCACATTGGGAGAAATGGCCGAACCATGGAAATAATGGTAAAGAAGTCTGGTGTGATGAAAGTAAGCAGTCCACGTGATCGTCAGGACTGGATAACAGATGAAGACGGCATGGTGTCATTCTCCACTGCAGGAACGGAAGAAAGTCTTGCATATATACGCATGCTGATGGAGTACTGAGTGACCTACCTGCGAGAGGTAGAACAGTTGAATCTCGCCAGACTGCGAATGGAAAGGCAGCATCGCCTGAGCAGCAGAAGGTGGCAACCGTCTAGAAATTGTGAGACCAGACAGAGAAAGGGCCCCCTAAATAACAGAACAGCGACAGCTGAAGTTAGAGACCTTTCAAGATATCCTGATAGTAGTGGGCGTGGGTTTAGAGGTAGTGAGACCTCTAGTAACTGAGGTCTGAGAGGCCCATACAAACGACCCAATAGAGTACGGGACAGTACGGAGTTGAACCGGACCTTAGATACAAGGGCATGTGAGTCACACTGCTGTATTGGCCGCTGGGAGCGGGGGAGGTCTGACCAGGTTCTGACTGACCGCTGGGAGTGGGGGAGGACTGACAAGGTTACGACCCGGAAATGTGACTTGATGAAGTCAGTGACAATGACCGATGGTAGGTCCCTAAGGAATGGGCTAATGTCGATGACTAATGTTCCAGGGGCTGAGCAGCGCAATTGTCAAGTACGTGGTCTCTGTGTGAATGGTGGGTTATAATGTGATTGTGTATATTATGTGTTCAACCCCACAAGTTTGAACAGAGGGGGGGATATGTAATGCAGTGGCTTGCGGCTTTACTGTAATGGCCCAGGGTGTGTTCTGGCTGACCAGAAGGACTGATCACATGACTGTGACATCATCACAGGTCCTGTGTGCACTGAAGAATATATAAATCTTGGTGCTTTTGAGACAGTGTGAAAAAGGCGTGAGGCCTCTTCCCTGTGTGTGGGACACCATTGGCCTGGTGAGGCCTAGAAAGAGAGGCCTGGTGAAGCCTGGAAGGCAGAGGCTGGATCCCCCTGTGTTTAGGATGCCAGTAGCCTTGGAGGGCGAGAGGCCTGGTCCCTGTGTGGGACTCCACTAGCCTGGAAGGCAGAAGCTGGATCTTCCCTGTGTTTGGAGATACCAGCAGCCTTTGAAGGTACATGGCCCGGAGGCCCCATCTGGGAAGCCGTGAAGCCACAGCGGTGGCAGAACCGAGCTGAGAGAAGCAGCTAAAACCCGGCAAAGGTAAAAACGCTGCTTGATGTGGACATTTATATTGTTACCATGCTGAAGACTGTATCTGGAGCCAAGTGGACATATCTGTCACTGGAAAGGCTCTTAGGCATTATACAGTTATATGAAAAAGTTTGGGCACCTCTATTAATCTTAAGCTTAATGTTTTATAAAAATTGGTGTTTTTGCAACAGCTATTTCAGTTTGATATATGTAATAACTGTTGGACACAGTAATGATTCTGCCTTGAAATGAGGTTTATTGTACTAACAGAAAATGTGCAATCTGCATTCAAACAAAATTTGACAGGTGCATAAGTATGGGCACCTCACCAGAAAAGTGACATTCATATTTAGTAGATCCTCCTTTTGCAAAAATAACAGCCTCCAGTCACTTGCTGTAGCTTTAAATGAGTTCCTGGATCCTGGATGAAGGTATTTTTGACCATTCCTCTTTACAAAACAATTCCAGTTCAGTTAAGTTTGATGGTCGCCGAGCATGGACAGCCCTCTTCAAATGATCCCACAGATGTTCAATGATATTCAGGTCTGGGGACTGGGATGGCCATTCCAGAACATTGTAATTGTTCCTCTGCATGAATGCCTGAGTAGATTTGGAGCGGTGTTTTGGATCATTGTCTTGCTGAAAGATCCATCTCCTGTGTAACTTTAACTTTATCACTGATTCTTGAACATTATTGTCAAGAATCTGCTGATACTAAGTGGAATCCATGCGTCCCTCAACTTTAACAAGATTCCCGGTGCCGGCATTGGCCACACAGCCCCAAAGCATGATGGAACCTCCACCAAATTTTACTGTGGGTAGCAAGTGTTTTTCTTGGAATGCTGTGTTTTTTTGCCGCCATGCATAACGCCTTTTTGTATGACCAAACAACTCAATCTTGGTTTCATCAGTCCACAGGACCTTCTTCCAAAAAGAAATTGGCTTCTCCAAATGTGCTTTTGCATACCTCAGCCCACTCTGTTTGTGGCGTGCTTGCAGAAATGGCTTCTTTCGCATCACTCTCCCATACAGCTTCTCCTTGTGCAAAGTGCATTGTATAGTTGACCGATGCACAGTGACACCATCTGCAGCAAGTTGATGCTGCAGCTCTCTGGAGGTGGTCTGAGGATTGCCCTTGACTGATCTCACCAATCTTCTTCTCTGCCTTTCTGATGTTTTTCTTGGCCTGCCACTCCTGGCCTTAACAAGAACTGTCCCTGTGTTCTTCCATTTCCTTACTATGTTCCTCACAGTGGAAACTGACAGGTTAAATCTCTGAGACAGCTTTTTGTATTCTTCCCCTGAACAACTATGTTGAATAATCTTTGTTTTCAGATCATTTGACAGTTGTTTTGAGGAGCTCATGATGCCACTCTTCAGAGGAGATTCAAACAGGAGAACAACTTGCAAGTGGCCACTTTAAGTAGCTTTTCTCGTGATTGCATACACCTGGCTATGAAGTTCAAAGCTCAATAAGGTTTCAAAACCAAAAAAAGTGCTTTAGTAAGTCAGTAAAAAGTAGGTAGGAGTATTTAAAACAAGAAAATGATAAGGGTGCCCATACTTATGCACCTGTCAAATTTTGTTTGAATGCAGATTGTACATTTTCTGTTAGTACAATAAACCTCATTTCAAGGCAGAAACATTACTGTGTCCAACAGTTATTACATATATCAAACTGAAATAGCTGTTGCAAAAACACCAATTTTAAGAAAACATTAAGCTTAAGATTAATAGAGGTGCCCAAACTTTTTCATATAACTGTATGTGTAATATGTCGGCGAGCCACTGAGATGGACTCAGTTATTAGCGGTTTATGATAAATAATAAACTGCTGGATTGTGAAATCCCGGAAAGACGTTGCATGCGTGCTTTAATTGACCCGGTGAAGCAAGTGCCCCTAAGCATGATGACTAGCGCTGCCTTACAATAGTTAAAAATTAAAAAATGATAGTGTTGGCCCCCTTAACAATAGTCTGGGTGAAATGGTGGATGAGGATGAGGAAAAAGCCAATATGCTAAATGATTTTTTTTCAACCAAGAAAATCGCATGACAGATAACATGATTAGTGATAACAAAAATTCTCCATTAAATGTCACTTGCGTAACCCAGCAGGAAATATGGCGGTGTCTAAAAATCACTAAAGTTGACAAATCCCCGGGCCCGGATGGCATACACCCGCGAGTACTGCAGGAATTAGGTAACGTCATAGATAGACTATTATTTTTAATCTTTAAAGATTCTATAATAACAGGGTCTGTACCACAGGACTGGCGTATAGCAAATGTGGTGCCAATATTCAAAAAGGGGACAAAAACTGAACTTGGAATTTATAGGCCAGTAAGCTTAACCTCTACTGTGGGTGAAATCCTGGAGGGTTTCCTAAGAGATGCTATACTAGAGTATCTGAAGAAGAATAACCTCATGACCCAATATGAACATGGGTTTACGAGGGACTGTTCCTGTCAAACTAATCTGATCAGTTTTTAAGAGAAGGCAAGTTCCGGACTGGACCAAGGAAATTCAGTGGACGTTGTGTATATGGACTTTTCATAAGCTTTTGATACAGTTCCACACAAAAGGTTGATACATAAAATGAGAACAATGGGGATAGGGGAAAATATATGTATGTGGGTTAAGAATTGGCTCAGTGATAGGAAACAAAGAGTGGTTATTAATGGAAAACACTCAAACTGGGTCTCAGTTAACAGTGGGGTACCACAGTGGTCAGTATTGGGCCCCCTTCTTTTTAACATATTTATTAATGACCTTGTAGGGGGCATACAGAGTAATATTTCAATATTTGCAGATGACACTAAACTCGGCAGGGTAATCAATACAGAGGAGGACAATTTTATATTACAGGAGGATCTATGTAAACTAGAAGCTTGGGCTGATAAATGGCAAATGAGCTTTAATGGGGATGAATGTAAGGTAATGCACTTGGGCAGAGGAAACAAAATGTATAATTATATGCTTAATTGTAAAACACTGGGCAAAACTGTAACTGAAAAAGACCTGGGTGTATTGGTGGACGACAAGCTCACATTTAGTGACCAGTGTCAAGAAGCTGCTGCAAAGGCAAATAAAATAATGGGATGCATTAAAAGAGGCATAGATGCTCATGAGGAGAACATAATTTTACCTCTATACAAGTCAGTAGTGCGACCACACTTAGAATACTGTGTACAGTTCTGGTCTCTGGTGTATAAGAAAGACATAGCTGAACTACAGAGGGTGCAGAGAAGAGCGAGCAAGGTTATTAGAGGACTGGGGGGTCTGCAATACCAAGACAGATTATTTCACTTGGGGTTATTTACTGTGGAAAAACGAAGGCTTAGGGGTGATCTTATTACTTTGTACAAGTATATGAGGGGACAGTACAAAGACCTGTCTACTGATCTTTTTACTCTAAGGCCAGAGACGGGGACAAGGGGACATCTTCTACGTCTGGAGTTAAGAAGGTTTAATCATAATCACAGACGGGGATTCTTTACTGTAAGAGCAGTGAGACTATGGAACTCTCTGCCGCATGACATTGTAATGAGTGATTCACTATTAAAATTTAAGAAGGGCATGGATGCCTTTCTTGAAAAGTATAATATTGCAGGTTATATATACTAGATTCCTTGATAGGGCGTTGATCCAGGGAACTAGTCTGATTGTCGTATGGAGTCGGGAAGGAATTTTTTCCCCCAATGTGGAGCTTAGTGTTTGCCACATGGTTTTTTTTTGCCTTCCTCTGGATCAACATGTTAGGCTATGGGTTGAACTAGATGGACTTAGTCTTCCTTCAACCTTAAAAACTATGTCACTATGTTACTATGATTAAGCAGCCGTGTGGCCAGGGTCGGTCGGAGTTGGCCCTTGGTTACGCCTCTCTGGTCCCTCCTTACATCTCAGCACAGAGGTTCCACCACCCGGACCTGTAACAGGGACCTTGATTTCCAAATGAAAATTGGAACTCTGGTACCTTGTGGAGTGTGTCAATGACTGCCTTCTGGACATCTGTAAAGTCAGCAGTCTTCCCCATGATTGTAGAGCCTACTGAAACAGACTAAGGGACCTTTTAAAACTCTTAGGAAGCCTTTGCATGTGTTTTTTGTAAATTATTTTATTTTGCTGAGATAATGACTTTTGTGTTTTCATTGGCTGTAAGCCATAATCATCAACATTAATAGAAATAAACACTTGAAATAGATCAATCTGTTTGCAATGACTCTATATAATATATGAGTTTCAGTTTTTGTATTGGAGAACTGAAATAAAACAACTTTTTGATGATATTCTAATTTTATGAGATGCAACTGTACATTTTCAGAAAATACTGCCATTTCTGGCCTCCATTAAAAATTAGTTTCAGTGTGTCAGTGAAGCTATTGACACCAGTTTGCTGTTAAAAATAGTTACCTACAGGCCAGCTATTTAAAACTGTGGTTTGTCCCTCACACGGATCACATATAATTAAGCTGAAAATATTGCCATTTCTGGCCTCCATTAAAATCTTGTTGCAGTGTGTCAGTGAAGCTATTGATACCAGTTTGCTGTTCAAAATAGTTACCTACAGGCCAGGTATGTAAAACAGTGTTTTCTCCGTCACTCAGATCACATATACGTTTTCAGAAAATACTGCCATTTCTGGCCTCCATTGAAATTTTATTGCAGTGTGTCAGTGCAGCTATTGACACCAGTTATCTGTTAAAACTAGTTACCTACAGGCCAGCTATTTAAAACTGTGGTTTGTCCGTCACACAGATCACATATAACAGCCATTTGTAGGCAGATCTGTGGCTCACATCGCTGAACCTACAGCCAGGCATGGTCGTGTGTGACAATGGCCGGAACCTGGTAGTGGCTCTGAGGCGAGGCGAGCTCACACACATACCATGCCTGGCCCATGTGCTTAACCTCGTGGTTCAGTGGTTTCTCAAATCCTACCCGGAGCTCCAGGATCAGCTTGTTAATGTACTCTGCCTGTTTGCCCATTTTAGAATGTCATCTACAGCTTCCACAGCCTTTGCCGTGTTTCAGCAGCGTTTGCAGCTTCCTGCTCACAAACTGGTGTGTGATGTCTCCACGCATTGGAACTCTACACTGCAGATGTTGGGAAGGATTTGTGAGCAGAAGATGGCAGTTGTTGAGTACCAGCATCAACAAGGTCGTCGGTATTCAGTTCAGACTCCACACATAAGACCTCAGGAGTGGACATGGATGTCAGACATATATACCATCCTCCAAAACGTTGAGGACTCCACCAAGATGGTGAGCAGCGATAATTAGCATCACCAACCCCACTTCTCTGTCCTCTGAAACGCTCTGTGCTCACAATCAAAGAGGATGCATTTCAGGCGGAGCACGATGAGATGGAGCAAGGAACCATACAGGGTGATTGCAGACAGTCCAGCCTCATCTCATCCCAACGTGGATTGGGTGACAATGAGGAAGAGTAGGAGAAGGAGGAAGAACAGGAGCTAGTTTCATGCGCTATAGACGGTACTACCTGAACAACTGTCATACCATCTGTTCAGCATAGATGGCCTGAGGACAGAGAGGAGGAGGAGAGCATGGTCAGTCATCTTCTTGGTGAGGACACAGAAGTCTTGCCTGTTAGCAGTCTGGCACGCGTGACTGAGTTTATGTTACACTGCCTTTCCCATGACCCCCGCGATCTCAAAATTTTGAGTGACAGTAATTACTGGTTGGTGACACTTCTAGACCCACGCTACAAGGAGAACTTTATATCTCTTATTCCTGAGGCTGACAGGTCTACAAAAATGTCGCAGTACCAGAAGGCCCTTGTTGCGGAACTATTAAAAAGATTACCATCTGAAAACGCTGGGGGCAGAAGTTACAGTTCGTTGGACAACCAAGGACTACAGACAAGAGAGACACAACTACAATCCAACAGAGCCAGGGGAACACTGTCAAAGTTCTGGTAGAATTTTCTCAACCCCTCCCATCGCACAGGCCCTGAGGCACGGGGTAATCTCAAAAGGAGTGCAAAGTTTGGGAAGATGCTGAGGGAGTTCCTTGCCGACCGTACCAACGTCCTCCGTGATTCCTCTGTGATTCATAATTATTGGGTATCCAAGCTGGATACGTGGAATGAACTGGCTCTCTACGCCTTGGAGGTCCAGGCCTGCCCTGCTGCTAGAAATTTATCAGAGCGGGTTTTTAGTGCCACTGGTGGAATTATAACTGATAGGCTCTTCCGCCTGTCAACTGAAAATGCTGACAGCTGACCCTTATAAAAATGAACAAGGACTGGATTGGGCCAGACTTCTCAACACCACCGAATGATAGCAGCGTAACAAACTCAAATCCAGTGTCTTTTTTTGAGAGGTGTATTCCCATGTACCTTTTCACACCCACACATGGGTATACGCTTCTTGATTTTGGCTATTTGCTCTAGTCCTCCTCCTTCTCCTCATTCTCATCCTCCACCACCATATCACCAGGGTGACTGTCGTCCATGATGCAACACTCACATCATTTTACAGTATGTTCATGTATACCCCCCAGGGGTAAATGTTTGTCAGTCCATACGCTTAGTGCATGGGCATTGCAAGAATAGGAGACCCGCTCCTTTTTAATGGGAACATTTCTTTTATGAGGCCCTCCTCCACATCTTTTCCAAGGTGCATTGGAGTGCCTCCCAATTTTTGGCAGCCCTTGCATTCACTGCATAGGCCAATGCTATGGGAGACGAACTTCCTAATAATGGAAACATTTTTTCATGAAGTCCTCTACGTCTCTTCCATGGGGCATTGGAGTGCCTCCCAATTTTTGGAAGCCCTTGCATAGGTCAACACTATGGGAGACCCACTTCCTAAAAATGGGAACATTTTTTCATGATGCCCTCTACGTCTCTTCCAAGCAGCAATGGAGGGCCTCCCAATTTTTTTTTCAGCCCTTGCATTCACTGCATAGGCCAACACTATGGGAGACCCACTTCCTAATAATGGGAACATTGTTTTCAGGAGGCCCTCTGACCTCCACATCACTTCCAAGGGGCATTGGAGTGCCTCCAAATTTTTGGCAACCCCTGCATTC
Source organism: Phyllobates terribilis (assembly GCF_046119375.1). Classification (NCBI taxonomy): domain Eukaryota; kingdom Metazoa; phylum Chordata; class Amphibia; order Anura; family Dendrobatidae; genus Phyllobates; species Phyllobates terribilis. The sequence goes on along the minus strand of NW_027362768.1, from coordinate 114,044,509 downwards.
ACTGCTTAGGCAAACACTATGGGAGACCCACGTCCTAATAATGGAAACATTGTTTTCAGGAGGCCCTCTGACCTCCACGTCTCTTCCAAGGGGCATTGGAGTAGGTCCAAATTTTTAGCAGCCCTTGCATTCACTGCATAGGCAAACACAATGGGAGACTCACTTCCTAATAATGGAAACATTGTTTTCAGGAGGCCCTCTGACCTACATGTCTCTTCCAAGGGGCATTGGAGTAGGTCCAAATTTTTGGCAGCCCTTGCATTCACTGCATAGGCAAACAGTATGGGAGACCCACTTCCTAATAATAAAAACATTGTTTTCAGGAGTCCCTCCTCTAAATCTCTTCAAAGGGGTAATGGGGTGCATCCAAATTTTCAAAGGGGTATTGGGGTGCATCCAAATTTTCAAAGGGGTATTGGGGTGCATCCAAATTTTGGGCAGCCCTGCCACTCACTGCATATGCAATAACAGTATAGGAGACCCACTCTTCGTAATGGGAACAACAAAGCATAGCCGGCTGATGGCTCTCTTAGAATAGTGAAGGCTGACTGCTAGCCCTTTAAGAATAGTAAAGGCCGTCTGATGGCCCTATAAAAATAGGCTTTGTGACTTTCAGAGTCCCTCCTTCATAAATGAAACAGGATGTGTTTGATGATGTGTCACATACCACATGGCAGATAAGGTTGTAAAATGTTAAAATGACATCTCCCGGTGAATGCATTTGTCACGGTTGAAAGCAATGCAAAAGTGCAAAAGCTCATCAAAAACGCTACGTGTGAACATAGCCCAAGGTGTGGAGTAGTATTTTTGATTTTGGTTATTTATTTTGCCTTATATACAAGTCATTACCCTGGAAAGAATGTTCCTTAACATATTTCCAAGGAAAATCCATTTTGGTTTCGTTTTTGTATGTTTTATTGTGAGTCTGTAAAAGTGGCGTAATACGTCTGACAACATTGTTCACATCAGTGACCTGGGAGTCAGAAATGCCTCCAGGGATCTTCCCAATGCTGTTCCCATGTCATTTGAGCACTGTTTCCATCGATTTGGGCAATTTTTAGGCCACTGTAGACCGCCTGGAGGAGCCTCCTAAAAATGCTCGAGTTTCCCATAGACTTACATTGGGCTTGTTGCTCGGCATTCCAATTTGCTCGCCCCGAGCATCGAGCACCCGAGCATTTTAGTGCTCGACCATTACTACTGCTAATCTACCAAGACATGGCTGTCCACCTACACTGACATACTAGGCAAGGAAATTACTAATCAGAGAGGTTGCCAAGAGGTCCATTGTCACTCTGAAGGAGTTGCAGAAATCCACAGCTCAAGCGGGAGAATCTGTCCACAGGATAATTATTAGTCACATACTTCATAAATTTGGCCATTATGGAAGAGTGGCAAGAAGATAGCCAGTTTTCTAAGCAAGCCATAAGAAGTCCAGTTTGTAGTTTTATAAAATCACGTAGGGGATATAGCTAGCATGTGGGAGAAGGTGTTCTGGTCAGATGAGACCAAAGTATAACTTTTTTTGGGTTAAATTCAAAATGCTATGTTTATCAGAAAACTAACACTGCACATCACCCTGAAAACACCATCCTCATAATCAAGCATGGTGGTTGAAGCATCATATTGTGTAGATGCATTTATTTAACAGGGACAGGGAAGCTGGTCAGAGTTGATGGAATGATGCATGAAGCTAAATACAGGGCACTCCTAGAGGAAAACCTGTTAGAAGCTGCAAAGAACTTGAGACTAGGGCATATGTTTGAATGCAAAAAAAAGGAGCATTGACCGCACCTCCAAAAATCATACTTTTGATCTAATGCCTCTCGGCAAAAATATATATAACTGAACCTGAGGTTCTTAGTTTAACATTCTAATCAGACTGTATGAAGCCCACTGCCACGTCACGGCAAACCTCGTAGTGGGTCCTAACATTTCCTACCTGAACGGGAGCGGAGCCGTGCGCCAACCACCGCCACAGCGACAATGCACCAGCAGGGCTTGCGGCCTGGTGCCTCACAGCACCCATGCTGCAAGACCGAGTCCTCGGTCATGCTTGAATGACCGAGTCAAAGTCTAGACCTAAATCCTATTGAGAATATGTGGCAAGACTTGAAAATTGCTGTTCACCGATGCTATCCACTCAATCTCAGTGAGCTAGAGCTAGTTTGCAAAGAAGAATGGGAAGAATTTTCAGCCTTATTATGTCTGATAGAGACATGCCCCAAAAGAAATGAAGCAGTAATTGAAGCGAAAGGTTGTTCTACAAAGTATTGACTCAGGGGGATCTGAATACAAATTTACATGTCAATTTTTAGACTTGTATGTTTAAAATATTTAGAAAACCATGTTGTATTTACTTTACATTTTATAAATAATTGATACATTCAGGCAGCATAGTGACCCAGTGGTTAGCACTACAGCCTTGCAACACTGGGGTCCTGGGTTCGAATCTCACCAAGGACAACATCTGCAGGGAGTTTGTATGTTCTCCTCATGTTTGCATGGGTTTTCTCCAGGTACTCTGGTTTCCTTCCACATTCTAACAACATGATAGAGAATTTAAACTGTGAACTCCAATGGGGACAGTGATGATATTGTCTGTGAAGCACTGTGGAAATAATTGTGCTATATAGGTGAGTAAAAAAATAAATACTTTCTGGTGAAAAAGTTCAAGGGGTATGAATACTTTTTTAAGGCATTGTGTATGGAAAGTATTGAGACCCCTTTAAAGTTTTTACTCTTTGTTTCATTGCAGTCATTTTGTAAATTCTAAAAAGTTCATTTTTTCTCATTAAAGTACAATCTGCACCTCACCTTGACTGAAAAAAAACAGAAACGTAGAAATTTTTGCACATTTATTATAAAAGAAAAACTGAAATATCACATGGTCATAAGTATTCAGACCCTTTGCTCAGTATTAAGTAGAAGCACCCTTTTGAGATTGAAGTTATAAGTGAACAATTTACTCAGATTACTCAGTAAGTTAACAGCTAGTGATGGGCGACCACTAAAATGCTCGGGTGCTCGATGCTCGGGTCGAGCAAATTGGAATGCTAGGGTGTTCGACCTGAGCAACGAGCCCAATGTAAGTCTATGGGAAACTCGAGCATTTTTCAGGTGGCTCCCCCTAGCGGTCTGCAGAGGGCCTAAAAATTGCCCAAATCGATGGAAACAGTGCTCAAATGACATGGGAACAGCATGGGGAAGACCTCTGGAGGCATTTATGACTCCCAGGTCACTGTTGTGAACAATGTTGTCAGAGGTATTACGCCACTTTTACGGACTCACAATAAATCATACAAAAGCAAAACCAAAATGGATTTTCCTGGGAAATATGTTAATGAACATCCTTTCCAGGGTAATGACTTGTATATAAGGCAAAATAAATATAAAAAAAATGCTCCTCCACACCTTGGGCTATGTTCACATGTAGAGTTTTTGATGTGCTTTTGCACTTTTGCATTGCTTTCAACCAAGACAAATGCATTATTAGGAAGTGGGTCTTCCATAGTGCTTGCCAATGCAGTTAATGCAAAAGCTGACAAAAATTTGGAGGCACTCCAATGCCCCTTGGAAGAGACGTAGATGAGGTAATATGGTAGATATGCTGGTGAATGATATGGTGATGGAGGATGAGGAGAAGGAGGAGGACTAGAGCAAATAGACAAAATCAGGAAGCGTATGCCCATGTCTGGGTGTGAAGACAGAGGTGATTGGGAATAGAATTAGACCTCCCAAAAAAAGACACTGTTTTTGAGTTTAGGTTACGCTGCTATCATTCGGAGGTGTTGAGAAGTCTGGCCCAATCCAGCCCTTGTTCATTTTTATAAGAGTCAGCCTGTCAGCATTTTCAGTTGACAGGCAGATGCACCTATCAGTTATAATTCCACCGGCGGCACTAACAAAAATCTCTGACAAAACTCTAGCACCAGGGCAGGCCAGGACCTCCAAAGCATAGAGAGCCAGTTCATTCCACTTGTCCAGCTTGGATACCCAATAATTATAAGGCACAGAGGAATCTCGGAGGGCATTGGTATGGTCGGCAAGGTACTCCCTTACCATCTTCCTAAACTTTGCACTCTTTGTGACAGTACCCCACGCCTCAGGGCCTGTAAGATGGGAGGGTCTGAGAAACTTCCCAGAACTGTAACAGTGTTACCCTGCCTCTGCTGGATTGAAGTTGTGTCTCTCTCGCCTGTACTCCTTGGTTGCCCAACGAACTGTGACCTCTGCCACCAGCGTTTTCAGATGGGAATTTTTTTAATAATTCCGCAACAAGGGCCTTCTAGTACTGCCCTATTTTAGTAGACCTGTCCGCCTCAGGAATAAGAGATAGAACGTTCTCCTTGTAGCGTGGGTCTGGAAGTATCACCAACCAGTAATGACTGTCACCCAAAATTTGAAGAATGCAAGGGTCACGGGAAAGGCAGCATAATATAAACTCAGTCATGCGTGCCAGACTGCTAACAGGCAAGACTTCTGTGTCCTCACCAAGAAGATGACTGACAATGCTCTCCTCCTCCTCCTCCCTGTCCTCATGCCTTCCACACTGAACAGATGGTATGACAGTTGTGCAGGTAGTACCATCTATAGCGCATGAAACTAGCTCTTCCTCCTCTTCCTCATTGTCACCCAATCCACGTTTTTGATGAGATGAGGCTGGGTTGTGTGTAAACACCCTGTATGGTTCCTTGTTTCACCTCATCGTGCTTCGCCTGCAATGCATCCTCTTTGATTGTGAGCACAGAGTGTTTCAGAAGATAGAGAAGAGGGATGGTGATGCTAATTATGGCATCATCGCCGCTCACCATCTTGGTGGAGTCCTCAAAGTTTTGGAGGATGGTACATATGTCTGACATCCATGTCCACTTCTGAGGTCTTATGTGTGGAGTCTGAACTGAATACCAACAGCCTTGTTGATGCTGGTAGTCAACAACTGCCATCTACTGCTCACAAATCCTTCCCAATATCTGCAATGTAGAGTTCCAATGCATGGGTACATCACACACCAGTCTGTGAGCCGGATTCTACAAACACTGCTGAAACACGGCAAGGGCGAAGGAAGCTGTAGGTGACTTTCTAAAATGGGCACACAGGCTGCGTACTCTGACTAGCAGATCCGGTAGCTCGGGGTTGGTTTTGAGAAACTGCTGAACCATGAGGTTAAGCACATGGGCCAGGCATGGTACGTATGTGAGCTCGCCTCAGAGCCGCCACTAGGTTCCAGCCATTGTCACACACGACCATGCCCAGCTGTAGGTTCAGCGGTGTCAGATACAGATCTGCCTGCTCTTTCAGAGCTGTCCACAACTCTTCAGCATTGTATGGTTTGTCACCTAAGCATATTAGCTTCAGCACAGCCTGTTGCCACTCGGCCAAGGCAGTGCTGCAGTGCTTCCAGCTTGTGACTGATGTGGCAATTTTGGAGATGGATGCTGAAGAGGAGGAGGAGGTGCAGGAGTTGTTAAATGTGGGGGCAACCTTGATTGACCAAGGGCCCTCAATCCTCGGCGTCGGGAGGACGTGTTCCGTCCCAAGGTCCGACTGGATCCCAGCTTCCACTATTTTAACCCAGTGCGTCATCAGCGAGATGTATTGTCTCTGCCCACGTGTCCGTGGTTAGGTGGACTTTCCCAGTCACTGCGTCGTTGAGGGCATGGCTAATGTTGTGGGACAGTAGCTCATGCAATACGGGGATGGCACAGCGGGAGAAATAGTGGTGGCTGGGGACTGAGTATCAAGAGACGGCCGCCACCATCAGGTTGTGGAATGCTTCCATCTCCATGAGCCTAAAAGGCAACATTGCGAGTGCAAACAGTCGCGAAATGTGTGAATTTAGTAGTTTGGCCTGTGGGACATTGGCTGCGTATTTGCACTTGTGTTCCAAGGACTGGGGTAGGGACAACTGAACGCTGTGCGGGGACAAGGACGTGGATGTGCTTGCTGATGGTGCTAGTTGACAGTGTGCAACGATAGGTGCAGAGCAGGAGGCATCTTCACATGTGCCATGGACAGAAGATTGGCTTGCACGCACAACAGCAGAAGAAGCAGTGGTGCTACCCACAGACACTGTTCCTGGACCCCGGGGGTTCGGCCCACTTAGTTGGGTGCTTTGCTGCCATGTGCCTGATCATGCTGGTGGTGGTCAGACTGGTAGTTTTGCTACACCTGCTGATGCTGGCCTGGCAGGTGGTGCAAATTACCTTTTTATGGTTATCGGCAGAGTCTTTAAATAAGAACCAGACTCGGGAAGACCTAATAGTTGTACTGGCAACTTCCATTGCGTTGATTTTATGGGGAACTGTTGCCCGCCTTCTGTCTGTGGCCACCACACTGCTTCTTCCTTCCTGTTGTGGTGCTACGCCTCCCTCCCCCTCTGTGCTGCTGTCCTCGCTCTGTATGTCCCCCTGCAAGGTTTGGTCAGTTACTATATCATCCACCACCTCGTCTTCCACTTCTGCACCCTGGTCCTCCTACTGACTTTTCTGGCAATTGTGCCTCATCATCATTGTCGTCCACCTCTTGTGACAGTTTCGCCTTCGTGTGACCTTGGCCGCTCAAATATTTCGGCATCGCTACATGTAATCTCCTCTTGCCCCACTTCAAGTGGACCGGGCGAGAGGCCCGAATCTATAAATGGAAAAGTGAACAGCTGTTTGGAGTATCCAAGTGTGGAATCAGTTGTCTCCGGGCACTCGGCATGGTGGGAGGATCAGGATAAAGAATATGCAGTCCAGACTCACGGCTACTGAGAATTGACCGTGTTGAAGACAGGTTGGGGGTGGTGGTGGCTAAGTGACTAGAAGCATTATCTGTTATCCAACCAATAACCTTTTCTCACTGCTCTGTGTTCAATAGTGGTGTTCTGCTGTCCCCTATTAATTGGGACAGGAAGGTCGAGCGAGAAGATGTAGATGTTTGTTGTGGCACAATTTAAGCTATCCCATGGGTTCGGCCTCATCCTCTACATGCACAATCATCACCATCACGTCCACTTCCCCGTCCCTTGCCACGCGCCTTGCCCATTTTAAATGGAGGACAATATTTTCCACGTTCACTGCAAATGGCTGGATTTGAATCGCAGTGATATGTGATACATGTGATGGACAAACCACAGTTTTAAATAGGAGGCCTGTAGGTAACTATTTTTAACAGCGACCTCGTGTCAATAACTTTTATAACACACTGTGTAACAATTATAGTGGATAACTAAGGAGACTGTTTGCGTGGAGCAAGACACAACAGTACACAGTTTATAGGTGAAAAGTCTATATTAAAGCACACAGTGTTTTGCACAAAAATGCAGAGAAATCTCAAAGTTTTAAGTTCACAGAATAATGAGTCTTTGCAAGGTTAGTTCACCATTAGAGGTAGATATATATCTATCAGCAAGTCCATATAATGCAGAAGCAATCAAAGAGGCCCGGGTAAAAGTCTCGGACAGTGCAGACCAGTCCCGTGCTCAGCGACCATCCGAATAAGGAGAGTGAGAACTCAGAGCAGCTTACTTGAGAGCCAAAGCAGATGGAGGGCAGAGGTGTAGAGGAACCAGCACAAAACAGCCAGGGGCATGAGAAATGCTGGAAACTAGAGTATGAAGCAGACTCTCAGGGAACAGGAGATTCCAGCAGAATTTCAGGAGCATGCAGAAAGCCAGGAACTCACCAGAAGGAGGATCTCAGGCAAAATACTCTTGCACTGGACTAGAGGCTGGGGTGGAGTTATAAGGGCAGGAGGTAAGGGCACATGATACAGAAGATGCCATCTTGAAAAAGGGCAGAAATGTCCCAAAGGAAAACAAAACATTCAGAGTCCTGACACACTGCAACAAAATTTCAATGGAGGCCAGAAATGGCAGAATTTTCAGCGCACTTATATGTGATCCGTGTGACAGACAAACCACAGTTTTAAATAGCTGGCATGTAGGTAACTATTTTTAACAGTGACCTTGTTTCAATAACTTCATTGACACACTGCAACAAAATTTCAATGGAGGCCAGAAGTGGCAGAATTTTCAGCGCACTTATATGTGATCCGTGTGACGGACAAACCACAGTTTTAAATAGCTGGTCTGTAGGTAACTATTTTTAACAGTGAACTGGTGTCAATAATTTCACTGACACACTGCAACAAAATTTCAATGGAGGCCAGAATTGGCAGAATTTTCAGCGCACTTATATGTGATCGGTGTGATGGACAAAACACAGTTTTAAATAGCTGGCCTGTAGGTAATTATTTTTAACAGCGACCTCATGTCAATAACTTCACTGACACACTGCAACAAAATTTCAATGGAGGCCAGAATTGGCAGAATTTTCAGCGCACTTATATGTGATCGGTGTGATGGACAAAACACAGTTTTAAATAGCTGGCCTGTAGGTAATTATTTTTAACAGCGACCTCATGTCAATAACTTCACTGACACACTGCAACAAAATTTCAATGGAGGCCAGAAATGGCAGAATTTTCAACGCACTTATATGTGATCCGTGTGATGGACAAATCACAGTTTTAAATAGCTGGCCTGTAGGTAACTATTTTTAACAGCAAATTGGTGTCAATAACTTCGCTAACACACTGCAACAAAATTTCAATGGAGGCCAGAAATGGCAGAATTTTCAGCGCACTTATATGTGATCCATGTGACGGACAAACCACAGTTTTAAATAGTTGGATTTTTAGCGCTGTAATATGGAAAGGATCTGGCGGTATTCTGCAGTGCCAACAAGCAAACGGAGCAGAAAAACAGTTTTCCCTGGATTGCTTTTTAAGCAAATAATTAGGATTAAGATCCAAAAAAAAATTATTCCTGGCCCCTGATACCTGGGGCTATTTCTAGAAATATCTGTAAAAGTATCAGCAGCAGACAGAACTTCAACTCTTTTTTATTATAAAAATACAAAACACACACATAAACACAAACAGCACCACAGCAAAAAAAACAACCCACAAACCCCGAAAGTCCAAAGTCCAGCCCCTTTCCCCTTTTCTTTTAACCCCCTCCACCAAGGGAAGAAACCTTAACTTTCCACCATATTGTCAATATGCCATATTGTCAATTAAAAAAAAAAAAAAACGTTACAAAACCTTTTTTTCCTTTTATCAACATCCAAACACATTCATGCCCTCACATTCACACCTAAACCCCCTGATATATTCTCAAAGGAAAACTAAAATCTGGCCCATTGCCCCAAAAAAAAGGAAAAATTAGGCCACCTGGCCAAAACATACCATTAACACACATATATATATATATATATATATATATATATATATATATATATATATATATATTTTTTTTTTGTTTTGTTTTCCTTTTCTTTTTTTTTCTCCTTTTTTTCTTTTTTCCCTTTTTCCCACACCTAAACTAAACCCTCATACCAACACCCAAAAGTTCCCACGAAAGTTTGTGGCCTATCACTCCCCACATACCACACCAAGGTCCACGAAAGTTGATGGCATCTTTCTACACCCACAGGACGTCCATTTAAAAAAAAAAACAACCCTCTCCCCAAAACCCCCATCATCACCTAAACTAAACCCTCCACAAGCATTACTGTACACTCATTACATAAAGGAAAACAATATGCACAAACTTTACAATAACAATCCTTACAATAGCAATGACCAAGAACATGACAACTATACCACAAAACCAAAAACTTTACTTATCCAGACCCAAGTTTGGTGCTTGCAAGCCCTATACTCAGGATTCCGATATTGCAAAACAAAAACCTATAAATGAGGGTAATAGCCCACCACCAGGATCTGGAGACTAAAGAGGCTCTCACCCTAATTTACTGCACATGACCCTGTCCCTCTCTAACAAAGAAAAAGAAAAATTGTCCCTACTGCCCTACCAACATTTCCCTATCTCTCCCTCTCTGTCCCTCATTGGCCCTCACTACGAAAACTAATACTAACTACCTGCCCCTAGAGACCATCCCTATCTGTCCCTGTCTGTCCCTACTCATCTCACTGACTCTACCAAAATAAAGGCAAAAAAGGATAAACTTACCCTATCTCAAGCACCCGGAACCTAACTCTCAATAGGGCACATTAAAAGAGAACCCCCTCCATAGAAGGGAGGCCCTCCCTGCACCCAGCCTCTCAAACTACAGAGAGCGCACTTTTGCCAGGTTACCCAGGATGTTCCTAATCACCTCTTCCCGGGGGAGGGTTTTCTGCTGGGTGGACACTAGACACCGTGCATTCCAAGTGTAGAACCTAGTCACTAAACTAAGAAAACAGTGACCTGATCTCGGCCACCAAGGGACCTGAATGCCCCATAGGCCCACTCCGCATAGGAAAGGCCTGCCAGCCTGGCTCAGCCAATGGAAGTACCCACCCTGCTGTAGACCTCTGTATTAAAAGGACACCGAAGCAGGAAGTGCTCCATGCTTTCAAGAATGCCTCCACACTCCTCACAGAGACAATCTCGGTCATCCGATTTCCTGTACTTCAGGTTGCCCCTCACATATAGTCTCCCATGGAAGGAGAGCCAAGCCAAGTCCCAAAACTTCAAGGGGATCTGTTTAGAGTTTAATAACCCGAGCCCAACCTTAAGATCCCAGCTTGGGAAATCCTTGAGCGCCGGGGGCTTCTGAAAGTGGGTCAACAGGACCCTACTGTCAAGAAACCTCCTTGACATGGTCCTGATCTCCCACACTCCCAGTCCCCACCGGCAGATCACCTTCAGAACCGGGGTAGCATAAGCCGGAAGATGTCCATGAGGCGTTCGAATGTCCTTCACCCGCCGTCCTGTCTCCCATTCCTAAAAGTAAGGCCAAAACCACCCCGTGCAGGAGAATACCCACGGAGGAGCCCTCTCTAACCAGAGATTGGCGATGTTTGCCTATAGAAAGGTGTTTACTAAAAACACCACTGGGTTAACCATACCCAACCCCCCTAGCCTCCTCGTGCGGTACGTGACCTCCCTCTTGATTAGATTCAGCCTATTCCCCCACAATAATTGGAAAAACAGGCTGTAGACCCATGTCCAAAAAAGGTTGTGGCAAGATGCAGACGCTGCCCAAGTATATTAACAAAGGGAGCAAATACCCCTTGGCCAGGCTAACCCTTTACCTCAGGGTCAAGGACCAACCATTCCACTGATCCACCTTCTGGGCGGCGATCTTAAGTCTGCCTTCCCAGTTTTGCTGGGGATAGTCCCCCTAGCCGAAATCGATGCCTAGAATTTTTGCTGTGGCCTGAGGCCCTGGGAGAGTGTCCGGGAGATCAAAACTTGGATCTCCCCCTCCCAGCCAGAGACTCTCACACTTATCCCAGTTGATCATGGACCCGAATGCCACCGAGTAGCGCTCGACCTCAGACATGACCCAATCTGCCACCTTTCTCGAGGATACAAAGTGAAAGGCCTTCACCTAGTCTAAAGACAGCAAGTCCCCTTCCAGTGACCTGCCCTGCTCCGCTCCACTGCCTCCTGGACACCAAGTACAGCACTAAATGTACTGTGGCCTGGAACAAAGCACTGCTGGGCACCCGAAAGGATCCGGGGTGCAAACTTCACCAACCAATTAAATAGCACCTTTGCCAGAACCTTTCGGTCCGTATCGAGAAGCGCTATGGGACGCCAATTCTCAATACGGGACGAGTTTTTACCCTTTGACAGGATAATCAGGGCCAAATTCCTCATTGAGCTGGGCAAAATGTCTGAGGAGAGACAGTCATTAAACACCTCAGTCAAGTGGGGGACCAAAGAGTCCCTAAAAGTCTTGTAAAACTCGGATTTTAAGCCATCCGGACCAGGCGACTTTTTGGGTCAGAGGCCATCATTCGCCCATCTCACTTCCTCTTCCCTGATTGCCTCTGCCAAAACATGAAGAGGGGGTCACCCCCCGGCTCAGGGATGGTTTCAGCCAGAAGAGATGACATCTCATCCCAATCAGGATCCCTCCTCCCCAAGAGGTGCGAGCAGAAAGATCTGACCACCTCCAGGATCCCTGATTTGGATCTGAACCCTTACTGTCGATCAGTCCTGTTACCACCTTACAATTCACTGACATCCTGCAGTTCCTGTAAGGGTCGGGCCAGCGGTACGTCCCGAAATTCCTCTCAAAAACCAATGATGTGTGCCTATCATACTGACACCCCTTGAGCAAGGTCTTCACCCTAGAGATTTCCTAACAGTCCCCTCCAGTCGAGACGAGCTGCTCGAGTTTTCTCCCTAGATTCCGATACAGGCGATACCTGTTCAGGCCTCTAAGGCTCGAGAGCTGACGGAAGAACCTTGCAACCCTTTTTTTTGAAGATCTCCCACCACTCAGACTTACTGCTACAGAGACCCAAGAGTGGTACCTGGCTCTGAAGAAATTCCTCAAAATACTGTCTTACTTACGCTTTTTCCAGAAGGGATGAACTCAGCTTCCATAGGCTTCTCCCCATCCGGAGGGTGTCTGCAACATTCAAGGTAAATAAAATGAAACAGTGATCGGAGAACTCCACCTCAACCGCGGACACTGCAGAAGAGACAGCTTCCTCCTTCAAAAAAAACCTATCTATCCTAGACCTACTGCTACCCTTATGAAAGGTGAAACCCCCGTGACCTGGGGTGTGCCGGATGTGGACATCCACCAGGCGAGCTTCACTTGTTATGCAGTTCAAGGCTACGCTATCGTAAGCCAGCCGGTCTACGGGGCCTCCCCTATCACAGGATCTAGTTATAGTATTAAAATCCCCACCGAAGACCCCCTGCCGGTTTGTAAAAAGATAGAGCTTGGTCATCAGGAGGAGACACTTACGATCCCACTTAGATAGCGGGCCATAGATATTAATGAGCCAAAGCTCCTGTCCCCTCATGAAGACATCTAAGACCAAGCACCTCCCCATTTCTACCTCAATCACCCGTCTGCATTCCACCAAAACGGCCTTAAAAAGGACCGCTACTCCGCTATACGGCTCGGCCGCAAGAGACCAGTATGAGGGCCCACACCTCCACTCACTCTTTGCTTTGTAAATGGACCCCATGTCCGTTAGTTTGATCACCTGCAAAAATAAAATATCAGCCTCAATTCGGGTGCAAAAATCAAAGGCCGTAAATCTGTCCGCATCTGACTTTAAGCTGGTGACATTAATCGATGCCCGAGTCAACAAGGTAGGTTCCGCCATCATGGGTGATTAAGTTAGATGGCCTTCTTTTTAACCGTACCCCGCGATTTTCTTTCTCCCTCTGAGGAGGAGACCGACCCACCCCTCCTCTTTAGAGATACTGAAGTATCCATTAGTGTTGAGCCACCCCCGTAGTGTTCGAGTTCGGTTCGGTTCGTCGAACACCCGTGTGTTCGCCAAACAGTTCGTCGAACTGTTCGTCGAACACCTTCGAACACCGTTAAAACCAATGGCAGGCAAACAAAAACACATAGAAACACATAGAAAACACCTTCAAAGGTGTCCAAAAGCTGACAAACTGCTCAGAAGACACAACTAACACATGGAAAAGTGACAAGTACATATAGTCATGCGAAAAGAAAAGAGGTGGAGGAGTAAAAGGAGGGGGAGACACAGATATAGGCATGTCATGCCCTTCTAAAATCCAAAAAGTGAGAAGCCGAGACGGCCAGTCCGCTCCTGCCCGTGCCACCTCCGTGTCGCCGGGTTTGTGCCAGAGCCGCGGTGAACCCTGACGGCCAGCCCCCCTCTCCCAATACTGGTGCCTGTCCGCTGGTGGGTCGAGAGAGCCCCCCTGTGGTGGAGGCAGCTCTAAGCTTTTTAATTTAAATTGTCCCTCTAATTTGAATGAATACACTTTAAATCCATTCACAAGGATCTATTGGAGGGCAAGTCTCATGCCAGCAGCCGCGTAATTCCAGCTCCAGTAGCGTCCACTAAAGCTGCTGCAGTTAAAAAGCTTATAAGGATCGAGCTCGGCTGTCCACCGCAAGGCATCCTAGTGCCAGTCCCAGCCCCTATGCCTTGGGGTGCCTCCTGATGCTCTTCACTAAGTATCCCGTGGTCCCGAAGCATTTCCTTTGAAAAAATTAAGTGTCCAAACTACAGGTGGTGTAGCTTGCTTAACAGCCGGGATAATCCGCTGACTAGCAGACACTGCTACTAGGCACAAAGTATTTCCTGGGCTAGATGCAGTTAAAAATTTGTAAGTAGATACTCTTGTTGGATGCTGAGAAAGCATTCCATAGAGTCTCCTGGCACGCCATATATGATTCTCTTAAAAAGCTTGGGGTAGGGGTCTAGGGGACCCTTTTATAGCCAAAATCAAGGCCATGTATCACAATACGTCACCTAGGCTGAAGATAAATGGAACTGTAGCACCGAGGGCTCGGTTGCTACAGACGTATTGCACCTCACCCAGAGGTGTGATATCTCACTCTCAAATAAGGATGGAGTGTGGATCAGGACCCGACACCTGCATGCATTACACCACATTGCCGTGGGGCAGGGCGACCAATATGCCCCTGAGATGGGCACGACAGTCCCTGTCCCTGGCTGGAGTGGGGGGAGGGAACACTGAGGAAGGGGAACCCTGCAGTGCAGGAGCAGGGAGGAAGCAGTTCCTGGGTGCATTGAGAAGGGAGTATAAAAGGTGGGACCCATCTTAGTTCAGTGCAGAGAAGTCTGAGCAGAAGTGGCAGGGAGCAGGGGCTCTGCATGAGCTCTGCTCCGGAGGCGGGCCTAGTAACAGAGGCCCAGGCCTGCAAGAGGGAGAAGGAAGGAAGAGGAGCGGAGAAGGCTCCAGGAACGAGGAATGAAGGGATCCCAGGGGTGCGGACGGGCGAGTCGCCACCGCACGCCCGAATACACCTGCGTGGAGGGGTCAGGCCAAAGGGGGAGACCGGTCCCCGAACTAGTGGAGGCAGGAAACGACCCTCAGCTAGAAACCGGAGGCTCTGACATTTTATGTGGCGCAGCCCCTTGCTCCACCCGCTAGGAAGGCACCACATAGGGTCAGGGAAACTGGCGCCAAGTTTACCAAGAGGAGGCCCGAGGCAGCCGGACAGAAGTGTTGGTAAGAAAGGCCAGACAAAGAACACACAAAGGGGGTCCTGTGAAGCGCTCCAAAGTTATCTGGGAGTTGTCTGAGCCCCTCACCTGGTGAGCACAGTACGACGTGGGCAGCCGTTACCTGCAGACGTGGTCTGGATAATAAGAACTGTGAGTAAAGGCCCTGAACTGCATCACTGACTCCGTGTCGTTACTGCTGCTGCCCTGCACCATCACCCCCATCCTCCGCATACACTGCCCTGAGGCTATACTCCTCCCGTGGGGAGTTATGCTACGCTCTGCTGCACCCACAACACCAGCCTTAGCGGTCTGCCCTGTAGCGGCGGTTCACTCTGACCGCAATCCACGGGTGGCGTAGTCGGACATTTAAACATCAAAACCACATAAATAGTTCCGCCACTGGTTTGACCGCCCTGAGCCACGGAACCGGATCGCCGCCACGAAGACTACAACCACCAGCATCCACCAAAAAGGGTCCGGCTCCGGGTGTCCCAAGGCCCAGGGGGTGCGTCAGAACATTTTCATCACCTTTCACCATCACCAATGGGACAAGGCAGGGATGTCCTCTGTCCCCTCTCTTATACATCCTAGTGACGGAGCACCTGCTCTCATCAATTCGCCATAACCCCAATATTAGGTGGATTGAGATGGGAGGCACCGAGTACAAGTGCTCTCTATTTGCTGATGATGTCCTAGTATATATCACTCAATCACATATATCCATCCCTGCTGTTATGGCTGAAATAGATCACTTTGTTACATGGTAAAATTTTAAAATCAATGCAGCGAAGTCTGAGGCCCTCGATGTCTCCCTCCCTAAATCCATATAGGATTCCATCCAGTCCAACTTTCCCTTTGCCTGGCCCTCACAGGGTATCAAATACTTAGGAATTCCTATTCATAGAGACCTCTCCCATCTATGTTATCTTAATTTTGGGCCCTTTATTGAACAATTCCATACAGACCACGGTTGGCAAGTTGGAACTGTGAGATTCACTATGTGCACCACTGGTATTTTGTGGAAAAGCACATGTAAGATTCTGCAACAGTCTCTGCTGATACTCCTGCATGCGTGCATCCCTTTTTATGGCAGGAATAATTTCTGCAAATTTACTTTTGTACCGGGGATCTAACAGTGTGGCAACCCAGTAGTCAGGATTATTTCTAATTCTCACAATTCGAGGGTCATGTTGCAGGTAGTGCAGCAAGAAGGCACTCATGTGTGTTGCGCATCCAGGAGCACCAAGTCCCTGTTGTGTTGGTGGCGAGGTAACAATCATGCTTCCTTCCACTGTCCTCTCCCCCCAACCTCGCACAACAGAAATGTGATCAAGGTCTCCCTCATCTGATGAGTCTTCCATCAGTTCGTCCTCCACTTCTTCCTGGGCTCCTGCACCTTCCTCACTAGTTTGGCTGCTACCATGCGCCCTGGTAAAATCATCTCCCCCACCCTCACATGCCTGCCGCCCTGGTGCTGCCGACCGTCTGGACCTTGCAGATGTTAGCCCTTCCGCATACAACTCCTCCTCCTCTACTTCCTCCACCTCCTCTTGTGCCACCACCTGACTCCGAATTCTGTTTAACATGTGCTCCAGCATGTAAATCACCGGAATAGTCATGCTGATAATGGCATCGTCAGCACTAAACATCTTCGTCGCCATTTCAAAACTGTGCAGAAGGGTGCATAGGTCCCTGATCTGAGACCACTCCTCCAGCGTGATTTGCCCCACCTCTGAATCTCGTTGGCCCAGGCTATACGTCAGAACGTATTGCACCAGGGCTTGTCGGTGCTGCCACAGTCGCTGCAACATGTGCAGAGTTGAATTCCACCGGGTAGGCACATCGCATTTTAGCCGGTGAAGTGGCAGGCCCAACGACTTCTGTAGAGATGTAAGTCGCTGAGCTGCGGGATGCGAACGGCGGAAGTGAGCACACAGCGACCGTGCCCTCTGCAGAAGGCCATCTAGTCTGGGATAGTGGGCTAAAAATTGCTGGACAACCAGGTTCAACACGTGAGCCATACAAGGCACGTGTGTGACATTGCCCCGGCGAAGGGCCGCACCCAGGTTTGCAGCATTGTCGCACACGGCCTTCCCTGGTTTCAGGTCCAGTGGAGACAACCATTCATGAAATTGGTTCTCCAGAGCTGACCACAACTCCTCAGCTGTGTGACTCACATTTCCCAGACATTTCAATGTAAAAACCGCCTGATGACGTTGAGCCCTACTGCCAGCATAGTAAGGAGGTGTGCAGGATCCCTTCTGCGCAGTTAGAAAGCTTGTGGCATGACCAGACAGGCTTTGGGTGCAGGTGGAAGACCGAGAGGAGGTTGAGGAGGCAGAAGCAGTGGAGGAAAAATAACATAAAGAGGATTGACGCACAACTCGTGGGGACGGCAAGACTTGGACAGCAGCCCCTTGTCCTGCTGTCACCATAGTTACCCAGTGCCCAGTCAGCGACATGTCACGCCCCTGTCCATGCCTACTCGTCCAAGTGTCTGTGGTGAAATGCACCCTGTCACACACAGAGTTTCTCAAAGAAGCGGTGATGTTGTGTGCGACATGCTGGTGGAGCGCAGGCACACCTTTCTTTGAGAAGTAGTGCCGACTGGGCATCTGGTACTGGGGCACTGCGACGGACATAAGGTCTCGAAAATCCTCTGTGTCCACCAGGCGGAAAGGCAGCATTTCTGTAGCCAAGAGCTTGCAGATGGTGAAATTTAACCTCTTAGCTTTCTCATGGCTAGGAGGAAATGGTCTTTTACTTGTCCACATCTGAGGGACCGAGGGCTGGCTATTGTGCTTAGACGGGGTTGATAAGGGTGTCCCCGGCAAACTGCCGGTCTGTGAGGAAGATGCAGGCGGACATGTTAGGTTGCCTTGATCCAAAGGTGGTGCTATCGATGTCGGACAGCGCTCAAGACCAGCTGGTGTTACCACCTCCAAAGAAAATGATGACCTGCCAATCACGCTGGCTGTTGCGGGTAAAGAGGTGGCAGGTCTGCGCCCCAAAACAGGTGTGACTGCTGTCCCCCCAGTCACAGAGGATGAAGAGGCCGCGGATGCACAAGATATGGCAGACGGTGGTTGGCCCGGCCGGCTAGACCGCATTGTAGCACACTGAGCTTCCCACTGCAACTTATGCTTCATGTCCATGTGCCGGTTCATGCATGAAGTACTCAAACTATGTATTTTTTGGCCTCTACTTAGCTTTTGCTGACAAATGTTACAGATAACATGAGTTGGGTCATCTTTATCGATCTGAAAAAATGCCCAGGCTATGCAAGGCTTAGCACCCATGCGACCTGAAGAGCCACCACGACTTGTGGTGAGAGGCAGAGTTGTGTTTGAGGATGCAGTTGTTGACGTGCTTCCAGTACTACGTCTCTGTCCAGGAAGGCGCAACCTGACCTCGTCGTCACTAGCATCTTCCTCCACCTCCTCTGCTGACCTCATCTCTTGGCTGACTGTGGGTTGACAGTAAGTGGGATCTCCGACCTCATCATCATCACCCTGTGCGTTATCACACCCGTCGTTCTCAGAGCCAACCTGTTCCTGCCCTGACAAAAAACTAAAGTTGTCGCTCCAATTAGGTATTTGAGTCTTATCATCGTCTTCCTCATTGTCTCCACCAACAGGAGTTACAGTTTGGGAATGAGGGTCTACATTATGGTCAGAACCTTCTGCGTCTGGTCCTGGATCCGACTCATAAAGATTCTGGGCATCAGTGCAGATCATTTCCTCGTCTGGATTCACAGAAGCGCTGGAGTCGACCTCTGATTCCCAGGCTATAGTATGAGTAAACAGCTCTGCAGACTCAACCATCTGTTCTACCTCATACTCAGACGGGCAGCTGGAGATTTGGGAGCTGTGAGGAAGCAAGTGCGATTTGGGTGACACCTTTGAGGACTGGAGTATTTGTGATGTTGAAGTTGATGTGGAGGAGAGCCCACTTAAAGGAGCACATGATATCCGTTGAAGCACCTGCTGTTTTTGTGCCTCATCTGGAATTTGTAGCGATTGGCGTGGCCGTAAGAAAGGGATCTTATCACATTGTCCGCTAAAAGAAGTAGACATTTTAGTTTGGCTGGAAGATGGTCTTTATTCTGCACCTACCCCACGGACACAACCTTTTTTCCCCTTCCCAACACGCCTATTCCCCTTTCCACCAGCAGCAGGCCTTTTTCCACTCATTTTGGTGGTTAACTAATTCACAACTCTGGAGTTGTTTGCACAAAAAAACAATGGATGGTAACCGAGCAGAGCTGAGTGGCCAAACTGTGGTATTAGGCCAAAACTATTGGCTGGGTTAGATGCAGAAAAAAATTATTTTTAATTTGCAACCTGATGGAGGTCAGTATAGATGGACTAATAGACCAAGTCCCACACACTGCTAGAAGCCCAAATATTTTTTCAGAGCTAGATGCAGAAAAAAATTATTTTTAATTTGCAACCTGATGGAGGTCAGTATAGATGGACTAATAGACCAAGTCCCACACACTGCTAGAAGCCCAAATATTTTTTCAGAGCTAGATGCAGAAAAAAATTATTTTTAATTTGCAACCTGATGGAGGTCAGTATAGATGGACTAATAGACCAAGTCCCACACACTGCTAGAAGCCCAAATATTTTTTCAGAGCTAGATGCAGAAAAAAATTATTTTTAATTTGCAACCTGATGGAGGTCAGTATAGATGGACTAATAGACCAAGTCCCACACACCGCTAGAAGCCCAAATATTTTTTCAGAGCTAGATGCAGAAATTTTTTTTATTCAATTTGCAACCTGATGGAGGTCAGTATAGATGGCCTAATAGACCAAGTCCCACACACTGCTAGAAGCCCAAATATTTTTTCAGAGCTAGATGCAGAAAAAAATTATTTTTAATTTGCAACCTGATGGAGGTCAGTATAGATGGACTAATAGACCAAGTCCCACACACTGCTAGAAGCCCAAATATTTTTTCAGAGCTAGATGCAGAAAAAAATTATTTTTAATTTGCAACCTGATGGAGGTCAGTATAGATGGACTAATAGAACAAGTCCCACACGCTGCTAGAAGCCCAAATATTTTTTCAGAGATAAATGAAGAAAAAAATTATTTTTAATTTGCAACCTGATGGAGGTCAGTATAGATGGACTAATAGACCAAGTCCCACACACTGCTAGAAGCCCAAATATTTTTTCAGAGCTAGATGCAGAAAAAAATTATTTTTAATTTGCAACCTGATGGAGGTCAGTATAGATGGACTAATAGACCAAGTCCCACACACCGCTAGAAGCCCAAATATTTTTTCAGAGCTAGATGCAGAAAAAAATTATATTCAGTTTGCAACCTGATGGAGGTCAGTATAGATGGACTAATAGAATGATGCTATGCCCAAAAGATTTTACTTCACTAGGTGCAGTAAAAAAATTGGTATTCTATACACAGGTGGTATATCTTGCAACACACATAGGCTACTCCACTGACTAACACACTCTGCAATAGGCCAAAAAGGATTAGCTTTGCTAGATTCAGCCAAATGCTGTGAAAAAAACTTGCACAGCACTGGCACAGACCTGCCTGGCAAAAACTGATAGGAACTGATGTAACCTAGTCCTGAAAAGGACTCCAATTACAATTAGTCTTTACTCCCACAATCTATCTATTTAAGAGCACAGACCTGCCTGATAAAAGTCGTAGGAAATGCTGTAACCTAGTCCTTAAAAGGACTGCAATCACAACTATTCCCTACTCCCAAGCTATCTGTATATTTGTGCGAAAATTGGCTTGAAATTAACAAGGTATAGCGCACACAGCAACAGCGGTGCCGTCTAACACGCAGCTGCAGCAGTGAGAAAATGGTGGCGACGGGGAAAATGGCTTGGTCTTATAGGGCAAGGACATGTGACATACACTGCCAATCACACATGCCCTTGCTTGTGTGAAAAAAAGCACTTCGCTCCGTGTGTGCGCTGCTGATAGGCTGACAGATTGCACCTCCCCACTGCAAATGCGGGAAAGAGAAAAAAAAATGGAGATCTTCATTGTTCCTGCAGAGATCCATCCCCTGCCCCTCCCCCCGCCCCGCTGTACACTCAAACTGCGTATTAACATTAATTTTCATCATTACTGAGAAAAAATCCAGTTATGATTTTGGTGCACGAACAGTTATCGAACATAACCTCGAACAGCCGAATTTTTCTCAAATTGTTCGTGTTCGCCGACCGGCTCGAACACCGCCCAAAACAGCTCGAATTTGAGATTGGCGAACAGTTCGAGTAGAACAACGCTCATCTCTAGTATCCATGCCCTCATTCCCAGCACTGGACTCCTCTTTCCCAGCATTGGATGCCTCCTTCCCAGCACTGGATTCCTCGCCTATGGACCCCAAGGTAGTCCCCCCTCCAGAGGGACGTGCATCCCCCGAAGGACGAACTACGCCGCTCCCTGAAGGCACCCCAGATGCCACCCCTGGCCCCTCACCCCGACCTCTGACCCAGCAGAGTCGTCGAGGGCTTGGAACCGGTTGGAGAGGGGGATCAGAGGTGAGCCCCTCCGTAGGCACCGTCGAGGGGGGGGGGCTGGGATTTTTAAGCCCTGTTCTTCCACCTGGTACCATTGCCACCCGTTTTTTTAAGGCTGCTCCACAACCTCCTCATCCAGACTTTCATACTGGAAGGAGTCATCAGAAGCAGCCAACCCCTCCCTCTCTATCCTCCTGATTTCCTGGTTCACCACCTTCTCCCCCAGGGCCTCAGAGGCACCGGCAGCAGTCACCAGGAGGGGACAGACATCACCCTAGTTACCTGAGGCTTACCCTGCCCCCTATCCCCATGGCGCCTCACCTTTTGCCACTGGTGAGCAGATGTTCCACTCTCGCCATTCCTCACTGGCCCCTCAGCTCCCCTCCCACCCCCACCTCAAGCTACAGCAAAGGAAGCACAGCCGGGGACCCCCCCACAGCTCTCCCCCGCCTGGTCAGAGATGGCGTTGGGAAAGGAACTGGGGCAGCGGCTATATGGGTGACCTAGATCACCACACAGGTGACACCTAATGTCACCACAGGCCGTGGCTTGATGACCTACCCTGCCACTGCCACACAAGGACCATTTCTGTACCTTGCAGCCTGCACTGAAGTGGTGGGGATCACAGAACCTGTGGCAGACCTTCGGTTGCCCCTATTAGAAAATCAGGATCCTGTCCCTCCCCAGGAATGCTGAGGAGGGGATGTGGGTGACCGTACCGCCTGAACACTTCAATTTCATCATGAAGGTCCAGCCTCCTGAGTCCTGACCAAATGCCAAATTCGTCCCTGTTCTTTTTCGGGACCTTGGTGACCTCCCCATATCGGGAAAGCCACGTCATAATGTCGATGCCAGAGAGTGACTCGTTACTAGTCAGCGCAGTCACTCTCTTTATGCTGTTTTGGTGAGACACTACCTGCACAGCAAAGTCTCGCCAGCCAGGCTCCCTCTTCACCAGCTCAATTTTCGACCAGAAGAGCTCTAGCCCCTCCGGCCGAACAAAGCTGATGTCGAAGACAGGGGTACCCAAAGGAGGTATCAGGGCAAAGATGTCTGTTGCCCTGAAGTCATCTTCAGGAGGAGCTCCACAACCCTAGCTCTTGGTGGGAATGCTTCACTGCCCCTCCAGCGAAGACAGACTACATTCCTCCTGGTTGCCCCCGGTCCAGCTGTCAGAAGGGACCATACCGATTCCCCCACCCTTTTATCTTGGAAGGCAGCCAGGCCGTGTCTATCCAGCCAGAAGGCCAGATCCACCTTTCTTCCCTCTACCTCGACCGTCCGCTCTCTCTTTTTGAGGGCCTCCAGAAAACGGCGCCGCAAAATGCCATCCCCAAGGTCCAGAGACGAGGAAACCCCAGAGACCCTAGCCATGACCCCCGCAAAATGCTGGGGACTCGCAGCTGGGGGCGCAGATGGACCAGCCCCCTCCCCACGCTCCCCGCCCCTACTACCACCAGACGCTCCACCACCCGCACTTTCCGCTACAGACACACCGCCACTTGTATCCTCAACCATAGACACATCCATACCTACGCCATCCCTAATCATGTCATCATTCACCCCACTCATACAGCTCCCACTCTCATGCATGCTGGGGTCAGTATTTTTTTGTTTCTGGGCGCATTTCTTACCACTTTCTTTATTATTACCACTTTTTTTATTATTACCACTTTCTTTACCACTTTTTTATTATTACTGCCACCCTCTGGTGGCACCTTCCCTGCTTGGGGGTTTGACATATTGAGCACCGTGGCCCCCTTAAGAACCACACTGCAGGGCTTTAGCAGCGTGCTCTCATTCATTAGAGGCGCGGCGCTCACACTGTTTGAGGAGGCAGGAACGGAGCCAGGAGCAGTCACTCCCTCTTGCCTTACTGCTGCTGAGTCCTGAGATGCCTGTGCTGCTGGCGCCCCTGCTGCAGGTAAGCCCTTAGACACAGGGGACCCCGGCAGGCCGGTATCCCCACTGCTACCTGCAGCTGCTCCTCTTCCCATCGCAGTTGCGGCCGCCGCTCCTTTCCCTTCAGCTGTGACAGCTGCCGCCGCTTCTGCTAGTCACAGCCCCACGGCCAATGCCGCGCCCATGTGGGCCAGGGGTGCCTGGGAAGCCACACCTTCCTCCAGGACCCGTGAAGCTGACCCAGAGCCGAGTCTACTCCCAGGGGCCCTTGGCTCGGCGGTACTAGCTCCCAGGGGCCTAGCACTCCCAAGTACCACTCCCTTGGCCACAAAGACACCAGCAGCAGGAACACCAGCGGCCGGCCCCAGGCTACGCCACTCCCCCTCAGCATCCACCGATGCCGGGGCCCCCAGTGCCGACCCATTGCTGGAACCTTTCAGGGGGCCCCGACCTCACAGCAGACCCCGCCAGGGGAGCGGACCCCACCATTTTCTTTTTTGGGGCTGGATCTGCCGGAGCTGCAGGCTCCGCCCCCTTCAGTCTACCAGGTGCCTGAGATGTGGCCCCGGTTGTCAGTTTGATGCCGGCTATTTCTTACACATTCCTCGCGTGTATTAAAGCTGTCAAACAGTTGCAAATCATGCACACGGGAGTGATTCAAACATATCACCGAGCAGCTGTAACTACTCGGTGCTCGCCTGAGTATACTCGGCTAAAGGGTTAACAAAACATACTCGCTCATCACTACTCATCACTATTAATAGCAAAAAGCTAAAAACTAAATATTTTCTGAAAATACTGAGGCAATAGCTCATTTTGTGTATTGTTAAAAGGCGAATAGCTCAATTTTGTCATTCAAGCCTATAGGTACAAATGAATTGGGGTTAAAAATCAACCTACTCTCCATTGGGACATTTTTATAATGAAGCCACCCCCACACCAATGTTGCATTATTATTTCAATGCCAAAGAAACTGTCCACCCTCCCTATTTCAACCTTGTGTATTTCTTTAAACTGATGTGGCAATGGGTGATTGAGGAACCCCTTTTTTATATATATTATATCCTCCTTTTTGTTTGTCCCTCATAATTACCCCACAAATGGTGCAATAGATCACCCCTTGTTGTTGGCATGTGATGGAGTTCTGAATTTAATATTAGATTTTACATCAAAACCGATAATTTGACTTGTGCATTGATTACTTAAACTTTTAGTTAGATTACACACATTACAATAACCCAATGTTCTAAAATCGGGTGATCTGTTAGGAAAATTTAATACCTTCATTTGTTTTTTCCTTGAATTGTTGGGGATACTATGCTGCTGATGGTTTTCGCTTTCTTACAGATGAACCTTGGGTTCTTTGACAAGAATTGACTAGTGATGAGCGAACATGTTCGCTCCTGCTCAGTACTCACCCGAGCATTACGGTGCTCGACGAGCCACTTATGCCTTCCAATTCTGTTGCAGTGTGTCGGTCAAGCTATTCACACTAGGTCTCTGTGTAGAATAATATTAAAAAATTACAGGCCTGCTATTTAAAACCCTGGTTCTGTGTCAGACATATCACCTATAACAGTGTTCAAAAATCAGCCATTTCTGCCTTCCATTTCGTTGCAGTGTGTCGGTCAAGCTATTCACACTAGGTCTCTGAAGAATAGTATTAGTAAACTACAGGCCTGCTATTTAAAAACGTGCTTCTCTGTCAGACATATCAGATATAACTGAGATTCAAATCCATCCATTTGTAGTAAACGTGGAAAATATTGTCCTCCCTTTATAGATTGTAGCAGTGTGTCAGTGTACACCATTTTACAGCTCCATTTGCTTGTTCATAGAATAGCTTTATTCATATTACTGTATTGTGGAAGCAAAGGAACTTTTTTCAATTATCAGACGCACGTGATCCATATTACTGCCGTAATAATACAGAAATTTTGTGGAGCGTGAAAAATATTCCACTCCTTTTAAAGTCAGCCACCTGTGTTATGTTGAACCAATTGGCACTTGGTCGCTGACAAATACCATACTATTAGGCGACTGCCTGAAACAGTGGCCATCAGATATTATCCCATATGACTGCCCTATTAATCCAGAAATTATTGTGAGCGTGTCAAATATTACACTCCATTTAAAGTATTGCAGTTGTGGGTTGAAACCTATTTTCAGTTGGCTCCTGACAAATAGCATATCTGTGAACAATGTTGTCAGAATATTACGCCACTTTTGCGGACTGACAAAAAAAACATACACAAAACAAGCTAAAATGGAAAAAATGTTAAGAAACATTCTTTCCAGGTGTAATAACTTGTATATAAGGCCAAAGAAATTAAAAAAAATAAAGTTATGGACTGCGGAAGACATTTATGCGACCAGAATGAACACTCATTTGTAGCTACCTAGCAGCAGCTCCTGTCCCTATTGTAAATGCATCTAACAGTGTTATCAATAGGGAATAGAATAGATTTTACATTTTTTTGGGCAGCACCAGCAGCACACAGTATAAGGCAATAATACCTGGCTGGATCCGTGTAATGCGCGATCCATACTGCGATACCTCACTCGTAAAAGAATTTCAGATAAGGCATTTAATATTATAGAATATATAATCTATTTAAATTGTCCTTCCCATTATTAAGGAGTGTGCCTCCTATACTGTTATTGCATATGCAACAATTTCAAGGACTGCCAAAAATTAGGACGCACTCCAATACACATTCGAAGAGACATAAAAAAAAACTAAAAAAATCAAAAAAACACAGTAGGATCTTTCTTTAGAATAAAAACCAGACTCGTCAATGTAACCTCAATGTAATCACATTGTGCAGCTCCTGCACCTCCTCCTCCAGTTCAGCCTCCATCTCCAAAATGACCACATCAGTCACAAGCTGAAAGCACTGCAGCACTGCCTTGGTCAAGCAGTAACAAGCTGTGCTGAAGATAATATGCTTAGTGCTTAGGTGAAAAACCGCCCACCGCTGCAGAGTTGTTGAAAGCTGTAACACAGCAGCCTGATCTGTGGCTTTCACTGCTGAACATACAGCTGGGCATGGTCATGTGTGACAATGGGTCGAACCTGGTGGCAGAGAAATGACAGCCGGAGCAGATACGGTTTCCTTTCACCGAGCTAAAGAATATGGCTGTGGTGAAATACAACTCTGACCGAGAAGCAGTGTCAGACTGAAAAACATTGGGCCCATCAGAGGATTTGATTCTGAGGGCCCACCTTTCTCCCCCGCTCAAGAGCCCCATAGCAGCTGCAAAGTTTCTATCATGAACGTTCCTGATGTAGAAGCCAGTGCCCACCCGAGGATTCTCTGGTGGGCCTGTCTAACTCTGCCGAGAAGCAGCCCTGGCTAAGAAAAGTGTGTGCGAAGGTTCCTGGACACTCTATGGCTGATTTTTTACTGAGGCGGAAATCCATGCAAAAACAGGGAGAACATACAAAATCCTTGCAGATGCTGTCCTTGGGGGGATTTGAACCCAGGACCCCAGCGTTGCAAGGCTTCAGTGCTAACCACTGAGCCACTGTGCTGCCCTCGCTTTTCTCTCTCTGATATCTAACATGCTGGAGAAACTTGCACCTACTGCCACTCAGTATCTTAAGCTCCTTTTTGAGAAACATATGTATTTGGGCAGAAGGAAAGGAAATTGTGGGTGGCTTCGTTATTGGTACTGGGGCCATAGATCACTGGAAATATTCCAGGCTCTTTGGAGCCAAGCTGATTCCCATAGAAAATAACAAGCAGCAAGCTAAGGAGATGGTGGCCTCAATCATCACTACAACCTCACCTCGACACTTAGAACTCTCCTGAAGGAGAAGCCAGGGCCCACCGGAGGAGTCTCTGGTTCTCTGGTGGGCCTGTCCAACTCTGCCGAGAAGCAGCCCTGGCTAAGAAAAGCCTGTGGGAAGGTTCCTGTACGCTATATGGCTGCTTTTTTTTACTGTGAACTGGCTCCAGCAATTAGTGTTGAGCCACCCCCGTAGTGTTCGAGTTCGGTTCGGTTCGTCGAACACCCGTATGTTCGACGAACTGTTCGACGAACACCTTCGAACACCATTAAAACCAATGGCAGGCAAACAAAAACACATAGCAACACATAGAAAACACTTCAAAGGTGTCCAAACCCTGACAAACTGCTCAGAAGACACAACTACCACATGGAAAAGTGACAAGTACATATAGTCATGCGAAAAGAAAAGAGGTGGAGGAGTAAAAGGAGGGGGAGACACAGATATAGGCATGTCATCCCCTTCTAAAGCCAAAAAAGTGCGAAGCCGACACGGCCAGTTCGTTCCTGCCCGTGCGACCTCCGTGTCGCCGGGTTTGTGCCAGAGCTGCGGTGGACCCTGACGGCCAGCCCCCTCTCCCAATACTGGTGCCTGTCCGCTGGTGGGTCGAGCGAGCCCCCCTGCGGTGGAGGCAGGTCTAAGCTTTTTCATTTAAATTGTCTCTCTAATTTGAATGAGTACACTTTAAATCCTTTTACAAGGATCTATTGGAGGGCAAGTCTCATGCCAGCAGCCGCGGGACTTCCTGTTTGGTCAGTGGGAGGATTGCTGCTGAGGAATAAGGACGTGTTCCTGTGGAGTTCCGGGCCGTAGGGCCTTTTGCTGACTCAGAGGGCCCCCTCTTTTTGACCCAGGAGAGGGAGGTTTTTTTTTGACTACAGTAGGGGCTTGTCCCCGTCTCCCACCCCTCGGTTGATACCAGGGGTGGGAGTCCTGCTTTGGGTTTTTTTTTGTGTGTACTTTACAGCGAACTCTATTGAACTTTTATTTAACTAAGTCCTGACCATGAAGGGCAGCTCCCTCAGGGCCAAGTGGGCTAAAGAGGCCAAGGCTAAGCAAGCTAGGCAGGCACAGAAGGCCAAGGCCGGGCCACAGGCGGATGAGATCTCTCCTCCCGAAGAGGAGCCCGGTGCTTGCCGGGGCCCAGCAGCCGTCCATAAGGACTGGGGAGTCCAGGCTGAGGGGGAGCCAATTTCCACCTACAGCTCCCGCCTGGGACTCTACCTCGGTGAGCACGGGGAGGCAATGAAGTCCCTGAAGCGGCTCTGGGAGGAACTGCGGTGCGTCCAGCTGGCAGCGAAAAATGCTCCCCGTGGCCCAAGGATGGGCCTGTCAGCGAGGGTGAAGTTGCTGAAAAGCTCGATAAAGATACTGGAGGACCGGAAAAGCCAAATTGTCGCCAATGCGGGGCCCTTCCAAGAAAAACTGATGGTGTGGAGGAGGAGGAGGAGGCGGCGAACTTGGACAGCCTGCCTGGGGCCCTGGTAAGTGCACAACAGCACCAGGTCACACACAGTGGGGAGTTAGAACCTCACCAAATTGCGCTCCCATCGGATGCCTGTAGTGGGGAGGAGGAGGTGGATGATGGGAGTAGTGATAGCAGTGACGGGGGGGGGGGGGTGCCTCATGCGCCAGATCTGGCAGCTCGAATCCCCGGGAGTGGATTTCTCCCAGTTTTCATTTGGGGACGAGGGCTGTCCGGATGAGGCATCAAGGAAGAAGAAAAAAAAGGGGAAGAACAAGATTTTGGCAGAGGAAAAGTACGTGAATCTCCCCCTTCCTGGATTCCCCCGGTCCCACTGTGTGCCCGCTTCCCACCCCGGCCTGGGTTCTGAGGTGGGCCCAGTGCATGGGGGCGGGAAGAGTAATATCATCAGGGTAAAGGCAATCGTCCATGCTGAGGGTAGCATGGGGGAGGGCAAAGTACCAAACAGAAGGATGGTTCCGGAGGTCCGGCTGACCCGGACCCTCACCTCAGTGGGAGGTGCTGTGCCTTTGGGGCCCCCGGCGTATGTATTATCTGCTGGGTCAGCGGGGGACCTGGGGCCACCCCGCAAGAGTGATGGGTCAGCTGTGATAGCTGTCGTCGTCCTACCCC
This sequence comes from Phyllobates terribilis, assembly GCF_046119375.1. Lineage (NCBI taxonomy): Eukaryota > Metazoa > Chordata > Amphibia > Anura > Dendrobatidae > Phyllobates > Phyllobates terribilis. The sequence goes on along the minus strand of NW_027362768.1, from coordinate 114,015,227 downwards.
CGTCCGCACCATCGGCCGGGGGGGCCGGCCAGCTGGGGCCCCCTGCGAGCCCGCTTCCTGGGGCTATGGAGGCCTTGGCGCCGGTATCGGCAAAGGGCGGAAGGAATGACGCGGCTGAGGTGCAGCTGGCCATATCCCGGACCGCGCCACCGGCGGTGGGGGCAGTGATGTCGGGGTCCCCTGTGTGCCTGCCACCATCGGGGGCTATAGGGGCCTCGGCGCCGGCAGTGAGTGAGGGCGGGTGTGTGGGGGTGGCAACTGCGGCTATACAGCTGGCCGTGTCCCAGTCTACCACCTTAACAGGGGGCACAGTGCCGCCGGGGTCTGCAGGGGTTCCGGTGCTAGTTGTCATACCCAAAAAAGCAATAAAAGCAATAAAAACATCTAAAGTAACCACATCTAAAGCAACAACAGCAAAAACATCTGAAGCCCCGCCCCCAGACGGGGGGGGGTGTCGCGCCGTCGGGGGCTCCTGCTGGCAGTGTCTCACCTGGGTCAGTGGGGTCCTTGGCGGTGGCTGGTCCCCCCAGAGGAAGCTTTCAGCGGGCAGAGATGGAGGAGCAATGCTCTGCAGCAGCTCCCATTGTTGCTGCAAGCCAGGCTAAGGGAGGGAGCGTGTCCGGCTCGAGTGGCAGCAGTGAGGGCTGTGGAAACACAGCACACATCCCGCCTACACCAAAGCCCAGGCTCCATAGAGGAACTACAGCTGGCCTCAATCAGGTCAGTGAAAGTAAAGGGAACTGTATGAATAGCAAAGGAGGGGGCAATGGAAAGGGGTCTGGAGTGAGTGCTACAGGGTCAGTGATAGGGAAAAAACTGGATGTGATGGGGGGAGGGGAAAATCGCAGGGCCAGGGTGTGAATGGTGACAATGGTGAGAATGGTGTAAATGGAGCAAGTAGTGAGAATGGTGATTGTGTGTAAATGGAGGAATGGCCACCTCTGGGAGGTGGCAGTGTGAGTGGTGAGGCCGGCTGTGTGGGTGAAGAGGCTGGCGGGGCCAATGGTGTGAATGGTGGCGTGGGGCCCAGTCCATCGCCCCGCGCATGTGGTGCCGGCGTTGGTAACGCTGGCATGAATTATTCTGGTGCAGTGTCGGGGCCCTCCTCACCCCCAGGCTCAGATGGCGGAGATTTCCACCGCCGTTTCGTACAGGCCCTGAGACATGGGGAACAGTCGATCAATGTAGAGGGGAGGAATGTGGACCTGTCCTTTTGGCTGGATAAGCACAGACAGGCCGCCTTCCAAGAGAAAAGGGGGGGGTGAGACCGTATGGTCTCTCCCTACAGCTGGGCGAAGGGTGTCCAGAAGGAATGTGGTCCGTCTTCGGTGGAGGGGCGATGAAGCGTGCCCCACAAGATCTACAGTCATGGCCAAAAGTTTTGAGAATGACACCAAAATTATATTTTCACATGATCTGCTGGCTTCTGGTTTTTATTGGTGTTTGTCTGATGTTTATATCACATACAGAAATATAATTGCAATCATATTATGAGTACCAATAGGTTATATTGACAGTTAGAATGAGTTAATGCAGCAAGTCAATATTTGCAGTGTTGCGCCTTCTTCTTCAAGACCTCTGTAATTCTCCCTGGCATGCTCTCAATCAACTTTTGGACCAAATCCTGACTGATAGCAGTCCATTCTTGCATAATCAATGCTTGCATTTTGTCAGAATTTGTTGGTTTTTGTTTGTCCACCCGTCTCTTGATGATTGACCACAAGTTCTCAATGGGATTAAGATCTGGGGAGTTTGCAGGCCATGGACCCAAAATCTCTATGTTTTGTTCCATGAGCCATTTAGTTATCACCTTTGCTTTATGGCAAGGTGCTCCATCATGCTGGAAAAGGCATTGTTGGGCGCCAAACTGCTTTGGGACGGTTGGGAGAAGTTGCTCTTGGAGGACATTCTGGTACCATTCTTTATTCATGGCTGTGTTTTTAGGCAAGACTGTGAGTGAGCTGATTCCCTTGGCTGTGAAGCAACTCCACACATGAATGGTTTCAGGATGCTTTACAGTTGGCATGAGACAAGACTGGTGGTAGCGCTCACCTCTTCTTCTCCAAATAAGCTGTTTTCCAGATGTCCAAAACAATCGAAAAGGGGATTCATCAGAGAAAATGACTTTGCCCCAGTCCTCAGCAGTCCACTCCCTGTACCTTTTGCAGAATATCAGTCGGTCCCTGATGTTTTTTCTGGAGAGAAGTGGCTTCTTTGCTGCCCTCCTTGAAACCAGCCCTTGCTCAAAGAGTCTCCGCCTCACAGTGCGTGCAGAAGCACTCACACCAGCCTGCTGCCATTCCTGAGCAAGCTCGGCACTGCTGGTAGTCCGATCCCGCAGCTGAAACAGTTTTAAGATACGGTCCTGGCGCTTGCTGGTCTTTCTTCGGCGCCCTGGAGCCTTTTTGACAACAATGGAAGCTCTCTTCTTGAAGTTCTTGATGATGCGATAGATTGTTGACTGAGGTGCAATCTTTGTAGCTGCGATACTCTTCCCTGTTAGGCCATTTTTGTGCAGTGCAATGATGGCTGCACGTGTTTCTTTAGAGATAACCATGGTTAACTGAAGAGAAACAATGATACCAATAACCAGCCTCCTTTTAAAGTGTCCAGTGATGTCATTCTTACTTAATCATGACTGATTGATCGCCAGCCCTGTCCTCATCAACACCCACACCTGTGTTAATGGATCAATCACTAAAACGATGTTAGCTGCTCCTTTTAAGGCAGGACTGCAATGATGTTGAAATGTGTTTTGGGGGTTAAAGTTCATTTTCTGGGCAAATATTGACTTTGCAAGTACAGTAATTACTGTTAAGCTGATCACTCTTTGACATTCAGGAGTATATGCAAATTGCCATTACAAAAAATGAAGCAGTAAACTTTGGAAAAATTACTATTTGTCTCATTCTCAATACTTTTGGCCATGACTGTAGGGTGGTGAAGCTCCTTCTGGAGATGGGTTTCAGGGTGGGTGACATCTTTGCCCTGATACATCCTTTTGGTGCCCCTTTTTTCGATGTCAGTTTCGTTCGGCCGGAGGGCATGGAGCTGTTCTGGTCGAATTACGAGCTGGCAAAGGAAAAGCCTGACTGGCGGGGTCTCGTCGTGGAGGTGATATCCCGCCAGAATGGGCCAAAGAGAGTGACTGTGCTGACGTGCAACGAGTCACTTTCTGGGGTCGACATAATGACCTGGCTCAGCCGGCACGGTGAGATCACAGAGCCGCCCAAGAAAATCATGGACGAGGGCATCTGGTCAGGGGGCTGGACCTTCATGGTGCGATTGAAGAGGTCTGGCGGCACTGTCACCCACATCCCTTCCTCGGCTTTCCTTGGGAGGGATAGGATCCTGGTCTTCTACCAGGGCCAGCTGAAGGTGTTCCACAGGTGCGGTGACCCCACGCACTTTAGTGCAGCATGCAGGGTGCAGAAATGCACTTTGTGTGGTGGGGTGGGCCATCTCGCTGCCTCCTGTGGTACAGTTAGGTGTCACCTGTGTGATGCCGTCGGGCATCCGTTCAGCCGCTGCCCTCGTTCTTTCGCTAATGCCGTCTTTGGTCAGGCGGAGGGTGGCCATGTTGGGGTAAGTCCTGACAGTGCCCCCTCTGCTGAGCGGGAGGCTGGTGATAGCGGAGGGGCTGAGGGGCCAGTGAAGAACAGTAAGATCCGGGGCCCCTCTTGCCAGCGGAGGCAGGTGGGGCACCTGGTGGGAAAAGGGCAGGGGGATCCTCAGGCAACTGGGGTGATGACTGTCCCCCCTCCGGGTGCCAAAGCAGGGGCCTCTGAGGCCCTGGGGGAGGAAGCACTGAACGAGGAGACCAGGAGGATGGAGAGGGAGGAGGCGGCTGTGCTTTTGGAGTCCTCCCAATATGAAAGTTTTGGTGAGGACGAGGAAGCGCAGCCTACAGCAAAGGGTGACAGTAAAACCCAGGTAAAGTGGCGTAAGAGGAAAAAGAACAAAGGGAAGGGGGTTATAAAATCCCCCCCCCCCTGACCAGGGTGGTGCCGAAGGAGGGCTCCACGATCTCCCCTCTGGTCCCCGTCTCAAACCAGTTCACAGCCCTTGAGGACCCTGATGTGGCGGGGATCAAGGGCAAAGAGCCGGGGGTGCCACCTGAGGGGCCGGTGGGGGGTGGCAAAGTTCCTCCCTCGGGGGGAATACAGTCTTCCTCTGGGGGAGGGGCTGCCCTTGGACTTGGGGGTGAGGAGGGCCGAGGGGGCTCTATGGATGTATCGGTGTGCCTCAAGCGCCGGGAGCGGGAGGATAGGGGTTTTTCCTCAGAGGGTGAGGGGGGTGGTGGTGGGAAAAAGAAGGCCATCTAATTCGATCACCCAATGGCTGCACCCGCCCCATTGACGCTGGCGTCCATTAATGTCGCCAGCATAAAATCAGATGCGGCTAGATTCACGGCCTTTGATTTTCTCACCCGATTTGAGGCTGAAATTTTATTTTTGCAGGAGACCAGACTAACAGACATGGGGGCCATTCACAAGGCAAGGAGTGAGTGGAGGTGTGGGCCCTCATACTGGTCCCTTGCGGCCGAGCCGTATAGTGGGGTGGCGGTCCTTTTTAAGACCGCAGTGGTAGAATGCCGGAGGGTTATTGAAGTAGAAATGGGGAGGTGCTTGGTCCTAGACGTCTTCATGGGGGGACAGGAACTTTGGCTCATAAACATCTATGGTCCCCAATCAAAGTGGGACCGTAAGTGTCTCCTCCTGAAGGTCAAGCCCTATCTTTTTACGAGTCGGCAGGTGGTCTTTGGAGGGGACTTCAACACTGTCACAAGATTACGTGACCGGGGAGGCTCCAATGGCCGGCTGGCTTACGATAGCGTGACCCTGAATAGTATAGCTAGTGATGCTCGCCTGGTGGATGTCCACATCCGGTACACCCCGGGTCACAGTGGTTTCACCTATTATAGGGAAAATTGTAGGTCTAGAATAGACAGGTTTTTTTTGAAGGAGGAAGCCGTCTCCTCAGCAGTGTCCGCTGTCGAGGTGGAATTCTCCGACCACTGTTTAATTTTCTTTTCCTTGAATGTTTCAGAAACCCCCCGGATGGGGAGAGGACTGTGGAAGCTGAATTCATCCCTGCTGGAGGAGGTGGAGGTGAGACAATCTTTTGAGGATTTTCTTCAGAGCCAGGTACCATTAGTGGATCTGTGTAGCGCTAAGTCTGAGTGGTGGGAGATGTTCAAAGATCGGGTTGCTAGTTTCTTCCGCCAGCTCTCCAGCCTCAGGAGCCTGAACAGGTACCGCCTGTACCAGAGCCCGAGGAGGAAACTCGAGCAGCTCGTCTCGACTGGAGGTGACCGCGAGGAGACCTCCAGAGTGAAGTCTTTGCTCAAGAGGAGTCAGTATGATAGGCACACATCTTTGTTTTTTGAGAGGGATTTCGGGAAGTACCGCTCGCCTGACCCCTACAGAAACTGTAAGATGTCAGTGAATCGAAAAGTAGTGACTGGCCTGATTGATGGTATGGGTTCCCTGAACAGATCCAAATCAGGGATCCTGGAAGTCGTCAGGTCCTTCTACTCACGCCTCTTGGGAAAGAGGGAGCTAGATCGAGACGTGGCGTCGGCTTTCCTGGCTGAAGCCGTTCCTGAGCCGGGGATGACCCCTCTCTCGGTGTTGTGACTGAGGCAATCAGGGAAGAGGAAGTGAGACTGGCCACTGATGGGCTTCGGCTCTAGAAATCGCCAGGTCCAGACGGCTTAACGTCTGAATTTTACAAGACTTTTAGGGACTCTTTGGTCCCCCTCTTAGCGGAGGTGTTTAATGAGTGCCTCTCCTCGGGTACTCTTCCCCGTTCAATGAGGAGGTCGGCCCTGATTATCCTGTCAAAGGGTAAGGACTCGTCCCGTATTGAGAACTGGCGTCCCATAGCGCTTCTCAATACGGACTGGAAGGTGCTGGCAAAAGTGCTTTTCAATCGGTTGGTGAAATTTGCTCCCGGGCTCCTTTCGGGGTCCCAGCATTGCTCTGTTCCAGGCTGCAGCACATTTAGTGCTGTACTCGGTGTCTGAGAGGCAGTGGAGCAGGGTAGGGCTGGCCTCTGGAAGGGGTTCTTGCTCTCCCTGGATCAGGCGAAGGCATTTGATCGGGTGAACCACGACTACCTCTGGTCCGTCCTCTTGAGGTACGGTCTGCCTGGGGGGTTCGTAAATTGGTTAAAGGCATTATGCACAGGGGCTGAGACGTTCCCACTGGTGAATGGTTGGTCAGGCCGACCTTTTGAGGTGGGATCTGGGGTTCGTCAGGGCTGTCCGTTGAGCCCGCTGTTATACGTGTTTGCCATCGACCCCTTCTTAAGGAGGATCGAGGGTGGACTGTTGGCGGGAGTCCGGATGGACCGGGCGGCCCCGGAGGCCACCTTGAGGGCAGTGGCGTACGCCGATGATGTCTCCCTGCTTGTATCCTCGAGAGAGGAGGCGGACAGGGTGATGTCTGAAGTGGTCCGTTACTCAGAAGCATCTGGGTCAATGATCAACCAGGAAAAGTGTGAGAGTCTCTGGCTGGGAGGGGGAGACCCTGGTTTTGGTCTCCCGGACACCCTCCCAGAACCCCAAGCCACAGCAAGGATCTTAGGCATCGAGTTCGGCCGAGGGGATTACCCCCTAAAAAATTGGGAGGGCAGGCTGAATATTGCCGCCCAAAAGGTGGACCAGTGGAAGGGTTTGACCTTGACCCTCAGGGAGTGGGTGAACCTGATCAAGAGTTACCTTATGCCTTTGCTGAGCTATTTGGGCAGCATTTGCATTTTGCCAGAATCTCTTTGGACAAAGGTCTACGGCCTGTTTTTCCAGACGTTATGGGGAAACAGGCTCAACCTAATCAAGAGGGAGGTCACGTACAGTACGAGGAGACTAGGTGGGTTGGATATGGTCAACCCGGTGGTATTCCTAGTGAATGCCTTCCTTAAGACCAACATTGCCAACCTCTGGCCGGAGAGGGCTCCTCAGTGGGTATTCTCCTGCAGGGGATGGCTTCAGCCCTTCTTCTAGGAATGGGAGGCAGGGGGGCGAGTGAAGGATCTGCGCACGCCGCACGGGCACCTCCCGGCTTATGCTGCCCTGGTTTTGAAGGTGATCCGCCAGTGGGGTCTGGGAATGTGGGAGATCAGAGCCATGCCGAGGAAATTCCTTGACAGGAGGGTTCTGTTGGCCCGTTTCCAGAAGCCTCTGGTCCTCAAAGATTTCCCAGGTCGGGATCTGGAGGGGGGCTAAGGTTGCTGAATTCTACCAGGATCCCCTTGAAGTTTTGGGACTTGGCCTGGCGCTGCTTTCACGGGAGGCTGTATGTAAGGGGCAACCTGAAGTACAGGAATTCCGATGATCGGGGTTGCCCCCTTGAGGAATGCTGCGACATGCTGGAAAGCATGGAGCACTTCCTCCTCCAGTGCCCCTTTAATACAGGGGTCTACAAAGGGGTGGGTGCTTCCATTGGCTGGCCTAGGCTGGCGCGCCTCTCCTATCCTGAGTGGGTGTATGGTGCATTTGGGTCCCCTGGTGGCCGAGATCGGTGCACGTTATTCTTAGTCAGCATAGTGGTTAGGTTTTACACATGGAATGCACGCTGTCTAGTGTCTACCCAGCAGAAAACCCTCCCCATGAATGAGGTGGTTAGGAACATTCTGGGTGACCTTGGAGAAGTGCGCTTGCTGGAGTTCGACAGGCTGGGCATGAGGAAGGCCTCCCCCCTCTGGAGGGGTCTCTCTTTCGACGTGCACTGAGGGTCAGGTAACTTTTTTTTTCCTTTTATGGTTTTCAGATGAAGGGGCAGGTATGAAGAAAGTAGGGAGAGATAACCATAGGGACAGTTAGGGACAGAGGAGGGATAGGTAGTTTAGGCACGTGGTGAGGCAGATAGGGCGATAGGGGCAGAGAGGGATAGATAGGGACAGGTTTTTATGTTTAGGGACAGTTTTCAGATAGCAAGGGGAGGATAGGTTTGTCTTATGTGTCAGGGGTAGCGTCTGTCGCTCCGGCTCCTGGTGGTGGGCTGTCAACTTTCACCAGTAGATTTTTGTTTTCATGGGATATTGAGGTGTATGGGGCTTGCAAGCACCAAGCCATGGCTTAAGTAAATGCTTAACGTAAGTAGGTGGTCATGACATAGTACAGAGTTATAGTACAGAGTAAGTGCTGTATGGCATATAGTATCATGCTGTTATATTGTGTGGGGTTGGGTGGGGGGTTGTGGAAGGGTATGTTATTTTTGGGTGTTATATCTTGGCTTTTGGTTTTCAGTCAGCATTCCGTTTCAGTTAGTATTATTTTCTTTTTCGGTCAAATCATTTGTATTATGTTGGAGGGGGAAAAAAAAAAAAAAAAAAAGGGTTTCTTTTTGGAGTGTATAACAAGACATACGTTTCAGTTAGGGTTTTTTTTTTGTCAGATAGCCATGGTATTTAAGTTAGGGGCAGTGGACTGGGAGTTATAAGTTGTCAATAGAATGACTGTGTATGTAGTGTGTAACGGCCCCCTTTTTTTCTCTTGCTCTCTCCCTGTTCCTGCGCCAAGCCTGGGGAGGAAGGGAAGGAGAGAAAAGGTAGCGAAAGAAGAGGAGGAGAAAAAGAACGAGGGGAAAGGTTGGCACATTCTGAGGAGAGAGGAGCAGAGCCAAGTTGAGGAAGGAAGATGGACTTTTGTTTTTTCACCCTCGGGACTGGTAAAGGACTCAGAGACTCTATGGGACTCCTGTGCCTCTCCTTTTTAATGGACTCCTGGGACTTCTGTAGCTTCTGGACGCTGGTAGGGTTCCTACCTAATGTTTGGAATTAAGCAATATGGTTTCTGGACTATATGCGTGTGTTGTCCTTTTCCTTTTAAGACGGACTTGGGTTAATTTTGGGCATGTTCCTTCTTTTTTTTCCTATGTGGTAGTATGTATGCATTTATGGATAGGTTTTGAAATGGGGGAGTTTTGTGCTGGGAAAAAGAATGTAGGGGCTTCTTTTACTTTTATAATAAAAAAGAGTTCCAGCTCCAGTAGCGTCCACTAAAGCTGCTGCAGTTAAAAAGCTTTTATAAGGATCGAGCTTGGCGGTCCACCGCAAGGCGTCATACCGCCAGTCCCAGCCCCTGTGCCTTGGGGTGCCTCCCGATGCTCTTCACTGAGTATCCCGGGGGCCCGAAGCATTTCCTTTGAAAAAATTAAGTGTCCAAGCTACAGGTGGTGTAGCTTGCTTAACAGCCGGGATAATCCGCTGACTAGCAGACACTGCTTCTAGGCACAAAGTATTTCCTGGGCTAGATGCAGTTAAAAATTTGTAATTAGATACTCTCGTTGGATGCTGAGAAAGCGTTCCATAGAGTCTCCTGGCACGCCATATATTATTCTCTTAAAAAGCTTGGGGTAGGGGTCTAGGGGACCCTTTTATAGCTAAAATCACGGCCCTGTATCGCAATACGACACCTAGGCTGAAGATAAATGGAACTGTAGCACCCCGAGGGCTCCGTTGCTACAGAGGTATTGCACATCACCCAGAGGTGTGATATCTCACTCTCAGGTAAGGATGGAGTGTGGATCAGGACCCCGACACCTGCATGCATTACACCACACTGCCGTGGGGCAGGGCGACCAATATGCCCCTGAGATGGGCACGACAGTCCCTGTCCCTGGCTGGAGTGGTGGGAGGGAACACCGAGGAAGGGGAACCCTGTAGTGCAGGAGCAGGGAGGAAGCAGTTCCTGAGTGCATTGAGAAGGGAGTATAAAAGGTGGGCACCATCTTAGTTCAGTGCAGAGAAGACTGAGCAGAAGTGACAGGGAGCAGGGGCTCTGCATGAGCTCTGCTCCGGAGGCGGGCCTAGTAACAGAGGCCCAGGCCTGGAAGAGGGAGAAGGAAGGAAGAGGAGCGGAGAAGGCTCCAGGAACGAGGAATGAAGGGATCCCAGGGGTGCGGATGGGCGAGTCGCCACCGCACGCCCGAAGCCACCTGCGTGGAGGGGTCAGGCCAAAGGGGGAGACCGGTCCCCGAAACTAGTGGAGGCGGGAAACGACCCTCAGCTAGAAACCGGAGGCTGTGACATTTTATGTGGCACCGCCCCTCACTACACCCACTAGGAAGGCACCACATAGGGTCAGGGAAACTGGCGCCAAGTTTACCAAGAGGAGGCCCGAGGCAGCCGGACAGAAGCATGGTCACTGGTGGGGTAAGAAAGGCCAGAGAAAGGACACACAAAGGGGGTCCTGTGAAGCGCTCCAAAGTTATCTGGGAGTTGGCCGAGCCCCTCACCTGGTGAGCACAGCACGAAGTGGGCAGCCGTTACCTGCAGAAGTGGTCTGGATAATAAGAACTGTGAGTAAAGGCCCTGGACTGCATCACTGACTCCGTGTCGTTACTGCTGCTGCCCTGCACCATCACCCCCATCCTCCGCATACACTGCCCTGAGGCTATACTCCTCCCGTGGGGAATTATACTACGCTCTGCTGCACCCACAACACCAGCCTCAGCGGTCTGCCCTGCAGCGGCGGTTCACTCAGACCGCAATCCACGGGTGGCGTAGTCGGACATTGAAACATCAAAACCACATAAATAGTTCCGCCACTGGTTTGACCGCCCTGAGCCACGGAACCGGGTCGCCGCCATGGAGATTACAACCCCCAGCATCCACCAAAAAGGGTCTGGCTCCGGGAGTCCCAAGGCCCAGGGGGTGCGTCAGAACATTTTCATCACCTTTCATAATCACCAATGGGACAAGGCAGGGATGTCCTCTGTCCCCTCTCTTATACATCCTAGTGACGGAGCACCTGCTCTCATCAATTCGCCATAACCCCAATATTAGGTGGATTGAGGTGGGAGGCACCGAGTACAAGTGCTCTGCATTTGCTGATGACTTCCTAGTATATATCACTCAATCACATATATCCATCCCTGCTGTTATGGCTGAAATAGATGACTTTGTTACATGGTCAAACTTTAAAATCAATGCAGCGAAGTCTGAGGCCCTCGATGTCTCCCTACCCAAATCCATACAGGATTCCATCCAGGCCAACTTTCCCTTTGCCTGGCCCTCACAGGGTATCAAATACTTAGGAATTCCTATTCATAGAGACCTCTCCCGTCTATGTTATCTTAATTTTGGGCCCTTTATTGAACAACTCCATACAGACCACGGTTGGCAAGTTAGAACTGTAAGATTCACTACGTGAACCACTGGTGTTTTGTGGAAAAGCACATGTACACTGTGTTCCTAATTATCATGCAAAAAGTGTTTAGGACTGATAAGGTAAGAATTTTTTTGTTTGTCAGTTAAACTCGTTCATGGTGATGTGTGTCAGGGCTCTTTATATCACTGTAAGCAATTGCAGACACCTGTGCTAATTAGTTTGACAGGTGTGTCCAATGAAAGGCAAGACTACTTAAGAAGGCTGTCCCACATTATTAAGCAGCCTACATTTTCTGCCAAAATGGGAAAGAAAAAGGATGTGTCGGCTGCTGAGAAGCAACAAATTGTGGAGTGTTTAGGTCAAGGCTTGACTACAATCAACATTGCCAAGACACTTATCCTGATCATCGCACAATCAAGAAGTATGTAGCTGATTCACAGTACACACGTGTGCGTGCTGATAAGGGAAAATTGAGGACTCTTTCCTACAGGCAATTACGTCAGGTTAAAAGAGCAGCGGCAAAAAAGCCTTGTCATAGCAGCAGACAAGTTTTTGAAGCTGCTGGTGACTCCAACATCCCCCAAACAACAAGATGCAGGGTCCTTCAGAGGTTTGCAGCTGTGCGTAAGCCATCCTGTCGACCTCCTCTATCCACTTCACACAAGCAGAAACGGCTCCAGTGGGCCAAACAATACATGAAGACTGACTTCAAAACTGTTTTGTTCACCGATGAGTGCCGTGCAACGCTCGATGGTCCAGATGGATGGAGTGGAGGACGGCTGGTTGATGGACACCCCATGCAAACTCGGCTACGGCTCCAACAAGGAGGAGGTGGAGTAATGTTTTGGGCTGGAATCATGGGGAGAGAGATTGTCGGCCCCTTTAGGATCCCTGAAGGGGTTAAGATGAACTCCATAATGTATGTGGAGTTTCTCAAACAGCACTTCCTGCCATGGTTCAAGAAGAAGAACCGTGTTTTCCGCAGCAAGATCATTTTCATGCATGATAATGCACCGTCTCATGCTGCACATAACACATCTGCATCTCTGTCTGATATGGACATAAAAGGGGACAAACTGATGGTGTGACCCCCATGCTCCCCTGACCTCAACCCCATTGAGAACCTCTGGAACATCATCAAAAGGAGTGTCTATGATGGCGGGAGGCAGTTCACATCTAAGCAACAGCTCTGGGAGGGTATTCTGTCCTCATGCAAAACAATTGAAGCAGAAACCATCCAAAACCTGACAAATTCAATGGACGAGAGAGTTCAGAAGCTCCTTTCGAACAAGGGGTCCAATGTGCAAATGTAACATCACCTAGAATAAAGTTTTGAGTTGAAAACTGTTTGATTTCAGTTTCTAATAACCTGCTAATGCTTATAATTTCAAAAATGACTATTTTTTTGTTCTTTATTAAAATGAAAAGGTTGATCGAAGAGTGTGGGGGATCTAAGCGTGTGGCAACCCAGTAGTCAGGATTATTTTGAATTCTGACAATCTGAGGGTCATGTTGCAGGTAGTGCAGCAAGAAGGCACTTATGTGTTTTGCGCATCTAGGAGCCCCAAAATTATTTTCCGGGCTAGATGCAGCTAAAAATTATTATTAATTTGAAAGCTGGTGGAGCTTAGTATAGATGGCCTAATAGACTCAGTACTGCAAACTGCTACAAGGCCCAAATTATTTACAGCCAAGATACTGATGAACACGATTAGTAATTTTAAATCTGGTGGAGTTTAGTATAGATGGCCTAATAGAATCAGTACTGGAAACTGCTACAAGGCCCAAATTATTTTCCAGCCAAGAAACAGATAAACATGATTAGTAATTTTAAATCTGGTGGAGTTTAGTATAGTTGGCCTAATAGAATCAGTACTGGAAACTGCTACAAGGCCCAAATTATTTTTCAGCCAAGATACAGATAAACATGATCAGTAATTTTAAATCTCATGGAGTTTAGTATAGATGGCCTAATAGAATCAGTACTGCAAACTGCTACAAGGCCCAAATTATTTTTCAGCCAAGATACAGATAAACATGATTAGTAATTTGAAAGCTTAAAACGGTTGGTAAGGTGATTTTAACAAATCATCAAGCTTTTACTCTCCCCAGGATGACACAGGGGTAGAAAAGTCCTTTCGGATCCATGATTTGTTCATCTTTATGAACGTGAGTCTGTCTACATTATCAGTGGAAAGCCACGTGCGCTTATCTGTCAGCACACCACCAGCAGTGCTGAACACACGTTCAGACAGAATGCTGGCTGCGGGGCATGACAAGATTTCCAAGGCGTAAGTGGCGAGCTCCGGCAATTTATCCAGATTGGAAGCCCAAAAAGAGCAAGGGTCCAGTGACACAATCATGGCTTCAATGTTTACTTGGAGATACTCCTGCACCATCGTCTCTAGGCGTTGACTATGTGTCAGACTTCTTGTCTCCTGTGGCCTTGCAAAGGATGGGCTAAAAAAGTGGTGAAATGATTATGCAAAATTGATGTTACCAGCAGATACTGTGTTTCTGTTACGTTTTGAGTGCTGAACACTTGACGGTCCCACGGTTGGCAAGTTGGAACTGTGAGATTCACTACGTGCACCACTAGTGTTTTGTGGAAAAGCACATGTAAGATTCTGCAACAGTCTCTGCTGATACTCCTGCATGCGTGCATCTCTTTCTATGGCAGGAATAATTTCTGCAAATTTACTTTTGTACCGGGGATCTAACAGTGTGGCAACCCAGTAGTCAGGATTATTTCTAATTCTCACAATTCGAGTGTAATGTTGCAGGTAGTGCAGCAAGAAGGCACTTATGTGTCTTGCGCATCCAGGAGCACCAAGTCCCTGTTGTGTTGGTGGCGAGGTAACAATCATGCTTCCTTCCTCTGCTCTCCCCCCAACCTCGCACAACAGAAATGTGATCAAGGTCTCCCTCTTCTGTTGAGTCTTCCATCAGTTCATCCTCCACTTCTTCCTGGGCTCCTGCACCTTCCTCATTAGTTTGGCTGCTACCATGTGCCCTGGTAAAACCATCTCCCCCACCCTCACATGCCTGCCGCCTTGGTGCTGCCGACCGTCTGGACCTTGCAGATGTTAGCCCTTCCGCATACAACTCCTCCTCCTCTACTTCCTCCACCTCCTCTTGTGCCACCACCTGACTCCGAATTCTGTTTAACATGTGCTCCAGCATGTAAATCACCGGAATAGTCATGCTGATAATGGCATCGTCAGCACTAAACATCTTCGTCGCCATTTCAAAACTGTGCAGAAGGGTGCATAGGTCCCTGATCTGAGACCACTCCTCCAGCGTGATTTGCCCCACCTCTGGATCTCGTTGGCCCAAGCTATACGTCAGAACGTATTGCACCGGGGCTTGTCGGTGCTGCCACAGTCGCTGCAACATGTGCAGAGTTGAATTCCACCGGGTAGGCACATCGCATTTTAGCCAGAGAAGTGGCAGGCCCAACGACTTCCGTAGAGATGTAAGTCGCTGAGCTACGGGATGCGAATGGCGGAAGTGAGCACACAGCGACCGTGCCCTCTGCAGAAGGACATCTAGTCCGGGATAGTGGGCTAAAAATTGCTGGACAACCAGGTTCAACACGTGAGCCATACAAGGCACGTGTGTGACATTGCCCCGGCAAAGGGCTGCACTCAGGTTTGCAGCATTGTCGCACACAGCCTTCCCTGGTTTCAGGTCCAGTGGAGACAACCATTCATGATACTGGTTCTCCAGAGCTGAACATAACTCCTCAGCTGTGTGACTCACATTTCCCAGACATTTCAAAGTAAAAACTGTCTAATGACGTTGATCCCTGCTGCCAGCATAGTAAGGAGGTGTGCAGGATCCCTTCTGCGCAGTTAGAAAGCTTGTGGCATGACCAGACAGGCTTTGGGTGCAGGTGGAGGACCGAGAGGAGGTTGAGGAGGCAGAAGCAGTGGAGGAACTTCGAGATGAAGAGAATTGACGCACAACTCGTGCGGACGGCAAGACTTGGACAGCAGCCCCTTGTCCTGCTGTCACCATAGTTACAAAGTGCCCAGTCAGCGACATGTAACGCCCCTGTCCTTGCCTACTCGTCCAAGTGTCTGTGGTTAAATGCACCCTGTCACACACAGAGTTTCACAAAGAAGCGGTGATGTTGTGTGCGACATGCTGGTGGAGCGTAGGCACACCTTTCTTTGAGAAGTAGTGCCAACTGGGCATCTGGTACTGGGGCACGGACATAAGGTCTCGAAAATCCTCTGTGTCCACCAGGCAGAAAGGCAGCATTTCTGTAGCCAAGAGCTTGCAGATGGTGAAATTCAACCTCTTAGCTTTCTCATGGCTAGGAGGAAATGGTCTTTTACTTGTCCACGTCTGAGGGACCGAGGGCTGGCTGTTGTGCTTAGACGGGGTTGAGAAGGGTGTCCTCGGCAAACTGCCGGTCTGTGAGGAAGATGCTGGCGGACATGTTAGGTTGCCTTGATCCAAAGGTGGTGCTATCGATGTCGGACAGCGCTCAACACCAGCTGGTGTTTCCACCTCCAAAGAAAATGATGACCTGAAAATCACACTGGCTGTTGCGGGTAAAGAGGTGGCAGGTCTGCGTCCCAAAACAGGTGTGACTGCTGTCCCCCCAGTCACAGAGGATGAAGAGGCCGCGGATGCACAAGATGTGGCAGACGGTGGTTGGCCCGGCCGACTAGGCCGCATTGTAGCACAGTGAGCTTCCCACTGCAACTTCTGCTTCATATCCATGTGCCGGTTCATGCATGAAGTACTCAAACTATGTATTTTTTGGCCTCTACTTTGCTTTTGCTGACAAATGTTACAGATAACATGAGTTGGGTCATCTTTATCGATCTGAAAAAATGCCCAAGCTATGCAAGGCTTAGCACTCATGCGACCTGAAGAGCCACCACGACTTGTGGTCAGAGGCAGAGTTGTGTTTGAGGATGCAGTTGTTGACGTGCTTCAAGTACTACGTCTCTCTCCAGGAAGGCGCAACCTGACCTCGTCGTCACTAGCATCCTCCTCCACCTCCTCTGCTGACCTCATCGACTGGCTGACTGTGGGTTAACAGTAAGTGGGATCTCCAACCTCGTCATCATCACCCTGTGTGTTATCACACCCGTCGTCCTCAGAGCCAACCTCTTCCTGCCCTGACAAAAAACTAAAGTTGTCGCTCCAATCAGGTATTTGAGTCTCATCATCGTCTTCCTCATTGTCTCCACCAACAGGAGTTACAGTTTGGGAACGAGGGTCGACATTATGGTCAGAACCTTCTGCGTCTGGTCCTGGATCCGACTCATAAAGATTCTGGGCGTCAGTGCAGATCATTTCCTCATCAGGATTCACAGAAGCTCTGGAGCCGGCCTCTGATTCCCAGGCTATAGTATGAGTAAACAGCTCTGCAGACTCAACCATCTGTTCTACACCATACTCAGACGGGCAGCTGGAGACTTGGGAGCTGTGAGGAAGCAAGTGCGATTGGGGTGACACCTCTGAGGACTGGAGTATTTGTGATGTTGAAGTTGAGGTGGAGGAGAGCCCACTTAAAGGAGCATTTGATATCCGTTGAAGCACCTGCTGTTTTTGTGCCTCATCTGGAATTTGTAGCGATTGGCGTGGCCGTAAGAAAGGGATCTTATCACATTGTCCGCTAAAAGAAGTAGACATCTTAGTTTGGCTGGAAGATGGTCTTTCTTCTGCAGATGTTACTGTTGCTTTAACACCTACCCCACGGACACAACCTTTTTTTCCCTTCCCAACACTCCTATTCCCCTTTCCACCAGCAGCAGGCCTTTTTCCACTCATTTTGGTGGTTAACTAATTGACAACTCTGGAGTTGTTTGCACAAAAAACAATGGATGGGAACCGAGCAGAGCTGAGTGGGCAAACTGTGGTATTAGCCCAAAAGTATTGGCTGGGTTAGATGCAGATAAAAATTATTTTGAATTTGCAACCTGGTGGAGATTAGTATAGATGAACTAATAGAACAAGTCCCACACACTGCTACAAGCCGAAATATTTTTTCAGAGCCAGATGCAGAAAAAATTATATTGAATTTGCAACCTGGTGGAGGTTAGTATAGATGGACTAATAGAACAAGTCCCACACACTGCTACAAGCCGAAGCCCAAATATTTTTTCAGAGCTAGATGAAGAAAAAAATTATATTGAATTTGCAACCTGGTGGAGGTTAGTATAGATGGACTAATAGAATGATGCTATGCCCAAAAGGTTTTATTTCACTAGGTGCAGTACAAAAATTGGTATTCTATACACAGTTGGTGTAGCTTGCAACACAGATAGGCTACTCCACTGACTAACACACACTGCAAGAGGCCAAAAAGGATTTGCTTTGCTAGATTTAGCCAAATGCTGTGAAAAAAACTTGCACAACACTAAAACAGACCTGCCTGTCAAAAAGTAATAGGAACTGATTTAACCTAGCCCTCAACAGGACTGCAATTACAATTAGTCTTTACTTCCAACCTATCTATTTAAGAGCACAGACCTGCCTGATAAAAGTGATATAAACTGATGTAACCTAGCCCTGAAAAGGACTGCAATTACAATTAGTCTTTACTGCCAATCTATCTATTTAAAAGCACAGACCTGCCTGATAAAAGTCGTAGGAAATTATGTAACCTAGTCCTTAAAAGTACTGCAATCACAACTATTCCCTACTCACAAGCTATCTGTAGATTTGTGCGAAAATTGGCTTGAAATTAACAAAGTATAGCGTACACAGCAACAGCGGTGCCGTCTAACACGCAGCTGCAGCAGTGAGAAAATGGAAGTGACGGGGAAAATGGCTGGGTCTTATAGGGCAAGGACATGTGACGTACACTGCCAATGACACATGCCCTTGCTTGTGTGAAAAAAAGCATTTCGCTCCGTGTGTGCGCTGCTGATAGGCTGACAGATTGCACCTCCCCACTGTAAATGCGGGAAAGAGAAAAAAAAATGGAGATCTTCATTATTTATGCAGAGATCCATCCCCTGCCCCTCCCCCCGCCCCGCTGTACACTCAAACTGCGTATTAACATTAATTTTCAGCATTACTGAGAAAAAATCCAGTTATGATTTTGGTGCACGAACAGTTATCGAACATAACCTTGAACAGCCGAATTTTTTTCAAATCGTTCGTGTTCGCCGCCCAAAACAGCTCGAATTTGAGATTGGCGAACAGTTCGATTCGAACACCGCTCATCTCTAGTTACAATCTATGATCCCTTCATTGGCTCCCCATTGGCCAGAGACTTCAGTTCAAAACCGTAACCATGACATGCAAAGCCATCCACAACCTGTCTGCTCCATATATCTGTGACCTAGTCTCCCAGTACATACCTGCATGCAACTTCCGATCCTCACAAGATCTCCTTCTCTACTCCCATCGTCTCTCGTCTTCCCACAATTGCATACAAGATTTTTCCCTTTGTGCATCCCTTCTATTCTTGAACTCTGTACCCCAACATATCAGACTCTCGCCTACTGTTGAAACCTTTAAAAGGAAGCTGAAGACCCACATCTTCCGACAAGCCTATAGCCTGCAGCAACCCTCGCTCCACCATACTGCTACATGACCAGCTGTACCCTCACCTACTGTATCCTCACCCATCCCTTCTAGACTGATTGTGTGCCCTCACTGGCAGGGTCCTCTCTGCTCTTGTACCAGTTAGTGACCTCTTTTCACATGTAAAGTGCAATGGAATAAATGGCGCTATAATAATAAATAATTATAATTATACTACATGTAATCTGGGTCAATTGATGGCAATGTTCGGCGAATATTTGACAATTTTATTGGCGAATATTGCAAAAACGGCAATTGTAATCCGAAACGAATATTGAAATATTCGCTTGTCTCTAATCAGAAACACCATTAAAAAAATTGTGGGTGTTGCATCACGGTCTCCCTGGTAATATGGTAGTGGAGGATGAGGAGAAGGAGGAGGGCGACATAAAATAGAACAATTTCTGAAGGGTATACCCATGTCTGGGTGTGAAGGGGTGCATGGGAATAGACCCTCCCCCCAAAAAAAACACTGTATTTGAGTTTATGTTTGATGCTATCATCTGTTGGTGTTGAGAAGTCTGGCCCAATTCAGCCTGTCAGCATGTTCAGTTGACAGGCGGAAGCGTCTATTAGTTTTATCAGTTATAATGCCCCCGGTGGCACTAAAAACCGTCTCTGACAAAACGCTAGCGGCCAGGACCTCCAAAGCATAGGAAGACAGTTCATGCCATATTTACAGCTTGTATCTTCCAAAACTTTTCCCTTCTTGTCAGAGTACCCCGTGTATCAGGGCATGGGCGCTGGGAGGGTCTGAGAAAACTGTCCCAGACTGCGTTTTCATGCCACTGCCGCATCTGGTTTGTGTCTTCCTCATTTGTACTCCTTGGTTGTCCAATGAACTGTCTGACTGTGACCTCTGCCACCAGCATTGTCAGAAGGGAATTTTTTTTGTTGTTATAATTTTCAAAAAGAGGTTGAACTTAATATCTCCAAAACTGAACTCCTTTGGTTTCCTCCCTCTACTAACCTACCTATACATGACTTTGCAATTTCCTTTAGGTGCTGCCACCATAACTCCCACTTGGCGCGCCTGCTATCTTGGAGTCATATTTAACACACAACTTTCCTTTATTCAACGTGGAAAATCACTCACTCACTCATGTCACCTGCACCTTAAAAACTTCTCCAGAAGTCGTCCTTTTCTCACCTTTGTTACTGCAAAAACTGTTACTGTCACTCTTATTCACTAGTGCAACTCTCTTCTAATCAATGGCCCTCTAAACAAACTGTCACCTCTTCAATCCCTTTTGAATGCAGTAGCCAGGGTTGTATTTCTATCAAGCCGCTTCACCAACGCCTCTGCCCTGTGCCAGTTATTGCACGGGTTAGGTTAAACAATTACTACAGAGTACAATACAAACTCATCTCTCTCACCCACCAAGCTGTCCACAGTTGTGCACTGGCCTATATCTCTTCCCTCATTTCTGTGTATCATCCCTCCTGTGCCCTCCGTTCTGCAACTGATCTAAGACAAACTTCCTCCTTAATCAGTACCTCACACCTCCATCTCCAAGAATTCTCTTGTGCCATGCCATTTTTCTGTAATGCCCAAAATGCATACAACGCGATGGTCACAGTAAAGGCAGGGGAACATAAAGTCGGCCTTGTGTGCCAGACTGCCAACAGCCAAGACTTCCCTGTTCTCACCAAGAGTATGACTGTCTATGTTCTCTTCCTCCTCCTCCTCCTCTTTCTCATTATCACCCAATCCACGTTGAGATGAGATGAGGCTGGGCTGGGTATAATTCCTTGCTCTGTCTGCAATGCTTCCTCTTTAATTGTGAGCAGTGAGCATTTCAGTAGACAGAGAAGCGGGATGGTGATGCTAATTATGGCATCATCGCCACTCACCATCTTGATGGAGTCCTCAAAGTCTTGGAGGAGGGCACAGATGTCAGACATCCATGCCCACTCATCAGCTCTTATGTGCTGAGGCTGACCTGAATACTGACGGATATGTTGAAGCTGGTACTCAACAACTACTCTCTGCTGCTCAAAATCAATCCAAACATCTGCAATGTTGATTTCCAACACGTAATCACATCGCACACCAGTCAGTGAGCTAGAAGCTGCAAACGCTGCTGAAGCCCTGCCAGGGCGTCGGAAGCTGTAGCTGACTTTCTGAAATGGGTGCACATGCGGCGTACTTTCCCAAGCAGCTCTGGCAGATCTGTGCAGATTTCGAGAAACTGCAGAACCACCAAGTTGAGCACATGGGCCAGGCATGGAACATGTGCGAGCTTGCCTAGCTTCAGAGCAGTCACCAGGTTCTCTGATACAGCTTTCAACAACTCTGCATAGTGTGAGGTTTGTCGCCTAAGCATACAGTCCTACTTATTGTTATTAGCACACACAAAGTTTAAGTAAATAATCTGGAATATGTCTTGAAAAAATTAATCAAGTGATAGAGATAGAGGATGAAGAGGAGGAGGTGGTGCAGGAGCTGTAGAATGTAGGGGTAACCCTGATTGACCCCGTGTCCGCAATCCTCTGCTTCCTCCAGCTTCCACAATATTAAAGAAGTTGTCCACTACTTTATATGAACCCCCCAATGTGTCCCCCAGGGGCCCAGAATTGGTTTTGTAAATATCTTGCGGTGCCTTTTCTGCCTCTGAGTGGCACTATCGCTGGCCACTCAGAGGCATCACATGACCAGTCACTGATGTCAAGTCATGTGAGGCGTGACATCAGTGACGCGCTCCCCGCGGTGGATGCTGGGGACCGAGCACATTCCCAGTGAAAGAGGGGAGGGAGAGCGCACGGTGGATGCCAGGTGTCATGTGTTGGGTAACCCCGCCCACAGTCCAGCATCCACCGTGGAACGCAGAAGTGAGAACCCCCTGCTGCAGCCGGAACTTGATGTGACATCAGTGGATGTCATAGAAGGCTGCAGCCGAGGGTCAGGTGATGCCTGTGAGCGGCCAGTGATAGCGCCGCTCACAGGCAGAAAAGGCACCACAAGGTATTTAGAGCAACACTTATGGGCCCTGGGGGAATACATTGGGGGATCATATAAAGTAGTGGACAACCACTTTAACCCAGTGGAATGCGTCCCTGGCCACATTCACTTGTCCACGTGTTTGTGGTTAGGCGGTGCTTCCCACTTAAGTGCACTGGGGAGGGCACGGGTAATGTTCTGGGACTAGCACTAGTGGAAGGAGGAGACAATACCCGGAGAAATAGGTTCGGCTGCAGACCGAGTATGAACACCCGGCCGCCGGCACAATGAGGTTTTGGATAGCTTCAGCCTTAACGAGCATAAAAGGCAACATTTCAAGTGAAAGCAGTCCAGAAATGTGGCAATTTAGTATTGTGGCCTGTGGGTAGGTAGGTGTCTGGTTGCATACTTGCACTTGCATTCCAAGTAAGTAAATAGTAAACAAAGCAGATGGTGGCCTCTATCATCATCACAACCTCACCTCGGCACTATGAACTCTCCTGATGTAGAAGCCAGGGCCCACCGGAGGATTCTCTGGTTCTCTGGTGGGCCTATTCAACGCTGCCAAGAAGCAGCACTGGCTAAGAAAAGTGTGTGGGAAGGTTCCCGGATACTCTGGCTGTTGTTTTACTGTGTACTGGCTCTGTACCATCTCTGACCACATTCACCTGTCCACATGTTTGTGGTTATGCAGTCCTTCCCAGTAGGTGCACTGGGGAGGGCACGTGTAATGTTCTGGGACCCATGCCTGTGGAAGGCAGAGACGATACTGGGAGAAATAGTAGTGGCTGGGGACCGAGTATGGAAACACGTCCGCCGCCATGAGATTGTGGAAAGTTTCCAACTCCATGAGCCTAAAAGGCAACATTTCAAGTGCAAGCAGTTCAGAAATGTGGCAGTTTAGTATTGCGGTCTGTAGGTGGGTGGCTGGCTGCATACTTGTGCCTGCATTCCAAGGACTGTGGTAGGGACAACTGAATGCTGCAAATGGACAAGAACGTGGATGGTGATGGCTGCAAGTCTGTAATTACAGGTGCAGAGCGGGAGGCATCTTTGCATGCGCCATGGACAGAGGATTGGCATGCATGCACAACAGCGGGAGAGGCAGTGGTGTCACCCGCAGACATTGTTTCTGGACCTTGGTGTTCGGCCCAGCTAGTCAGGTGCTTCGCTGTCATGTGCCTGAGCATAATGGTGGTGGTCAGGCTGGTAGTTTTGGTGCTCTTGCTGATGCTGACTTGGCAGATGTTGCAAATGGCCTTTTTGGAGATATCTAAAGAGTCTTTAAAAAAGAACCAGACTCGGGAAGACCTAAAATTTGTACCTGCAACTTCCATCATGTTGGTGTTCTGGGGAGCAGTTGCCTGCCTTGTATCTGTGGCCCCCACATTGCTTGTTCCTGCCTGTTATGGTGCTGTGCCTCTCTCCCCCTGTGTACTGCTGTACTTGCTCTGCATGTCCCCTTGCCAGGTTGGGTCAGTGACATCATTATCCACCGCTTCATCTACCACTTCCGCAACCTGGTCCTCCTCCTAACTTTCTATCCATTGTGTCTCATCATTATCCACCTTTGCGACAGTAATTGCACTTTCCCACCATCACCTTCGGGTGACCATGGCTGCTCAAATCGCTACATGCGATCTTCTGTTGCCCTGATCGAAGCTGGCCGGTCGAGAGGCCCGAATCTATTGAATGAAAAGTGAACAGCTCTTGGGGTAACCCTGGACTCTAATCTGTCCTTCAAACCACATATCCACTTCTGAGCAGACCGAGTGAGAGGCCAGAATCTATAAATAGAAAGATGAATAAAACAGCTTTTCGGAGTATCCAAGTGTGGGATCAGTTGCCTCAGGGCACTCGGAATGGTGGAAGGAAGGAGGATCAGGGTGAGGAAAATGTAGATTTCAAGTAAAAAAAATCTCCCGGATCCGCATATTCCTCAAACACAAATCTACAAAAACACTAGTGCACGCACTCATCATCTCTCTTCACGACAACTGCAACCTTCTGCTCTGTGCCTCCCTTCTAACACTCTCGCATTCCTCCAATCTATCCTAAACTCTGTTGCCCGACTAATCCACCTGTCCTCTCGCTATTCCCTGGCCTCTCCTTTCTGTCAATCTCTTCACTGGTTCCCCATTGCCCAGAGATTCCAGTTCAAATCCTAACCTTGGAATGTAAAGCTTTCCATAACCTGTCTCCTCCATACATCTGTGACCTATTCTCCCGGTACTTACCTGCACGCAACCTTCGATACTCACAAGATCTCCTTCTCTGCTCCCCTCTTATCTCCTCTTCCCACAATCGCATACAAGATTTCTTCCGTGCATCCCCCCTTTTCTGGAATTCTCTACTCCACCATTTCTGACTCTCGCCTACTGTTGAAACCTTTAAAAGCACCTGAAGACCCACCTCTTGTGACATGCGTACAACCTGCAGTAACCCTCGCTCCACCATACCACTGCAAGACCAACTCTATCCTCACCTACTGTATCCTCACCCATGCCTTGTAGACTGCGAGCCCTCTCAGGCAGAGTCCTCTCCTCTTCTGCACCAGTCGCTGTCACATTTTTGTTCAAGATTATTGTAATTGCTTTTGCGATGTATACCCCTTTTTCACATGTAAAGCGCCATGGAATCAATGGCGAAAAAGTAATAGTAATAATGTGATCCAGACTCACATCTACTGAGACTGGACCATGTAGAACACAGGATAGTGGTGGTGGCAAACTGACTGGAAACTTTATCTGCTATCCAACCAACAAACTTTTCACACTGCTCTGGCTTCAATTATGGTGTTCCGTGGGCCCCTAGAAATTGGGACAGGAAGGTAGTTCGACATGACACGGGTGTTTGTTGTGCTCCCTCAGTAGGCACGTTTCATCTCGCCTCTGCGTGCACTATCAACATCACCATAACATCCACTTTCCCGTCCCTTGACACACACCTTGCCCATTTTAAATGGAGTTTAAGATTTGTCACGTTGCCAAAAATATCTGTATTATTACTGCAGTAATATAGGATCACGTCTGATGAGATGACCACAGTTTTAGGCAGTGCCCTGGGAGTCAGAGATGCTTCCAGGGGTCTTCCCCATGCTGTTCCCATGTCACACACCACATGGCCAGTTTAGGTAGTAAAATATTAAAATGACATTTCCTGGTGAATGCATTTTTCACCATTGAAAGCAATGCAAAAGTGCAAAAATGCATCAAAAATGCTACGTGTGAACATAGCCCAAGATGTGGAGAAGCATTTTTGTTTTTGGATATTTATTTTGCCTTAAATGCAAGTCATTACCCTGGAAAGGATGTTCCTTAACATATTTCCAAGGAAAATCCATTTTGGTTTAGTTTTTGTATGTTTCATTGTGAGTCCGTAAAAGTGACGTAATACTTCTCACAACATTGTTGACAGAAGTGACCTGGGAGTCAGAAATGCTTCCAGGGGTCTTCCCCATGCTGTTCCCATGTCATTTGAGCACTGTTCCCATAGTTTTGGGCAATTTTTAGACCCTCTGCAGACCGTCAGGGGGAGCTGCAGGTAAGTTTCCCATAGACTTACAGTGGTGGCCAAAAGTATGGGCACCCCTGCAATTCTGTCAGATAATACTTAGTTTCTTCCTGAAAATGATTGCAATCACAAATTCTTTGGTATTATTATCTTCATTTAATTTGCTTGCAAGGAAAAAACACAAAAGAAAATGAAGCAAAAATCAAATCATTGATCATTTCACACAAAACTCCAAAAATGGGCCAGACAAAAGTATTGGCACCCTCAGCCTAATACTTGGTTGCACAACCTTTAGCCAAAATAACTGCGAACAACCACTTCAGGTAACCATCAATGAGTTTCTTACAATGCTCTGCTGGAATTGTAGACCATTCTTCTTTGGCAAACTGTTCCAGATCCCTGATATTTGAAGGGTGCCTTCTCCAAACTGCCATTTTGAGATCTCTCCACAGGTGTTCTATGGGATTCAGGTCTGGACTCATTGCTGGCCACCTTAGAAGTCTCCAGTGCTTTCTCTCAAACCATTTTATAGTGCTTTTGGAAGTGTGTTTTGGGTCATTGTCCTGCTGGAAGACCCATGACCTCTGAGGGAGACCCAGCTTTCTCACACTGGGTCCTACATTATGCTGCAAAATTTGTTGGTAGTCTTCAGACTTCATAATGCCATGCACACGGTCAAGCAGTCCAGTGCCAGAGGCAGCAAAGCAACCCCAAAACATCAGGGAACCTCCGCCATGTTTGACTGTAGGGACCGTGTTCTTTTCTTTGAATGCCTCTTTTTTTTTCCTGTACACTCTATGTTGATGCTTTTTCCCAAAAAGCTCTGCTTTTGTCTCATCTGACCAGAGAACATTCTTTCAAAACGTTTTAGGCTTTCTCAGGTGAGTTTTGGCAAACTCCAGCCTGGCTTTTTTATGTCTCGGGGTAAGAAGTGGGGTCTTCCTGGGTATCCTACCATACAGTCTCTTTTCATTCAGAGGCCGACGGATAGTACGGGTTGACACTGTTGTACCCTCGGACTGCAGGGCAGCTTGAACTTGTTTGGATGTTAGTCGAGGTTCTTTATCCACCATCCGCACAATCTTGCGTTGAAATCTCTCGTCAATTTTTCTTTTCCGTCCACATCTAGGGAGATTAGCCACAGTGCCATGGGCTTTAAACTTCTTGATGACACTGCGCACGCAAGACACAGGAACATTCACGTCTTTGGAGATGGACTTGTAGCCTTGAGATTGCTCATGCTTCCTCACAATTTTTTTTCTCAAGTCCTCAGACAGTTCTTTGGTCTTCTTTCTTTTCTCCATGCTCAATGTGGTACACACAAGGACACAGGACAGAGGTTGAGTCAACTTTAATCCATGTTAACTGGCTGCAAGTGTGATTTAGTTATTGCCAACACCTGTTAGGTGCCACAGGTAAGTTACCGGTGCTGTTAATTACACGAATTAGATAAGCATCACATGATTTTTCAAACAGTGCCAATACTTTTTTCCACCCCCTTTTTTAGGTTTGGTGTGGAATTGTATCCAATTTGGCTTTAGGACAATTCTTTTTGTGTTTTTTCATTGAAGACAAATTAAATGAAGATAATAATACCAAAGAATTTGCGATTGCAATCATTTTCAGGAAGAAACTGAGTATTATCTGACAGAATTGCAGGTGTGGCAATACTTTTGGCCACCACTGTACATTGGGCTCGTTACTCGGACCGAGCACTCGAGCATTCCAATTTGTTCGACCCGAGCAACAAGTACCCAAGCATTTTAGTGCTCGCTCATCACTAGAATTGACCAATAGATGTATCTTTCTTTAAGATTGGCAAATATTTTTTCAGCATTTGTTTAAATTGCCAACTTGGTTAATATATTGTGTGACTATTGGTACTTTTGTAATTTCATCATTCACTGTTGGATGAGTCCTGTTGGATGTTTGTCTGTTTCTCAGGGTTAATTAAACTTCCCCTCTCCTATAATGTGATTTGTTCTATAATAGTTTCCAGAATTGCTTTATCATATCCTTTGCAGATTAGTTCTGTAAATAACTTGCTTCCCCTATGTAGTTAGTCACAAGGAACATATAAAAATTGGCTTTTTGGGACATTGTTTAGCGAGACTGGTAGATGACAATTTGTCATGAAGACAAAACTGTTTGGGTCTTTCTCCTTATTGAAACTCTTCGTACAGATGTGTCATTTTTCAATATAAACAGTAATGTTCGAAAAATTAATACTATATTTGCTAAATGTAGGAATGAAGTCTAGTAAAAAAATAATTTTGATAAATTGTATTTACAAAGGTTTTTAGGGAATCCTCCCAACTTTTTCTTATAAAGATAATATAATTGATGAAGCAGCTCTGTAGGGCTAGATTTGCATGGACCTTACCTCCCGGACCGGAAATAAAATATGGTACGCCATTCCCATTTGCCTGTATATATATATATATATATATATATATATATATATTGTAAGGCAGCGCTTGTCATTATCCTGGGGGATACTCGCTTTGCTGCGTCAATCAATGCACACCAGCAACTACTTTGCAGTGTTTCACAATCCACAGTTTATTATCTCATCATAAACCACATTTCACACACATAATGTCAAACAAGCCCAAGTGGCAGACAGGCCCACTTGGTTCTAATAACAGCCTTCCGCAAGGTAATAATAAAGCAATGTCCATGTGAATGTCCATAACACAAAGAGTATTACCTTTAGTCAGTTTTAGCTGCTTCAGTCCGCCACCACTGTGGCTCTAAGGCTTGACCACATGTGGTCTCCAGCCCTCCACCCGTCCAAGGCCACTGGCATCTCTCACATACTCAGATCCAGGCTCTGCCCTCCAGGACGCTTGTGTGGCACTCCGAGGCTTACTGGCATCCCCCACACTCTCACAGGGATCCAGGCTTCACCTCCACCGGAGTCCACCAGGCCTCACCAGGCCTCACACGAGCGGTGTTCCCACTCACACACCCAGGGAACAGCCTCGTGCCGCTCACACGGTGTCCGCACATAGGGGTAACAGGAAACATGCCTGTCACACCCCTTTCACCTCTGCACACGGTGCCCACACAGGAACACACAGGGTTTATATATCTAGCAGCACACACACAAATAGGACCTTAACTGATGTCACAGTCATGTGTCCACACCCTCTGTGTGCATAAGGACCTGTGTGATGTCACGGTCCTGTGACCAGTCAGTTAAAGGGGAAGGTACATGGTCATTCAAAAACACACTGAACCATTAAAGGGATGTCTGCTACATCACAATATATATATATATATATATATATATATATATATATATATATATATATATGCAGACCAAAAGTTTGGACACACCTCATTTAAAGATTTTTCTGTATTTTCATGACTTTGAAAATTGTACATTCACACTGAAGGCATTAAAACTATGAATTAACACATGTGAAATTATATACTTAACAAAAAAGTGTGAAACAACTGAAAATATGTCTTATATTCTAGGTTCTTCAAAGTAGCCACTTTTTGCTTTGATGACTACTTTGCACACTCTTGGCATTCTCTTGATGGGCTTCAAGAGGTAGTCACCGGAAATGGTTTTCACTTCACAGCCATGTCAGGTTTAATAAGTGGGATTTCTTGCCTTATAAATGGGGTTGGGACCATCAGTTATGTTGTGCAGAAGTCTGGTGGATACACAGATGATAGTCCTACTGAATAGACTGTTAGCATTTGTATTATGGCAAGAAAAAAAGCAGCTAAGTAAAGAAAAATGAGTGGGCATCATTACTTTAAGAAATGAAGGTCAGTCAGTCCGAAAAATTGGGCAAACTTTGAAAGTGTCCCCAAGTGCAGTTGCAAAAACTATCAAGTGCTACAAAGAAACTGGCTCACAGGAGGACCGCCCCAGGAAAGGAAGACCAAGAGTCACCTCTGCTTCTGAGGATAAGTTTATCTGAGTCACCAGACTCAGAAATCACAGGTTAACAGCAGCTCAGATTATAGACCAGGTCAATGCCACAGAGAGTTCTAGCAGCAGACACATCTTTACAACAACTGTAAAGAGGAGACTTTGTGCAGCAGGCCTTCATGGTAAAATAGCTGCTAGGACACCACTGCTAAGGACAGGCAACAAGCAGCAGACACTTGTTTGGGCTAAAGAACACAAGGAATGGACATTAGACCAGTGGAAATCTGTGCTTTGGTCTGATGAGTCCAAATTTGAGATCTTTGGTTCCAACCACCGTGTCTTTGTGCGACGCAGAAAAGGTGAACGGATGGACTTTACATGGCTGGTTCCCACCATGATGCATGGAGAAGGAGGTGTGGTGGTGTGGGGGTGCTTTGCTGGTGACACTGTTGGGGATTTATTCAAAATTGCAGGCAAACTGAACCAGCATGGCTACCATAGCATCTTGCAGCGGCATGCTATTCCATCCGGTTTGCGTTAAGTTGGACCATCATTTATTTTTCAACAGGACAATGACCCCAAACACACCTCCAGGCTGTGTAAGGGCTATTTGACCAAGAACGAGAGTGATGGGGTGCTGGCCTCCACAGTCACCAGACCTGAACCCAATCGAGATGGTTTGGGGTGAGCTGGACCTCAGAGTGAAGGCAAAAGGGCCAACAAGTGCTTAGCATCTCTGGGAACTCCTTCAAGATTGTTGTAAGACCATTTCCGGTGACTACCTCTTGAAGCTTATCAAGAGAATGCCAAGAGTATGCAAAGCAGTCATCAAAGCAAAAGGTGGCTACTTTGAAGAACCTAGAATATAAGACATATTTTCAGTTGTTTCACACTTTTTTGTTAAGTATATAATTCCACATGTATTCATAGTTTTGATGCCTTCAGTGTGAATGTACAATTTTCAAAGTCATGAAAATACAGAAAAATCTTTAAATGAGAAGGTGTGTCCAAACTTTTGGTCTGTACTGTACATATATATATATATATATATATAAATACATACATATATAAATACATATATATTGCCATAACTTGGAGAAAACCTGGTCCCCATGGCTGTACCTCAAGTTAGTAGATAGAAGTATTTATAATACAAAAAATATTTATGCCCCAAAATGAATTGAACGCTTAACAATGAATTCAATTTATGTCTCGCATTGTGCCCTTTGTTTCTAATGCATATTGGACAGTTGCACATCCTTAATTTTTGGCAATTTCTGGGTATAAGGACATGACATCCATTTGAGAATATTTCCAACTTAGGCCCTATAGAGGTGCATGGAGGCTACATGGCATGATACCAAAGTACAAGTTGTTTGCTGGAGTGCTGGATCTCAAAGTGTCAGCCATTTTGATATAGGGAAAATATATATTCTTGTACCGTGTTAGCCAGTAGATAGAAAAATATTTAGATTTGAGACTCCTCAGTGGTTGATACCTTATAAGGACTAGCTGAAAATATGGTAACAAGTTGCAAGCTTTCGAGACTACGCAGGTCTCTTCATCATGCTAGTATACCACAAAATCTGAAGAGTCACATATTTATACACATTAAGACACACAAAAAATGCAATAGGTAAGACAGGTGATGGGAAACAGAGTTATTTTGGAAGAGATAAACAGTTCTGGCTATAAATATTTTAGCAGTTAATAGATAAGGAGTAGTGTTGAGCCACCCCCGTAGTGTTCGGGTTCGGTTCGGTTCGTCGAACACCGGGATGTTCGAGGAACTGTTCGTCGAACTGTTCGTCGAACACCTTAGAACACCGTCGAACACCGTTAAAACCAATGGCAGGCAAACAAAAACACATAGAAACACATAGAAAACACCTGCAAAGGTGTCCAAAAGCTGACAAACTGCTCAGAAGACACTCTGTTTAAAAAAGCCGGCCGGCAAATTCAGCAGCGGCATACACCGGTACCCGACAATTTAGACAAGAAGGAATAGAGCATCACACATAGATTAGATAGATAGAAACATGTCAGTCACACATATAAGAAGCACAGTGACAGTGTTGGTTACTGCATTTGTCATTTAGTGTAAAGGATTTATTAAAAAAAATATTAGTGTTTTCATGCACCGTCTCTTTAAAAAAGCCGGCCGGCAATTCAGCATCTGTACCCGACAATTTAGAACAGAAAGAATAGAGCTTCACACATAGATTAGATAGATAGAAACATGTCAGTCACATATATAATAAGTACAGTGATAGTGTTGCTTACTGTACTTGTCATTTAGTGTAAAGGATTTATTTAAAAAAATAATAGTGTTTTCATGCACTGTCTCTTTAAAAAAGCCGGCCGGCAATTCAGCAGCGGTACCCGACAATTTAGAACAGAAAGATAGAGCATCACACATAGATTAGATAGATAGAAACATGTCAGTCACATATATATGAAGTACAGTGATAGTGTTGGTTACTGTACTTGTCATTTAGTATTAAAATAAAGGATTTATTATTAAAAAAATTGGCGTGGGGTTCCCCTTAATTTTAGGCTCTAGCGGAGGTTAAGCAGACGGCTGGGGCAGATGTTTGAAGCCTGGGAAGGGGGTAATACCCACGGAGCTTCCCAGGCTACTAATATCAGCCCCCAGCTGAATATATAGCCTTTACTAGCTATTAAAATGGGGGACCCCCCCAAAAAAATGACGTGGGGTCCCCCCTAATTTAATAGCTAGCAAAGGCTAGGCAGACAGCTGGGGGCTGATATTAATAGCCCAGGAAGGGAGCCATGAATATTGGCCCCCTCCCAGGCTAGAAACACCAGCCGTCAGCCGCCCCAGAAATGGCGCATTCATAGGATGCGCCAATTCTGGCACTTAGCCTCGCTCTTCCACGCTGCCCTGGTGCGGTGGCAGGGGGTAATAGGGTTGGGGTTGATGTCAGCTTATAATGCCAGCTGACATCAAGCCCAGGTTAGTAATGGAGAGGCGTCTATAAGACACCCCCATTACTAACCCCATAGTCAAAGTTAAAAAAAACACAAACACCCAGAATAAAGTCCTTTAATTGAAATAAAGACACAATCCTTTATTGTTCTAAATTAAACCATACCTACCATCACGCCCATTCCAGCTGAAGCCAACGATCTCCTGCAATAAAAGAAAAATAATAAAGCAACCTCATCCTTACCTTTCCATGGTTCCCACGACAGCTTCAGCTCTGCTACATCGAGATGACAGGCTGGACCGCAGCAGAACGCCGCCATCCAGCCTGTCATCCCGCAGACACTGAGAAGCGCAGGCTTGCTTGCGCTGCTCAGCGTCTCTCTGTGACGACATCCAGATGAGCCGAGTTCATGTCCAATGAACTCGGCTCACCTCATGCACGTCACTGACAGCGTGGGAAAATTCTCACGCTGAAGCGCTGATTGCAGGAGAATTTTCCCACGCTGTCAGTGACGTGCAGGAGGTGAGCTGAGTTCATTGGACATGAGCTCACCTCATGCACATCACTGACAGCGTGGGAGAATTCTCCTGCACTCAGCACTTCAGCGTGAGAATTTTCCCACGCTGTCAGTGACGTGCATGAGGTGAGCCGAGTTCATTGGACATGACCTCGGCTCATCTGGATGCCGTCACAGCGAGACAGTGAGGAGCGCAAGCATGCCTGCGCTTCTCAGTGTCTGCGGGATGACAGACTGGATGGCAGCGTTCTGCTGCGGTCCAGCCAGTCATCTCGATGTAGCAGAGCTGAAGCTGTCGTGGGAACCATGGAAAGGTAAGGATGAGGTTGGTTTATTATTTTTCTTTTATTGCAGGAGATCGTTGGCTTCAGCTGGAATGGGTGTGATGGTAAGTATGGTTTAATTTAGAACAATAAAGAATTGTGTCTTTATTTCAATTAAAGGACTTTATTCTGGGTGTTGTGTTTTTTTTAAATACTTTACTAGAAATTCATGGCGGTCATGTCTAATACTGGCGTGACCCCATGAATTTTGGGCTTGGGGCCAGCTGATAATACCAAGCTGGCCCTAACCCCTTTATTACCCAGTGAGCCACCGCACCAGGGCCCTGGATGAGTTGGGTACAGCGCCAGAAGATGGCGCTTCTATGAACGCGCCATTTTCCGGGGTGGCTGCGGACTGCAATTTGTAGCGGGGGGGGGGCCAGAAAGCTTGGGCCTCCCTGCGCTGCAGATTCCAGCCCCCAGCTGCCTAGTTGTACCTGGCTGGACACAAAAATAGGGCGAAGCCCCACGTACTTTTTTTTTAATTATTTCATGAATTTCATGAAATAATTAAGAAAAAAAGGGCTTCCCTATATTGTTGTGTCCGGCCAGGTACAAATAGGCAGCTGGTGGATGGGGGCAGCCCGTTCCTGCCTGCTGTACCTGGCTGGACACAAATATAGTGCGAAGCCCCACTTCAATTTTTTTAAATTATTTCAGGAAATTCATGAAATAATTTAAAAAAAATTGACGTGGGGCTTCGCACTATATTTGTGTCCAGCCAGGTACAGCAGGCAGGAACGGGCTGCCCCCAACCACCAGCTGCCTATTTGTACCTGGCCGGACACAACAATATAGGGAAGCCCTTTTTTTCTTAATTATTTCATGAAATAATTTAAAGAAAATTGACGTGGGGCTTCGCCCTATTTTTGTGTCCAGCCAGGTACAACTAGGCAGCTGGGGGCTGGAATCCGCAGCGCAGGGAGGCCCAAGCTTTCTGGGCCACCCCCGCTGCAAATTGCAGTCCGCAGCCACCCCGGAAAATGGCGCGTTCATAGAAGCGCCATCTTCTGGCGCTGTACCCAACTCATCCAGGGCCCTGATGCGGTGGCTCACTGGGTAATAAAGGGGTTAGGGCCAGCTTGGCATTATCAGCTGGCCCTAAGCCCGAAATTCATGGGGTCACGCCAATATTAGACATGACCACCATGAATTTCTAGTAAAGTATTTAAAAAAAACACAACACCCAGAAAAAAGTCCTTTAATTGAAATAAACACACAATTCTTTATTGTTCTAAATTAAACCATACTTACCGTCACGCCCATTCCAGCTGAAGCCAACGATCTCCTGAAATAAAAGAAAAATAATAAAGCAACATCATCCTTACCTTTCCATGGTTCCCATGACAGCTTCAGCTCTGCTACATCGAGATGACAGGCTGGACCGCAGCAGAACGCTGCTGTGGCACCCCAGGGGTCTGGTTTTCCACAGTAATGTAATGTTATGTCTGAGAGCAGGTGGGAGGTCCTTTGGTCAGGGATCCTGTGCATGCCACACCTCCTGCCCAGTCTTGGGAGGGGAAGAACTTCCCCTGTATAAACCCGGGGCTGAGGCAGGGTGAGTCAGACAAGGAGAGTGGAGACAAGAAGCAGCATAGGAAACAGCAGAGTTACAAGGAGTCAGGGGCTGGCAGCTGCAAAGCTCGCCCTGACTAAGAAGATTCTTTACCGGACCCGGAGTCCGAGGCTGTGGGGACTAACTCCTACCCAGCAGCAGAATCCGTCAGGCAGGGGATTTCAGGTCCTCTGGCCCAGAAGCCCGAAGGCACGGTCACACGCGTGGGACCAGCACCGCCATCGTGGAGCGGAAGCCATTAGAAGGCCCCGAGTCACCGGCCATACAGGTGAGCACCACACGGTACACTCAGGGACGTGGGCTACTTACATCAGCTTCTAGCAAGGTAGCCAGAAGAGTACAGTCAGTTTGGGAGGCCTACAACTACGCCTGGCCAGGGGAGATCCCATCTGCTCAAAGACTGACCAGGCCCCGTTTGCTAGCAAGTACTCCGGGAGGGTCTGTCGTTGTTACCAGTAAAAGACCCTGAACTACACCGTACCGTCTCTGAGTGGTTCCTGCTACCCCCATCATCCACGTCGGCTGCCCTGAGGCCATACCCCTCCCGTTGGGGGTTATACTATCACGCTGCACAATCCTACCACCGGCCTCAGCGGTCTGCCCTGCAGCAGCAGCTTCCTGGCTGCACTCAACGGGTGGCGTAGTCATCAACTATTTACTACGAATAGACTGCCGTCTAGTTTGACTTCCTGGGCACGGACCGGGTCACCGCCACGAGACTACAACCCTCCACTGATCCGGCTCCGGGTAGGCTCCCGCGTGCGCAACGCAGCGCGACACAGGCCCAGGGGCGCGTCAACTTTGGCGTAGTCGGCAGGATTTCGTGCCCGCAACCACCGGGTACTGCGTGCCTGAAAAGCAAAGACTGTTCAAACTTACCAGTGGTGAAGGTTTCCCGCCATCCGGCACCATCTTCTACCTTCTTCCCGCCATCCGCGAAGTTTTCCCGCCATCCGGCGCCATCTTCGACCTTCTTCCCGCCATCCGTGGAGTTTTCCCGCCATTGGACGCCATCTTGAGGACGCCGCGCGGGAAGAAGAGGGGCGTGGACTCCGAAAGCGCGCGAGAACTGAAGCCCCGCCTCACGTCCGGACGTTGCGTAAGGTCCTGGAAGGAGCCCAGCAGACGCCGACGTCACAGGAGCGCGACGGAAGGTCCTCAACCCTGACGATCCACTGCGGAGCCGCGGCCTACGGAAGAGGATCATCGCAAGGTAGGCCACGGTCCACTAGGGGGGAGGAAGATGTCGGATACGGAGGAGAGCTTCACTGCCTCAACCCCCGCCAGCGCTACCGCTGCTGCAGTTATGCCCTTCACCATGCCCTATATCCCGGGAGCAGCTTGGCTACCCCAGTACTCAGGGGAGTCACATACCCTGCATGACTTTAGAGAAAAGCTGGATAGCCTCTTCCAGGTGTACCCCCTCACAGAAGAGCAAAAAGTGAGCATCCTGGTGGCCCAACTAACCGGGGCAGCCAAAAGGGAAGTAAAATCCTGGCCACCTGGGAGGAAGACTGTCGCAGGGATACTAACCCGGCTGAAGGACACCTTTGATACCCGCACCTCAGCCGAGATTAAGCTTAGATTCTACGGGTGCAAGCAGCGAGCGCATGAGAGTATAAGGGACTATGCACTAAACCTACAAGAGGCCCTGAGGGCCATAAAGCAGACCGACCCTGATGGGGTGGGAAACGAGGACAGGCTATTGACTGAACAATTTATAGAGGGTTTATATTGCAATGCCCACCGAACCCAGTTGCGGGCAATGGCCTTACAGGATCCCCATCTGGACTTTGCACAGTTCAAGGATAGAGCTATCCGGGTGCTCCGAGAACCAGCACCGGGTGGCGTTGTTACCCACAGGCGCCCAGTTATCACTTACCACCAGGAGGCGGCGCCCTTGTCGGCAGGGCCTGTGGGAGCTGATGCACAGGCTTTGGACAATGACCCGGCTCCAGACCTACACCATCAGGTCCAAGAGCTAGCTAAGAGCGTTGCTGCGCTAACCCGAACTGTGCAGTCTTTACAGGTTTCCACCCCAGGGAAGATCCAGCTGGCATCCGGACCGGAGGACATCCCGTGGCGTCGACCAAGGAGGACCCCACCGGCCAGAGGAAGACCCAGTGACCGATACAGCGAGGACGGACGACCCATCTGCCGCCGCTGCAATCAACCCGGACATATGGAAAGGTACTGTTCTTTAAACGGGCACAACCTGGGGTAGAGGGCCAACCCCCAGGAAAAAGATCACCAGGCCCATCGAACTGGCGCGACAGATATGTGGGAGGACGTCCAGTCTTGCCTGTGGTACTGGATGGCATTCCCATGAGTGCCCTACTGGATACCGGGTCACAGGTCACCACCATCCCGTACGTGCTCTTCAAGCAGTACTGGAATGACTCGGATATTACCCGCTACCCTGACGACGACTTGAGTATCATCGCCAGCAATGGCCAGCCCGTGCCACAGATCGGATTTAAAGAGGTGACCCTCAAAATCGGTAGAGTCGAACTGGCCGCACAGGGACTGATCATTGTAGATATTGATAAACATGAGAGTCACCCAAAAATAACTCTAGGAACTAACGTAATTGAAAATTGTCTTGCAGAGGTGATTTTCCTTTTACAGCAGGTTGCCAAGAACGCCAGCTCCGGCGAGCAGCGGGTGCTCCAGAAAGAGATCCGGGCACTGATGCAACGGCAACAAGTGGAACTCTCCGGCGGTGAGATTGGTAGCGTAAGAATGTGTGACCCTTTTCCTATTGCCATGCCCCCAAAAAGTGAAATGATGATTTGGTGCCGGGCAGCTATTGGTCTGAGAGGTAGAGATTACCAGGCAATGGTAGAACCAGTTTACTCAGACAGTAGGCCCACCATTTTGACAGCACGGGGGGTGGTCAATGTACGCCATGGGAGGGTGCCCATTCGCATAATAAATATCGGGGAGAGGGAAGTGTACCTGCCCCGGTATGCCACGCTAGCCAAATTATATACCACTAATCAAAATTCTATACAATCTGTGGAACCCTTGCCTCCATCTCACCCGGAGGAAGGTAACGGCTCTAAGAAAGACATGGAGGACTGGTGTCAGCAACTACATTTGGGTACTGATTCCACTCCCTCACATCAGAAACAAGGAGTCTATCGGGTGGTTCAAGAGTATGAGAGAGTGTTTAGTAAACACCCGTTAGACTTCGGGCGAGTCAAGGGGGTAGAACACCGCATCCCCACGGGAGATCATCCTCCCATAAAAGAGAGGTATCGACCCGTACCCCCTGCACATTACCAACACGCCAAGGGGATGCTTAGAGACATGAAGGAGGCTGGGGTAATCCGGGATAGCTGTAGCCCCTGGGCAGCCCCACTAGTTTTAGTCAAAAAGAAAGACAACACCATGAGGATGTGTGTAGATTACCGGAAAATCAACCGTATCACACACAAGGATGCGTACCCCTTACCAAGGATAGAGGAGTCATTGGCTGCTTTAAGATCTGCTAACTTCTTCTCTACCTTGGATCTCACTAGCGGGTACTGGCAGGTTCCTGTAGCAGAGGCGGACTGGGAGAAGACCGCATTCACCACCCCGATGGGACTTAGCGAGTTCACCTGCATGCCGTTCGGACTCTGCAAC
The DNA here is from genome assembly GCF_046119375.1 of Phyllobates terribilis. Lineage (NCBI taxonomy): Eukaryota > Metazoa > Chordata > Amphibia > Anura > Dendrobatidae > Phyllobates > Phyllobates terribilis. The sequence goes on along the minus strand of NW_027362768.1, from coordinate 113,977,211 downwards.
GCCCCAGGAACCTTCCAACGATTAATGGAGTGCTGTCTGGGCCACAGAAACTTCGAGACGGTCCTGTTGTACCTGGACGATGTCATCGTATACTCCAAAACTTATGAGGACCACCTGAAACACCTGGCGGAGGTGTTCGAAGCTCTGGCGAGTTACGGCCTAAAGGTGAAACCCTCCAAGTGTCACCTCCTGAAACCAAAGGTGCAATACCTGGGACACGTGGTGAGCGCTGACGGAGTGGCTCCCGACCCTGATAAGATCACCGCAATTAAGGGATGGCCAAGCCCCTCCAGCGTAAAAGAAGTGCGGCAGTTCCTAGGGTTGGTAGGCTACTACCGAAGGTTTATTCCCGGTTTCACCAAAAAGGCAGCGCCTATGCAGGACCTCCTGATAGGCCAGTCCCGAAAGGCCAAGAACCAGAAGCCGCCCTTCAAATGGGAAGAGCTAGAAGAAGAGTCCTTCCGCCAGCTGAAGATGGCCCTCACGGGGGATGAAATCTTGGCGTACCCGGACTATAGCCAGCCATTCATCCTCTACACCGACGCCAGTAACATCGGGCTAGGAGCCGTACTGTCCCAGATTCAGCAGGGGAGAGAACGAGTAATCTCCTATGCCAGCCGAAAACTGCGACCCACCGAAAGGAACCCCGAGAATTACAGCTCATTTAAGCTAGAGTTCCTGGCCGTGGTATGGGCAGTCACCGAGCGCTTTAGGCATTACCTCGCTTCTTCCCGGTTCACCGTATACACGGATAACAACCCGTTGACACACCTGGACACGGCAAGACTCGGTGCCCTGGAGCAGAGGTGGATGGCCCGTCTGTCCAACTACGAGTTCACAATCAAATACCGGGCAGGACGCTCCAATACTAACGCGGATGCCCTGTCCAGGATGCCCAACCTGCCGGACGAAGGAGAAGATCCGGAGGGACTGGAAGAAGTTGAACTCCCTGCGTTCCACCGTCATGGGACTATCCAGTATTCCCACCGGGTAAGGGGTAAGCAGGCTGCTACGTTGAACCCCTTACCCCACTACAACTGGGCGGAAACGCAAGACAGCGACCCTGCCGTCCGACTGGTGAAGGAGATGCTGACTCGGCCGGAGGCTCGCCTTGAACCAGACGCTCCGGAGGAAGCCAAACAACTATGGGCGGAGAAGAGTCGACTATTCCTTTACAAGGGGAAGTTGTGCCGCAGAATGGTCAACTCCCGGACGCATGAACTACTCTGGCAAGTAGTGGTGCCACGAAGAGACGCAGCCATGGTGATGGAGGCATACCACGACGGAGCTGGACACTTCGGGTGGAAAAAGCTGGAGTTCCTGCTGCGCGAGCGGTTCCACTGGGTAGGCATGAGGGGAACCATCGAGAAGTGGTGCAGAGACTGTGGCCCGTGCAATCTGAGAAGGAAGGACCGGGCCAGCCAGAAGACTCCCCTGCAGTCCATCGTCACCCGGCAACCGTTGGAACTGGTAGCCTTGGATCATGTAAAACTGACCCCAAGCAGAAGTGGCTACGTCTACGCGTTAACCATCGTGGATCATTACTCCCGGTTCTTGGTTGTCGTCCCCGTCAAGGACTTAACGGCTCAAACAGCAGCTAGAGCCTTCCAGCAGCACTTCTGCCGTCCACACGGGTACCCGGACCAAGTGCTGACGGACCAGGGACCTGCCTTTGAAGCGGAGGTCTTCCAGGAATTCTGCAATCTGTATGGCTGCCGGAAGATAAGGACGACACCCTACCATCCGCAAACTAATGGACTTTGTGAAAAAATGAACCAGGTGGTAATGGATCTTCTAAAAACATTGCCCCTGGAAGAACGCAGTCTGTGGCCTGAGAAGTTGCCCGATCTGGTGGACCTATACAACCACATCCCGGTAGGTTCCACCAACTGTACCCCGGCTTACCTAATGAGGGCGAGACCTGGTAAGTTACCTGTTGACCTGGAAATGGGAGTCCTGACACCTGAGGACACTTCACCAGAAACAGACTGGGACACAGAGAGGCAGCAGCAGTACCGGAGAGTACAAGAGAGCGTGGAGCGAAGTCTCTGTCAGGCTAGGGAAAGACAAGAGAAGACTTACAACCAGTATGCTCCCGCTGTTCCCCTGGTACCCGGAGAGCAGGTCTTGAAGAGGAAAAGACGGCTCCACAAGTTGGATGACCAGTGGGAGAAGGACCCGTACACCGTACTGCCCTCAAGCCACGAGAACCCGAAGGTCTGTACCATCAGTAAAGACGGAGGGGAAACCACAGCCATTGTATCCCGGGACCACCTGAAGAAGTGTCCCGAACAACTGAGGAACCCTGAAGAGGAACAAGAAGACCATCGACCCGTGGGAGAAAGGGAAGATATGGTTAGTACCGTGCTCGGGGACTTCCCTCGGTCTTGGAATCAAGTCAATGGTGCAGTTGTGGTACCCGTACTCACCTTCCTCCAACCATCATCCCAAGAACCTACGGAGCAACGGGTAGAGCTGGAAGAACAGCCGGTCCAGGAGGCAGAAGACTCCACACGAGTAGAACAGGAGAATCAACCCTCTGCTTATAGTGAGCCTGCCGTACCCCTAGTGAGACAAAGAGCCGGTAGACAGCTGCCCAGTTTACCCTTGACAGTTCCTACACCCTGTAGTTCAGGGCCAGACAGTCAGCTCCGTAGGTCCACTAGGGCCACTAGAGGCCAGTTACCCGCACGCTGGAGAATTTGAAGTGTAAAAATAGCTTTATTTATGTTTATCTGTGTATTGTTGCTTGTGTATAATTTTGTGTTTCCAGTTGTTTTTAGGAAACCTTGGTGGATTTACCGGGAATCCTTGTATATAGTTGGAGCGTAACCCAGGATGGACTAGAGACTGTTAAGGACTCGGGGTAGGACAGACCCCTACCTGGTTACGTCTCCCTGTGTTGGTGAAATGGACACCTTTGCTTTTCTTCAAAGACTGCATCCGGTTGCGGACACGCCGTAACCATCTTATGTGTTTTTCTTATAGTATTGTTATTGTTATACTTTGTTATGTTTTTCTAAATGTGTTTAGTCCCGGAGTACTAAATTTCACTAGGGGGGAATGTGGCACCCCAGGGGTCTGGTTTTCCACAGTAATGTAATGTTATGTCTGAGAGCAGGTGGGAGGTCCTTTGGTCAGGGATCCTGTGCATGCCACACCTCCTGCCCAGTCTTGGGAGGGGAAGAACTTCCCCTGTATAAACCCGGGGCTGAGGCAGGGTGAGTCAGACAAGGAGAGTGGAGACAAGAAGCAGCATAGGAAACAGCAGAGTTACAAGGAGTCAGGGGCTGGCAGCTGCAAAGCTCGCCCTGACTAAGAAGATTCTTTACCGGACCCGGAGTCCGAGGCTGTGGGGACTAACTCCTACCCAGCAGCAGAATCCGTCAGGCAGGGGATTTCAGGTCCTCTGGCCCAGAAGCCCGAAGGCACGGTCACACGCGTGGGACCAGCACCGCCATCGTGGAGCGGAAGCCATTAGAAGGCCCCGAGTCACCGGCCATACGGGTGAGCACCACACGGTACACTCAGGGACGTGGGCTACTTACATCAGCTTCTAGCAAGGTAGCCAGAAGAGTACAGTCAGTTTGGGAGGCCTACAACTACGCCTGGCCAGGGGAGATCCCATCTGCTCAAAGACTGACCAGGCCCCGTTTGCTAGCAAGTACTCCGGGAGGGTCTGTCGTTGTTACCAGTAAAAGACCCTGAACTACACCGTACCGTCTCTGAGTGGTTCCTGCTACCCCCATCATCCACGTCGGCTGCCCTGAGGCCATACCCCTCCCGTTGGGGGTTATACTATCACGCTGCACAATCCTACCACCGGCCTCAGCGGTCTGCCCTGCAGCAGCAGCTTCCTGGCTGCACTCAACGGGTGGCGTAGTCATCAACTATTTACTACGAATAGACTGCCGTCTAGTTTGACTCCCTGGGCACGGACCGGGTCACCGCCACGAGACTACAACCCTCCACTGATCCGGCTCCGGGTAGGCTCCCGCGTGCGCAACGCAGCGCGACACAGGCCCAGGGGCGCGTCACTGCCATCCAGCCTGTCATCCCGCAGACACTGAGAAGCGCAGGCTTGCTTGCGCTCCACAGTGTCTCTCTGTGAGGGCATCCAGATGAGCCGAGTTAATGTCCAATGAACTCGGCTCACCTCATGCACGTCACTGACAGCGTGGGAAAATTCTCCTGCACTCAGCGCTTCAGCGTGGGAGAATTCTCACACTGAAGCGCTGAGTGCAGGAGAATTCTCCCACGCTGTCAGTGACGTGCAGGAGGTGAGCTGAGTTCATTGGACATGAGCTCACCTTATGCACGTCACTGACAGCGTGGGAAAATTCTCCTGCACTCAGCGCTTCAGCGTGGGAGAATTCTCACGCTGAAGCGCTGAGTGCAGGAGAATTCTCCCACGCTGTCAGTGACGTGCAGGAGGTGAGCTGAGTTCATTGGACATGAGCTCACCTTATGCAAGTCACTGACAGCGTGGGAGAATTCTCCTGCACTCACCGCTTCAGCGTGAGAATTTTCCCACGCTGTCAGTGACGTGCATGAGGTGAGCCGAGTTCATTGGACATGAACTCGGCTCATCTGGATGTCGTCACAGAGAGACGCTGAGCAGCGCAAGCAAGCCTGCGCTTCTCAGTGTCTGCGGGATGAGAGGCTGGATGGCAGCGTTCTGCTGCGGTCCAGCCTGTCATCTCGATGTAGCAGAGCTGAAGCTGTCGTGGGAACCATGGAAAGGTAAGGATGAGGTTGCTTTATTATTTTTCTTTTATTGCAGGAGATCGTTGGCTTCAGCTGGAATGGGCGTGACGGTAAGTATGGTTTAATTTAGAACAATAAAGTATTGTGTCTTTATTTCAATTAAAGGACTTTATTCTGGGTGTTTGTGTTTTTTTTAACTTTGACTATGGGGTTAGTAATGGGGGTGTCTTATAGACGCCTCTCCATTACTAACCTGGGCTTGATGTCAGCTGGCATTATAAGCTGACATCAACCCCAACCCTATTACCCCCTGCCACCGCACCAGGGCAGCGTGGAAGAGCGAGGCTAAGTGCCAGAATTGGCGCATCCTATGAATGCGCCATTTCTGGGGCGGCTGACGGCTGGTGTTTCTAGCCTGGGAGGGGGGCAATATTCATGGCTCCCTTCCTGGGCTATTAATATCAGCCCCCAGCTGTCTGCCTAGCCTTTGCTAGCTATTAAATTAGGGGGGACCCCACGTCATTTTTTTTGGGGGGTCCCCCATTTTAATAGCTAGTAAAGGCTATGTATTCAGCTGGGGGCTGATATTAGTAGCCTGGGAAGCTCCGTGGGTATTACCCCCTTCCCAGGCTTCAAACATCTGCCCCAGCCGTCTGCTTAACCTCCGCTAGAGCCTAAAATTAAGGGGAACCCCACGCCAATTTTTTTAATAATAAATCCTTTGTTTTAATACTAAATGACAAGTACAGTAACCAACACTATCACTGTACTTCATATATATGTGACTGACATGTTTCTATCTATCTAATCTATGTGTGAAGCTCTATTCTGTCTGTTATAAATTGTTGGGTACCGCTGCTGAATTGCCGGCCGGCTTTTTTAAAGAGACGGTGCATGAAAACACTATTATTTTTTTTGATAAATCCTTTACGCTAAATGACAAGTACAGTAAGCAGCACTGTCACTGTACTTCATATATATGTGACTGACATGTTTCTATCTATCTAATCTATGTGTGATTCTCTATTCTTTCTATTCTAAATTGTCGGGTACCGCTGCTGAATTGCCGGCCGGCTTTTTTAAAGAGACGGTGCATGAAAACACTATTATTTTTTTTGATAAATCCTTTACGCTAAATGACAAGTACAGTAAGCAGCACTTTCACTGTACTTCGTATATATGTGGCTGACATGTTTATATCTATCTAATCTATGTGTGAAGCTCTATTCTTTCGGTTCTAAATTGTCGGGTACAGGTGTATGCCGCTGCTGAATTGCCGGCTTTTCATGTTTCACTGTTGGCACTGTTCCCATCGATTTGGGCAATCACTGTAATGCCACAACCACCATGGCTGTGGCATTACAGTGAGTGGCAGACAATCCCTGCATGATTGGTGCTCTAAATAGCGCCAGACATGCAGGACACGCTTTTGGTGCACGAACAGTTATCGAACATAACCTCGAACAGCCGAATTTTTTGCAAATCGTTCGGGTTCGTCGAACAACTCGAACACCGCCCAAAACAGCTCGAATTTGAGATTGGCGAACAGTTCTAGTCGAACACCGCTCATCTCTAATAAGGAGTGTGAAGGTTTTATTGTCCTGTGACTAGGTCCAGTGTTATGATGGCCTCACAAGTCTGAGGGGCACATTCCTTAGTTGATGTAGAATGATATAAATCCATGCGACACATTCATTCCTGCTCTGAAAGTGTTAAAGGTTACCATCAGTTTATATTCTGAGATTCTTCTTTCTCTTTGAGATTTGAAGTTACTTTTTAATACCAGTAATTTCATGTCTTTTATGCTGTGATCAGGGGAACAAAAATACTTGGCTACAGGTAGATCTATTCTTTTTTCTTTTATTGTGTGGCGATGATGATTCATCCTTGTTCTAAGTTTTTGCCCTGTCTCCCCTACATAAAGACCCCCAGCTGGACATTTGGTACATATAATTAAGTACACTACATTAGATGTGATACAGCTGAACGTACCTGGTATTTTATAGTCCTGATGTGAATTGGGGATCTTTATCTTGTCTGTGGTCTTTATAAACGGACAGGTTTTACATTTTTTCTGGTTGCAAGGAAAGGTACCTGTAGCTGGTGGAGATGACAGGGAGCTTCTGAGAATGATGCTTCTTAAATTTGGGGGCTGTCTGAAACACAGAAGTGGGGGGGGTCTGGAAATATGGATTGTAATCGGGCATCTTTTTGTAGTAAGGGTTATAGTTTCCGTGCAGCTCTTCTTAGAGCCTCTAGATTTGGATTGTAGGTGACTACTTGAGGCACCCGGTTGTTTTCTTGTTTGCTTTTGTAATGTAGGAGATGATTCCTTGATATTCTGGTGGCTCTTGTAATCTGGTTCTCAATTGTTCTTGGATGGTAGCCCTGTTTCAAAAAGGTCTTTCTGAGGCCATGAAGGTGTTTGTCTCTATCCATAGGGTTGGAACATATCCGATTGTATCTGATGGCTTGGCTGTAAACAATAGAGTTTTTTATGTGTTGTGGATGGAAACTGTCCCATTTAAGGTATGTGGGACTGTCAATTGGTTTCTGGTACAAGGATGTCTCTATTTCATTGTTCTGTAGCTTGATTATGGTGTCCTGATACCAGAGAGTCCAAGAATAGGGACATTCTATATGCTCCCCAAAATCCACAAATCTGGAAATCAAGGAAGACCAATTATTTCATGTGTGGGCACCCTTACTGAGCAAGTTTCTGGATGGGTAGAGTGTGTTCTTAAACCACTGGTAAAGAGTACACCCAGCTACATTCAGGACACGACAGACCTACTGAATAAACTAGCAGCAATATGTCCTCTACCAGAAGGAACCATCCTGGCCACCATGGGTGTGGAATCTTTGTATTCTAATATCCCACACCAGGATGGATTAAATGCCTGCAAAATCTTCATAGATTCCTTAGTCCAATCTAAATATTTTTTTAAGTGTCAGCCTTAATTTTCTTTTTGTCAGAGTGGAAATCTGAAAATACCAGCTTAAGAGTAGCTTTCACTATCACATATTCTATACTGTGTAATTGCTGCTGATTCCACTGCCAATAGACAGCCATACTTTGCCAGCCTCTTCATTGTATTCTATAACTAAACTGCTCTGCTGCCGTGTATTATATACTGCATAGGGTAAATAAACCTGAAACTGCTACCATAAAAGGTATAATTTTGGGACAGCTTGTTAAAAAAAGTATTTGCCAAACAGAAGGTTAATTTTAAATGGCTTCATAAAAAGCCATTTCTTTTTTATATTCCAAACAGAACTTATTCTGATACTAAAAGACTGATAATTCTTTTATCTATTGCCTTTTCATATTCCTAAGATTAAAATTTTTGCTTCTCCTTAAAAACATAACTTTTTGGAATGCTGCCTGTCAAAAAGCTATGACGTCTTCCACATACTCCTCATGTTTATAAACATCAGCACAACAGACATCTGGTACCAAAAATGGGATAATTTTTGGTCTATTTTTTTTAAAGCATATAAATTACAACAGTGCTGTTTGTTACAACCAATCATCATCCGTTTAACCATATTCATACATTTTGAGGTCATGTTGACATTACTAAGATTTTTTTGTATTAAAGAGCTTGAAAAAGGTTAGATACAGTCCTTGTAGACCTCAGAGTGTTAGACATGTTGTTATGTTGCCAGATGGTGGAACCACTGTGCCGTGGTACAAGGAGAGACCGGAGGGGTGTAACTAGGGCCTCATCCGAACCGACCCTAGTTCTACGGCGGATTAGTCAACTCCGTGAACCAAGGAGGGACTGGGAAGGTGGACCAGGTGCTACTCCCGGACCAACCTCGTGTGAGAGCAGGAGACTCCCACGGGACTGAAGGCACGTGCCGACAGGCACGGCAGATGGGCGAGCAGATGAGCATGGCTGGCAGGCAGGAAACAGGCATGGCTGGTAGGCAGGCAGATGAGCACTGCTGATGGAAAGGCTGGTGGGCATGGCTGATAGACAGGCTGGTGGGCATGGCTGATGGACAGGCTGGTGGGCACAGCTGATGGACAGGTTGGAAGGCACGGCTGATGGGCAGGCTGGCGGGCACGGCTGATAGACCAGTTGGCGGGCACGTCTGATGGACACGTTGGCGGGCACAGCTTATGAATAGGCTGGCGGGCACGACTGGGACCTGAGAACTGACAATTGAGGTTCGGAACAAAACTAACAAGGTTGCACAGGCACCCCCATGTTGGGGGAGGTGCCTTAAGTAATACCTGTCCTCTGGCCATTGGCCGGGGACATTTTAGATGGTGCTTGGCCCCTTTAAGAGACAGGGAGCACGCACGCGCCCTAAGCACAGTGCCCAGGGATCTGCGCTCTGTGCGCGCACCCCAGGCACAACCAGCGTGGGAGGCAGCCGGCAGCACGGGAGAGACCGGCCAGGGGCCGCTGTAACGGGGTCGGTGTCTCTGCCAGGCAGGGGGCAGAGATGCCGGCGCTACACATGTCTTGTTAGGAAAATTAAAGCCTTTGCACTACTTGTGATTCACTACAAATTGAATCATTTAAAAAATTGGGCAAATTTGGTGAATTTGAATTTCAAAATATTTGCTTATCTCTAGTAGTGTCTATGTATGCAAGTATAATACAAAGCAGCCATCCAAATAGCTGTTTAGGCTCATCATCTTTACATAGTATCTCCCTCATATATTATAGCATTATGGTTTCTGCATGCTGCCGAAAAATGGTGTATGAGCTTGTATTAATGTACATGACTTATTTTTGTGCTTTTATATTTGATCTAATTTTCTGTGATTCATTTTGTTGCAAACAGTACAGTGAAGTATCATCTTGAATAATCTGCACATACACATAAGACAAAAGCTGGCTGAAATGGACAATTTATAACCTTTTTTTCAAAATGATAATAGAACAATCCTTCATGACAGCTGATGGCATACTGATGTATGCCAAAAATGTCATCTGTTAGGGTGGATTTTTTTGGTCTATTGTAAAAGTATACATTTATGGCATGATTGGCTTCCTTAAAGGAGTTGTCCAGTACTGGAAAAATCCTTGTCAATGAGCTCAGGAAGTTATATATAACCCCCACACACCAGTTTTTTTCTGGCTCAGCTTGGACAAAAGGTGAACTCAGTAACCGATCAGCGGGCGCTGATTGATGGCAACATTCAAGTGATGCTCCCACAGGATGGCAATCCCAGCAAACCAGCAGAAGATGCAGCGCTGACTACAGAGCAGAGTTGCCAATCCACAAAGAGAGTTACAATTATTTTAATTTTTCTCAGATCCCTGAGACTATAAACAAGTCGTTGTCCAGGAGTATTATTTTTACAGTATATGATTCTCTATTGTTAGCAAACACATTCTAAAGAAGAAATACACCATAGCTATTTTGATGCACTTGTTACCTCTTCAAAATAGTGTTCAGCAAAAATACCAAACTGAGATAATGACATCTGTTACTCTGTTTATTTTTAACAAGAAAGTTTCTGGCGTTATAAATGGGTAGGGAACATTGGTAAACTACCAATTAGCCAATTCCAGAGTCAGGTCTATCTTTAAAACCATACTTTGCACTTAATTTATTGAAAGAAAGCTTTAAAAACGCAACTAGTCTCATTTACGGTATCTACTTCATAAGTCGGACATGTGCATTGTAAAGTGGAAGCAGTTACTTACATACACATCTGACAACGAGGCCTTGGACAAACTAAGTTGTTAAACCATCCAACATGCTTCTAATTAAGAAAGTCACTGCACCAGCTATTTTAGTGCTGCCCTATAAAAATATAATCATTACTGCTGATAAGAGCTTGTTATGACATGCAATTGTCCAGGGAGTAAGCGGTAAAACACTTCCATGGAAAAGAATAATCTTTTTACTTTTTTTTTCATAAAGTCAAATAATGACTAAGGGTCACATACATTTTAACCTTACCATCTTTCAAAGTTTGCTTGATAAGAAATTGAACAAAGCCGTTAAAAAAAAATCGCAGCACTTTTCTTCTATGGATTTTTAAGCCCTGAACAATTTTCATTGATAAAAGTACATCCTTGAATTTTTGAATTGATTTTTTTTTCATCTCTATCTAAAAGAACTATAAGGTTACAATTAATTATTTATGCAGTTTGTCCATTAAAATAAACCATATCTCCAACATAAAAGTGTAGATTCTAACTTTGCACCAAGCAATACAATATTTGAATTCCCTTTATTCGATAGTCTAGGACAAATTACATTGCACTATGGAACACCTTGAACAGAGCAGTTCATTAAAGATTTCCTAAGGCAATGTGGCAAGCTGGCAAGTTAAATATAAGGTAGCTCTCATGCAGTTACAGTAATGGTCCCAGCTTTTACAACCCCTGTATAACAAATCCCCTGAAAAGGAAAATTATTGTGGGAAATCACTAGCTTATTCTTAAAGCGCAAATCAGTTAGAGCTTTCACAAGTACAGAGCCATTGTAGGGCACCCATAATCACTGGGGAACGCACTTTTTGTTGAGTTAGACCTGACACTTATTTTTGACAAATTTTTGGCTTCTGAATCCAAAAATGACCCCAGTTTCTCTTTATCAAAACAACTTTTTAAGCTACAGGATACCTTCTCTTTGTCTCCCAAACCATACAAAATGTACATACAATGGAAAATAATGCCAAAAAATAACCTGAATGTAATGTTTTTTTAAAGCTATTTTGTTCATACAAAGGATATGTTGTTACTGTAAGTCAAATTGTGGGCATGTAGTAAAGTTAGGTAGCAGTTAAGGTTAAAATTTAAGCTTTTCCTGTAGTGTTCAATCTGTGGACAATTTTGCCTGATGCTCCAATAGTCAGCCATCGTAGTACATCACATCTACCCTGATACCATCTCTCCACAACCTTCAAATCTTGGTGGAATCATTCACCTTTCTTATCACTGACTGCACCAAGGTTTTCAGGGAAGTTAGCAAGATGGCTATGCAGAAAATGCACAGTGCTGCTCATGTTGCAAGAAAGCATTTTGAAGCTCTCCAAGAGTTTCTGGACAATATTGGCGTAATTGTTTGCTTGTGTATTTCCTAGAAAGTCCTTGACAAGGTCTCTGAATGATAACCAAGCATTCTTTTGGAGTTCTGACAATAAATGATGAAATGTTCATCTTTGAGAAGCTGCTGAATTTGTGGACCATCAAATATATTGGCCTTTATTTTTTCAAATGACAGGCTAGGAAATATCAAAATTAGGTATTTGAAACAGTATACTTCAGTTGGCAAAGCTTTAATAAATTGCTACATGAGACCCAGTTTCATGTACACAGTTGGGAATATAATGTTCTTTATATCAACAAGTGGCTTGTGTAGAATGTTTGAATCACCAGGTTTGAGGTCAGATCTTGGAGGTCAATTCCTCTTCACCCAATGCTTCTCACGAGCTCTGCTGTCCCACATACACAGAAAACAAGGATTCTTGGTGTATCCACTTAGCTGACCAAGAAGTAAGCATACCATTTTAAGGTCAACACAGATGATCTCATTGTGTTTGTGATATTGCAGAAACTCAATGACTCTCTTTATGTGTCTGTATTCTTCACAAAGAGAAGCTGAATAGCCAATTGGGACTGCACCAAATAAATTGCCATTGTGAAGCAGAACACACTTTAAGCTCCTCTATGACCTATCAATGAACATTCGCCATTCATTTGAGTTATAGATTGGAATTCCCAATTCCTCAATTAAACCATGTATGTTATGGCAATACACAAAGCCACTGTCACTTCTAAAGTATTGCAGAAATACACTTTCTCTGGATTGAAAGTAGGATAACTTTGCTCCTTTTTAAAGCAAGTTTTTCTCATGCAGTCTTGATGCTAGGAGTTCTGAAGCCTTTTCTGATAGTCCCAAATCTCGTGCCAAATTGTTCTACTCATGCTGGTCAAAATCCTTTCAAACGGAGACATCTTCAATTTCAAAATCTTCATCATTGCTGTCACTTTGTTCTTCATCATAATACTGCTCATGAAAAGAGGTTAGTTCAAGGAAAACTGTTACTGGGATTTCAGCTGAATCAAGCACTGGACATAAAGCTTATGGTAGACTAGGATACTCTATTTTATATTTATTTTTCCTGTTATATCCTGAAGTTTTCACTTTACAAAATTAAAAATCCTTTGAATGATCTCTTGGCTTTCGCCAAATTAAAGGCATTGTACCATGTGTTTCCTTTGTCCACATCCGTAAACTCTCGACACACTTCTTGCATACCTTGTGAGGGGCCCAAGACTTATCTTGATCACCAAGTTTTACTTTGAAATATGCAAAATAGGCATGCTTGAAAATTGGGCTCATGTTCATCCTTTTACTGAGAATGGTGAGACTGCCACGGATATAACAATAGGAATCGGGGCTGTTTGGGCATTTTCGATGAGAAATAGCACAGACAGACATGATCTGATAGAAAGTAAATAAGTATGTAAATAAAAAAAAAATATTTCTGCCAACCCCTTTGTAAAGAAACGGCACTCGCTGAATCCCGCTGTCACCGCTTCTTCTGGTGGATCCACACCCCGCCACCCAACTGACATCACACTACGCCAGACGGAAAACGCAATACGGGTCTACCTTTTGCACCAGTGTGACGTTCCGCGCCCCCTCAAGGATGCGTAAGGTCAGTTCGGCACAGTTCTACACCGTGACCTCCTGTCCACATGGGTACAGAGAGGCACCAGGGAGTGGGACAAGGTGGTCCTCAGACGCTGACGTGGTCTCACACTCTCCCACACTCCAGACAGGCTGAGAGACTCTTTCACTACTCCAGTGAAGCAGAGCCTTGTCGGCCTGGATAGAGCTGCTACCAGTTTCTATTTCATATAACAGACTTATATCGGGCTAGAAACCAGCCCGGTAGCGCGTTCATTGGACCGAACAACAGACGTAGGGTTCGTGAATCGAGGTACAAGAACAGCCCAAGATCAAATTATATATTTAATCGCCATAAGGGCTCACTAAACAATCTACTATATACACAAGGTTATACATATACAGTGGTCAGAGTTACAAATACAAAAGCATGGTACATCAAGCATAACAGATCTTAAAGTCAGTAAGTAGATGGAAAGCATGGCTTGGGGGATGGGCGGCCACACGGGGAAGGTATGTGGGCCCTGCTTGGTTGCTGAACTTCTCCCACATGCCTTGATGCCACCAGCTTCCCCAGGAAAAGACAATAGGCTTTAGCTACAGAGACCTTCAAACTCTCTGGGAACTCCTACTACCGCCCCCCGTCTCAAGCCCAAGTCTCCACCCCTGTTCCTTCTCAGCTAAGAGACTCCAAGAACTAAAGTGGGCCATGCCTCCTTACTGGAAGATCCCAGGGAACAGGTCCTGGTGTAAACGGACCCAGCCGGGCCCCTGCTACATGTGGATACCAAACACACTTGTCCTAGGAGGTTCCAAAAGGCTAGGACATGTGTCCCTTGTCCCTAGATGCTAGATTGGGCTGGGATGCAGTCTGGAATTTGCTATCTCCCTCTGAGCTAGAAAATCCATTTTGTGAAGAGCAGGGACATATAGTTCATCCACAACTCAGTACGGAAATTTAGCACCTTAACAAAACAGCACATGTTAGTGAACAAAGGAAAGGATCACTTCAGGGGGCCTGCCTATCAGCTCAGCTCACAGCTGCAGGGGGACACTCCCACTGAAGCCCCCCTCCCTTCTCTCTTACAGCTGGGAGTTGGGTTACGCTGTGCCTAGAAACCTGACAACCAGGGCACATGTGATTATTCTAGAATATTCTTCACACCTCCCCCCCTTAGAGGGCACAAGGGGGTAGCACCACTTGGTGTTCCCCCACGTGCCCATCTGCAACTTCCCCTAGTCGGGATAAACCATCGGCATTGCCATGCTCGCTGCCCTTTCTGTGGCAAATGGCGAAGTGGTACTGCTGGAGCGCGAGGCTCCAGCGCAGCAACCTCCCATTCGTTCCGGACTCGGTGTGTAACCAGCTGAGGGGATTGTAGTCTGTTTCCTTGGTGAATTGGCATCCGTACAAGTATGGCTGCAGACGCTGCAGGGTCCACACACTTGCCAGACATTCCTTTTCCATCGTGGAATAGGCCACCTCCTTCGGCAGGAGCTTCCGGTTCAGGTACAAAATGGGGAGTTCACGGCCCATAGTGTCGACCTGGGTGAGCACCGCACCGAGGCCAAAGTCACTGGTGTCGGTCTGCACTACAAACGGCCACATGAAGTTGGCTGCCTGTAGTACAGGGGAGCAAGAAAGGGCAGTCTTCAGTGCCTGGAAGGCCGTCTCACAGTCGTTTGTCCAACGGACTGCGGAGGGCAGCTTTTTCTTGGTGAGGTCCGTCAGGGGCTTTGCCAGGCTACTATAGTGAGGGACGACCTCCTATAGTACCCGGCGATGCCCAGGAAGGACATCACTTGTTTCTTGGTCCTGGGGGTAGGCCAGGATGCGATGGCATCCACCTTCCCGGGCTCTGGCTTAAGAGCTCCCCCACCTACCCAGTGTCCCAAGTAGTGGACCTCACTCATACCTAGCTGGCACTTTTCCGGCTTAATGGTCAAACCTGCCCATTGGATACGCCCGAGCACATGCGCCAGATGCTCTAGGTGATCCTCCCAGGTGGGACTGAAGATGGCAATGTCATCCAGGTACTCGGCCGCATACCCTTCAATTCCTTTGAGCAGCATGTTGACCATCCGCTGAAAAGTGGCAGTGGCATTCTTCATGCTGAAGGGCATCACCCTGGACTCGTACAGTCTGAATGGGGTGATAAATGCAGAGCGTTCCCGTGCCTCAGGGGTCAAGGGAATCTGCCAATATCCCCAACTCAGATCCATGATGGTCAGGTACTTAGCCCCGGGCAGCTGATCGAGCAGGTCATCGAAGCGCGGCATTGGGTACGCATCGGTGACCATGACAGTGTTGAGCCCCCTGTAGTCCACGCAGAACTGGGTTGTCTAGTCCTTTTTTGGGACAAGGACTACAGGTGAGGCCCAAGCACTGCAGGAGGGTTGGATGGCCCCCAGCTTCAGCATCTCGTCAATGTCCTGGCGCATGTGCGCTGCACTTCCAGGGAGACCCGATATGCGTAATGCCAGATTGGGGGTGATCCCCGGTGTCCATGTGATGGTCAGAAGACTCTGTCCTTCCAGGCTTGTTGCTGAAGAAATCCTGGAAGGGGTGTAGGATTGCCCACAGCTGGGACCGTTGGTCCGACAACAGCTGGTGACAAACCTCCACACCCTCAATGGTCTCACCCGCCCTGGCCTGGGCGAGCATGTCCGGGAGGGTCTCCGCCTCTCCCTCTTCTGGCAGGTTGCACAGGGGAAGGGCGCAGGCCTCCCGTTCATGCTGTGTCTTCATCATGTTCATGTGGAAGGCCTTCCGCTTTCCTCGGGGCATGGTCCATGGTGACCAGGTACGTCACGGCATTGAGCTGCTGGTGCATGAGGTAAGGGCCTTCCCAGGCCACCTGAAGCTTGTCCTTTGGTACGGGGACCTGTACCCACATCTTTTGACCCACATGGTAGGTCCTCTCACAAGCATTTTGGTCGTACCATCGCTTCTGGTTGGCCTGGGCTCGCATAATATTGTCACGTCGTGCACCAGCTGCCCCAAGGCCTGCATTTTGTCATGGTAGCACATGACATATTCGACGACCAACACTCCAAGGGTGGCTAAGTCCCATTCCCAGACCTCCTTCACCAGAGCCAGAGGGCTCCGCGCACGCCGGCCATACAGGAGCTCAAAGGGGGAGAACTCCGTTGAGGTCTCTGGAACCTCCCGGTAGGCAAATAGCAGGTGTGGGAGGTACCGCTCCTAGTCGCGCCCGTGGGAATCGACCAACATCTTAAGCATCTGCTTCAGGGTGCCATTGAACCATTCACATGGGCCATAGGTCTGTGGGTGGTACGGGCTGGTCACCAGATGTTGCACTTATATTTGCTTACAGAGGGACTCCATCAGCTGCGACATGAACTGGGTTCCTCGGTCGGTAAGCATTTCATGGGGAAAACTCACTTGGGAGAAAATCTCCAGTAAGGCAGTGGCCACCTTGTCGGCCCAAATGGACGACAAGGCTACCGCTTCCGGGTACAGAGTGGCATAGTCTACTACCGTCAGTATGAAGCGTTTCCCGGAGCTGCTGGGAGTGGCCATCGGGCCAACCAAATTCACAGCTAGTCTCCTGAAAGGCTCTTTAATGATGAGCAGAATTACCAGTGGGGCTTTGGGGTGCCGCCCACCTTCCCCACCCTCTGACAGGTGTCACACGAATGGCAGTAGGCAGTCACCTCGGCCCCCATCATTGACCAGTAGAAATGCTGGGCTAACCTGGCCTTGGTCTTATAGATCCCTAGATGTCTGGCCATCAGAATCTCGTGTGCCATCCGCAACAACTCAGCCTTCAACGGATAGGGTACCACTAACTGTTGGTGCCTGGGCCACACCTCCGGTGAACCTCGCTGGGCCGCTACCGGGTACAGCCGTCCTTTGTCCCAGACCACCTACTCGATGTGTGAGTTCAAGGGAGGCTGTGCCGTCTGCTCCTTAAGAGCTTTCAGACTGTCGTCAGTCTCTAAAGCCACCTGAAACCCCTGACTGGACGTGGCCAGAATAGAGAAAACTGCCACGTCTTCTGTTAATTCCCTGGGACCTGTCTCCTGGCCTCCGCCGAACCCGGCAGCCACTTAGTCAGAAGGGGAGAAGCTGTCGGACTCCTGAGGGGCCCCTGGGGCTCATGTGCCACCACTGCGCGTCACAGCGGCCACGGCTGCGGTGTCCGCGGGTAGCGCCCGCTTCTCCTCTGCTTCTGACCAAGCCTCTGGTCTAAATGGACTACTCTGGCCCTCTGACATCCAGGTTGTGGGGGAACCCTGCCATGCGGTCTTACCTGGGAGCCCTACCTCTCCTGTGACTGCCCTGTCCTCCATGGCATGCTCCTCCTCATCCGCTGTTTGCCCCCTGTCGGTCACCTCGGTGACACCCTCACAGGATGAACTGTCCCAGCCGGCCGGCTGGCCACACTCTAAGGCTTTATCACAGCCAACTTGATCAATCTCCTCCCCCCAGGGGAGAGGGGGACAGTACATCACCCACCCCCGCATCCCCATCAGTAGGCATGTTAATAACATTGGATTCAATAGGGGTGGACAGGATGTTGTCCGGGGAGTCAGGCCTTGGGGGTTCAGTGGCCACATAGTGGGACACTAGCCGCCCCAAGTCCCTCCCAAGTAATACACTCGTGGGAATGTTCGGGGTTACCCCCACCTTCCGCACTCCCCTCCTGGTGCCCCAGTCCAAATACACATTGGCGACGGGCAGCGCCGGCTCGATGCCTTCAATCCCGGAGATGGCGAGGGTTTTTCCAGGTATCAAATCCTGGGACGACACCAGTTCAGGCTGCACCAGAGTCATCTCAGCGGCGGTGTCTCATGGTCCCATGGCCCTGGCCTGGCCTATGGTGACAGTTTGCACAGTTTGCAGGTGGTCAAGGGACCTCCCACCACCCCCACCCACACATAAAACAGTGGCCGGTCTCTAGGACGGGGACAGGCCCATGTAGCGCTGGGGACACATGGCTTTGAAGTGGCCCGGCTGTCGGCAAAGGTGACACTGTCAGGTTTCCCTACCGGCGTGGTGAGGAAAGCATGGGTAGGTGCCCCCTTGGGCTTGGAGGCAGGGACAGCAGGCACCACATTATACTTACTTCCTCTCCAGCCTGCAAGTTTCCTGACCTCTGGAATCCTCTTTTTGGAATACTCGTCTGCAAGTGTCACTGTTGCACAGGCCCCCTACAGGTCACGGAGGTACTGTTGGAGGTCCTCCGGGCAGTTGCACAGAAACTGCTCAGTCGCGATGAGCTCCTTCAGCTGCTGGATGGTGGCGAGCTCCAGTCCTGTGGTCCATTGATGAACGTCTCTCAGTAGGGCCCGTTGATCAACCCAGCTGTCTGCAGGACCCCGCTGCAGACTCCGGAGCTTATTCCAGTACGTCTCAGGGGTCAGGTTGTACTGCCGGACCAGACCCTGCTTGATGTCCTCATAGCTCAGGGTGGTCTCACTGGGAAGGTATCCAAAGATTTCCAGGGCCTTACCCCTAAGGTGAGGGGTTAAGAACCAGACCCACTAGTCCTCAAGCAGATGGTACTGATGGCAGGTTTTTTTCAAATGCCAGCAAGAAGTGTCCAGGTCCCCTCCTTTGTCCATCAGGGGGAAGTCCTCCGCCCGTAGCTTCGGGACTCGGATCTCAGGCGACTCGGTACTGGCTGGGGCCTGCCGCTGAAACTGGAGCTGAAGCATTTTCTCATGGTGCTCGCGCTCCTGCTGACGTTCCGCCATGAGGGTCTCAAAGGTGGCCCTGTCCCCATTCTGGAGACTCGCAAGGGTGACTTGCATGAGGGGGTCAGGTGGTGGGTGGCCCACTAAGGGACCGACTGCTGGTGACTGTCTCCTTGGGGTGCCTGAGCGGGACTCCCCTCCTTCTGGAGCGACATCGACTTCAACCTCCTCCCTGGTGCCTGGGTGGGACTCCCCGCTTTCTGGAGCAACATCGACTTCCACCTTCTCCCTATCTTCTGGAGCATTGACATCTCATTGGTTCCGCTCCTGGTGCCACTGTCCATCCTTGCACACTACGGTCACTGACACCGGACTGCAACCCGATGCACCCACACACCTTAAAGTATTTGCACTCTTACTGTCTAGTGCTGAGCTGATCTTAGGACCCCAGCAGCAAAAGCTACTACTGGCAGTCCTTAGTGTCTGTGAGTATGCGTTAAACACTCACACACTATTATCTTGATCCCACACCGCTTGCCACCAATGTGAAGAAACGGCACCAGGGGGGCCCAGCAGAATCACTCTGTCGCCGCTGCTTCCAGTTGATCCACACCCCGCCACCTGCCTGACGTTACACTATGCCAGACAGAGAAAGTGATACGGATCTACCCTTTGCACCAACATGATGTTCCGCACCCCCTCAAGGACACGTAAGCTCAGATCGGCACAGTTCTACACCATCACCTCCTCTTCACACGGGTACAGAGAGTCACCAAGGAGTGGGACAAGGTGGTCCACTCAGACGCTGACGTGGCCCCACACTCTCCCACACTCCTGACAGGCTGAGAGGCACTTTCACTACTCCAGTGAAGCAGAGCCTTGACGGCCTGGATAGAGCTGCCACCAGTTTCTAGCTGATATACCAGACTTATATTGGGCTAGAAACCAGTCGGGTAGCTCGTTCATTGGATTGAACAACAGATGTAGGGTTTGTGGATCGAGATACAAGAGCAGCCCAAGATCAAATTATATATTTAATCGCCATTAGGGATCACTAAACAATCTACTATATACACAAGGTTATACATATACAGTGGTCAGAGTTCAAAATACAAAAGCATGGTACATCAAGCAAAACAGATCTTAAAATCAGCAAGTAGATGGAAAGCATGGCTCGGGGTATGAGCGGCCACATGGGGAAGGTATGTGGGCCCTGCTTGGTTGCTGGACTTCTCCCACACGTCTTGATGTCACCAGCTTCCCCAGGAAAAGACAATAGGCTTTAGCTACAGAGATCTTCAAACTCTCTGGGAACTCCCACTACCGCCCCCCGGCTCAAGCCCAAGTCTCCACCCCTGTTCCTTCTTAGCTAAGAGACTCCAAGAACTAAAGTGGGCCATATCTCCATACTTCATGGTCCCAGGGAGCCGGTTCTGGTGTAAACGGACCTAACCGGGCCCCTGCTACCTGTGGATACCAAACACACTTGCCCTAGTAGGTTCCAAAAGGCTGGGATGTGCATCTCCTCGTCCCTACATGCTAGATTGGGCTGGTATGCAGTCTGGCATTGGCTATCTCCCCTTGAGCTAGAAAATCCATTTTGTGAAGACCCGGGACATATAGTTCTTCCACAACTCGGTATTTAAATATAGTACCTTAATAAAACAGCACATGTTAGTGAACAGAGGAAAGGATCACTGCAGGGGCCCTGCCTGTCAGCTCAGCTCACAGCTGCAGAGACACTCACACTGAAGCCCCCCACCCTTCTCTCTTACAGCTGGGAGTCGGATTACGCTGTGCCTGGAAACTTGACAACCTGGGCACATTGATTATTCTTGAATATTCTTCACACTTCCCCCCTTTAGAGGGTGCTAGGGGGCAGCACCACTCGGTGTTCCCCCACGCGCCCATCTGCAACTTACCCTTGTCGGGATTAGCCATCGGCATTGCCATGCTCGCGGCCCTTTCTGTGGCAAATGGCGAAGTGGTACTGCTGGAGCGTGAGGCTCCAGCGCAGCAACCTCCCATTCGTTACGCATATGGTGTGTAACCAGCTGAGGGAATTGTAGTCTGTTTCCACAGTGAATTGGTGTCCGTACAAGTATGGCTTCTCTCTTACAGCTGGGAGTCGGGTTACGCTGTGTCTGGAAACCTGACAACCAGGGCACATGTGATTATTCTAGAATATTCTTCACACCCTTGTATACATACTTTTGGAATATGTTTCACTATATAGAGCGGCACACAACTTCTTGCCACACTGTCTCACTTGTAACTGAATAGCCTATACAAATGTTGCTTATCGCCAAAGTCATCCTCCACCCCTCCCCCTCGAGGGTGGTCCGCTCACTGCCATTAGGAGAACACTAGTGCTAACCTAGGTCAAGTCTAGAGTAGTCGCATTAAGGTAAGCAGTAGAGAAAAAATCTGATGTGATAGAAAAAAACTAACTGCAGTTTTGAAGTCAGCACGCCTATTTTAGTCTGAATCAACAGAAATATCAAACTCAACAAAAATTATGTTCAAAATTGCTCCATAGTGTATTGTATGGGATCTTTACTATACCTCACATTTAACAAGAAATGAATCCTATGGAAGAAAAAAATCATGACTTGTTCATTGGATTTCATATGGATAGAACTATATTCATCTAGATGCATGACATTCAGCACAGCCAACTGGTGTTTAATTATAGAGGTTGTCCACTTTGTGGCATTTACTAATACATAAGTATTTTACAGATTCTACACCTGCACTTGTTAGTGTTGCCTTCTTTATAGACTACACAGAGCTCTGGTCCACAAAATGGCACTTGATGGAAGAGCATGTGACTCGCCCCCTGGGCCATGGGGCACTCGGGACCGTGCTTCAGGGCAATGCTGGGAGTAGTAGTGGCGACCCGGTCCCGTGGCTCAGGGTGGTCAGACCAGTGGCAGCCTTTTATATGTTTTAGGTAATGTCCGACTACACCACCCGTGGATTGCGGTCAGGGAGGACCGCCGCTGCAAGGAAGACCGCTGTGGCTGGTGTTGGGGATGCAGCAGGGAATAGCACAACTCCCCACGGGAGGAGTGTAGCCTCAGGGCAGTGTAATAGGATGTTGGAGGTGATGGTGCAGGCGCTGCAGTAATCACACAGAGTCCAATAATGCAGTCCATGGTCTTTTACTGCAGAACTTATCACAGACCCACCAGGAGTACAGGGTAGGAATGGACCTGGGTGTCTGAGGGCATTCGGGTGAGCTCCACTGGCCAGGGTGAGTGGGTAGGCCTACCGTTCTCTCTCTGCCCTTGCTGACTATCTCCCCCTTTAGTGGTATGATAGCCCACGTCCCTGAGCTTGCCATGTACTACGCCTGTATGGCTTGCGACTCGGGCCTTAGGTACCTGTAGCTTCTCCGTGCTGTACCTGAAATCCCTTGCGGGTTGGTTATCTGCTGCAGGACCTGCAACCCTGACAGCCTCGGACACCAGTGTCCGGTTGTGTAGTCTCTCTCTGCCAGGATCGGCTCTCGTCGCCTCTGTTCCTGGCTTTCTGTTCCTCCTTTGCCTCCTGGACTCCTCAGCTGCGGCTGACCTGTCCCTCTCTTCTTGGAACCCTTCTGGCTGCTTCAGAAGGGGGTCCTGGTTTCCCTAACCCTGCCCTCAATACCAGTTTTTATAGGGACAGCCAGCTCCCCTTACTGGCCTGGGACAGGAGGTGCTGCATGCAAATGGTCCATCAGAGAACCTCCCTCCTGCTCTCAGACACAGCCTTACAAGTTTGTGGCATCCAGGCCTGGGGTGACACAATCCCCCCTAGGAAAGCTTAGTACTCCAGGACTAAACAAGAAACATGATACAGGGTATAAATTATAACATAAACATAACAGAGAAGAAAGCAACAAACAACACCACATATTGAGTTCTTTAGGTCACAGTATGGCCTGTGACCGGGTGTCCATTTCACCCAATAAGGCGAAGTCTCAACCGGTGCGGGGACCTGTCGAAAGTAAACCCCAAACGTTGGCCCTGGGCATGGCTGCAAGGCGAAGCAAACTACTTTGGACCACTCGGGACCACGCCAGACAGGTTTTTCTTCCATGGCCGTCTTCGCAAGAGGCACCAAGTGCAGCTGTTTACAAGGTAGTTCCGGTTATCCAAAGTTCATAACCTGTCAGTCCATATATCTAGACAAACTGGAGAAAACACTATTAGTTACAGGTAACAAACATATTAAATATATACATGGTACATTTAGATCTTGTACCTATATCCTCCAGCGAGCTGGTGTTTGACCCCTAGTGCTCCTGGTTGACCTCCTTAACCCACTGTCTGGTGGCTTTCCCCACTATCATTGAGGGTACAGCTACTAGCTGAGTGTACAGGCAGGGCAGGCAGCTGTCTGCGGGTCCTTTGGCTTACCGCAGGCATGGCAGGCTCACTGTCAGCAGAGGGCTGACTCTCCTGGGCTGCTGGCGTGGGTTCTTCCGCCTCTGGGGCCGCTTGCTCTTCTTGTTCTTTCTGTCCTCCTGTAGGCTCCTGCTGGGTAGGCTGAAGGAAGTGTAGGACGGGTACCACTATTGCGCCATTTATCTGAGTCCAGGTCCGGGGGAACTCTCTGAAAACTGTGCTGATCATCTCTTCCTTGTCCTCTGCGGGTTCAAGGTCATCTTGATCTTCACTTGGACTCTGTAGTTGCTCGGGGCACCGTTTTAGGTGGTCTCTGGAGATGGTGCTAGTGGTTTCTCCTCTATCCTTGGTAATCACACATACCTTCAGGTTGTCGCGGTCGGACTGCAGTACTGTGTACGGGTCTCTCTCCCACTGGTCATCCAGCTTGTGTAACCTTCTCTTCCGCTTCAGGACCTGCTCACCAGGTTCCAGGGGACCAGCAGGGGCGTGTTGGTTGAAGAGCCTCTCTTGCTTTTCTCTCGCTTGAGCCAGACTCCTCTCCTCACTCTCCTGTACCTTCTTGTACTGTAGCCCCCGTTCCGTATCCCAGTCTGTGTCTGGGAAGGTGTCCTCAGGTGTCAGGACTCCCATTTCCAGGTCGATCGGCAGTTTACCTGGTCTTGCTCGCATCAGGTAAGCCGGGGTGCAATTTGAAGCATTCACTGGGATATGGTTGTACAAGTCAATCAGGTTTGGCAGCTTATCCGGCCACAGGCTGCGTTCTTCCAGGGGTAACGTTTTGAGGAGATCAATAACGATATTGTTCATCTTCTCACACAGCCCGTTGGTTTGCAGGTGGTAAGTAGTGTTGAGCCACCCCCGTAGTGTTCGAGTTCGGTTCGGTTCGTCGAACACCCGTGTGTTCGCCGAACTGTTCGTCGAACTGTTCGTCGAACACCTTCGAACACCGTTAAAATCAATGGCAGGCAAACAAAAACACATAGAAACACATAGAAAACACCTTCAAAGGTGTCCAAAAGCTGACAAACTGCTCAGAAGACACAACTAACACATGGAAAAGTGACAAGTACATATAGTCATGCGAAAAGAAAAGAGGTGGAGGAGTAAAAGGAGGGGGAGACACAGATATAGGCATGTCATGCCCTTCTAAAATCCAAAAAGTGAGAAGCCGAGACGGCCAGTCCGCTCCTGCCCGTGCCACCTCCGTGTCGCCGGGTTTGTGCCAGAGCCGCGGTGAACCCTGACGGCCAGCCCCCCTCTCCCAATACTGGTGCCTGTCCGCTGGTGGGTCGAGAGAGCCCCCCTGTGGTGGAGGCAGCTCTAAGCTTTTTAATTTAAATTGTCCCTCTAATTTGAATGAATACACTTTAAATCCATTTACAAGGATCTATTGGAGGGCAAGTCTCATGCCAGCAGCCGCGTAATTCCAGCTCCAGTAGCGTCCACTAAAGCTGCTGCAGTTAAAAAGCTTTTATAAGGATCGAGCTCGGCTGTCCACCGCAAGGCATCCTAGTGCCAGTCCCAGCCCCTATGCCTTGGGGTGCCTCCTGATGCTCTTCACTAAGTATCCCGTGGTCCCGAAGCATTTCCTTTGAAAAAATTAAGTGTCCAAACTACAGGTGGTGTAGCTTGCTTAACAGCTGGGATAATCCGCTGACTAGCAGACACTGCTACTAGGCACAAAGTATTTCCTGGGCTAGATGCAGTTAAAAATTTGTAAGTAGATACTCTCGTTGGATGCTGAGAAAGCATTCCATAGAGTCTCCTGGCACGCCATATAGGATTCTCTTAAAAAGCTTGGGGTAGGGGTCTAGGGGACCCTTTTATAGCCAAAATCACGGCCCTGTATCGCAATACGTCACCTAGGCTGAAGATAAATGGAACTGTAGCACCGAGGGCTCGGTTGCTACAGACGTATTGCACCTCACCCAGAGGTGTGATATCTCACTCTCAGATAAGGATGGAGTGTGGATCAGGACCCGACACCTGCATGCATTACACCACATTGCCGTGGGGCAGGGCGACCAATATGCCCCTGAGATGGGCACGACAGTCCCTGTCCCTGGCTGGAGTGGGGGGAGGGAACACTGAGGAAGGGGAACCCTGCAGTGCAGGAGCAGGGAGGAAGCAGTTCCTGGGTGCATTGAGAAGGGAGTATAAAAGGTGGGCACCATCTTAGTTCAGTGCAGAGAAGTCTGAGCAGAAGTGGCAGGGAGCAGGGGCTCTGCATGAGCTCTGCTCCGGAGGCGGGCCTAGTAACAGAGGCCCAGGCCTGCAAGAGGGAGAAGGAAGGAAGAGGAGCGGAGAAGGCTCCAGGAACGAGGAACGAAGGGATCCCAGGGGTGCGGACGGGCGAGTCGCCACCGCACGCCCGAATCCACCTGCGTGGAGGGGTCAGGCCAAAGGGGGAGACCGGTCCCCGAACTAGTGGAGGCAGGAAACGACCCTCAGCTAGAAACCGGAGGCTCTGACATTTTATGTGGCGCAGCCCCTTGCTCCACCCGCTAGGAAGGCACCACATAGGGTCAGGGAAACTGGCGCCAAGTTTACCAAGAGGAGGCCCGAGGCAGCCGGACAGAAGTGTTGGTAAGAAAGGCCAGACAAAGGACACACAAAGGGGGTCCTGTGAAGCGCTCCAAAGTTATCTGGGAGTTGTCTGAGCCCCTCACCTGGTGAGCACAGTACGACGTGGGCAGCCGTTACCTGCAGACGTGGTCTGGATAATAAGAACTGTGAGTAAAGGCCCTGAACTGCATCACTGACTCCGTGTCGTTACTGCTGCTGCCCTGCACCATCACCCCCATTCTCCGCATACACTGCCCTGAGGCTATACTCCTCCCGTGGGGAGTTATGCTACGCTCTGCTGCACCCACAACACCAGCCTTAGCGGTCTGCCCTGTAGCGGCGGTTCACTCTGACCGCAATCCACGGGTGGCGTAGTCGGACATTTAAACATCAAAACCACATAAATAGTTCCGCCACTGGTTTGACCGCCCTGAGCCACGGAACCGGATCGCCGCCACGAAGACTACAACCACCAGCATCCACCAAAAAGGGTCCGGCTCCGGGTGTCCCAAGGCCCAGGGGGTGCGTCAGAACATTTTCATCACCTTTCACAATCACCAATGGGACAAGGCAGGGATGTCCTCTGTCCCCTCTCTTATACATCCTAGTGACGGAGCACCTGCTCTCATCAATTCGCCATAACCCCAATATTAGGTGGATTGAGGTGGGAGGCACCGAGTACAAGTGCTCTCTATTTGCTGATGATGTCCTAGTATATATCACTCAATCACATATATCCATCCCTGCTGTTATGGCTGAAATAGATCACTTTGTTACATGGTAAAATTTTAAAATCAATGCAGCGAAGTCTGAGGCCCTCGATGTCTCCCTCCCTAAATCCATATAGGATTCCATCCAGTCCAACTTTCCCTTTGCCTGGCCCTCACAGGGTATCAAATACTTAGGAATTCCTATTCATAGAGACCTCTCCCATCTATGTTATCTTAATTTTGGGCCCTTTATTGAACAATTCCATACAGACCACGGTTGGCAAGTTAGAACTGTAAGATTCACTACGTGAACCACTGGTGTTTTGTGGAAAAGCACATGTACACCGCGTTCCAAATTATTATGCAAAAAGTGTTTAGGAGTGATAAGGGAAAAATTTGTTTGTTTGTCAGTTAAACTCATTGATGGTGATGTGTGTCAGGGCTCTTTATATCACTGTAAGCAATTGCAGACACCTGTGCTAATTAGTTTGGCAGGTGTGTCCAATGAAAGGCAAGACTACTTAAGAAGGCTCTCTCACATTATTAAGCAGCCTACATTTTCTGCCAAAATGGGAAAGAAAAAGGATGTGTCGGCTGCTGAGAAGCAACAAATTGTGGAGTGTTTAGGTCAAGGCATGACTACAATCAACATTGTGCGATGATCAGGATGAAGTGTCTTGGCAATCAAGAAGTATGTAGCTGATTCACAGTACACACGTGTGCGTGCTGATAAGGGCAAATTGAGGACTCTTTCCTACAGGCAATTACGTCAGGTTGAAAGAGCAGCGGCAAAAAAGCCTTGTCATAGCAGCAGACAAGTTTTTGAAGCTGCTTGTGCCTCCAACATCCCCCGAACAACAAGATGCAGGGTCCTTCAGAGGTTTGCAGCTGTGCATACGCCATCCTGTCGACCTCCTCTATCCACTTCACACAAGCAGAAACGGCTCCAGTGGGCCAAACATTACATGAAGACTGATTTCAAAACTGTTTTGTTCACGGATGAGTGCCGTGCAGCGCTCGATGGTCCAGATGGATGGAGTGGAGGATGGCTGGTTGATGGACACCCCACGCAAACACGGCTACAGCGCCAACAAGGAGGAGGTGGAGTAATGTTTTGGGCTGGAATCATGGGGAGAGAGATTGTCGGCCCCTTTAGGATCCCTGAAGGCGCTAAAGATGAACTCCATAATGTATGTGGATTTTCTCAAACAGCACTTCCTGCCATGGTTCAAGAAGAAGAACCGTGTATTTCACAGCAAGATCATTTTTCTGCATGATAATGCACCATCTCATGCTGCACATAAAACATCTGCATCTCTGGCTGATATGGGCATAAAAGGGGACAAACTTATGGTGTGACCCCCATGCTCCCCTGACCTCTACCCCATTCAGAACCTTTGGAGCATCATTAAAAGGAGTGTCTATGATGGCGGGAGGCAGTTCACATCTAAGCAACAGCTCTGGGAGGGTATTCTGTCCTCATGCAAAACAATTGAAGCAGAAACCATCCAAAACCTGACAAATTCAATGGACGAGAGAGTTCAGAAGCTCCTTTCGAACAAGGGGTCCTATGTGAAAATGTAACATCACCTAGAATAAAGTTTTGAGTTGAAAACTGTTTGATTTCAGTTTCTAACAACCTGCTAATGCTTATAATTTCAAAAATGACCATTTTTTTGGTCTTTATTAAAATGAAAAGGTTGATCGAAAAGTTTGGGGGATCTAAGAGTGTGGCAACCCAGTAGTCATGATTACTTCGAATTCTGACAATATGAGGGTCATGCTGCAGGTAGTGCAGCAAGAAGGCACTTATGTGTCTTGCGCATCTCGGAGCCCCAAAATTATTTTCCGGGCTAGATGCAGCTAAAAATTATTTTTAATTTTAAATCTGGTGAAGCTTATTATAGATGGCCTAATAGGATCAGTGCTGCACACTGCTACAAAGCCCAAATTATTTTCCAGTCAAGATACAGATAAACATGATTAGTAATTTGAAAGCTTAAAACGGTTGGTAGGGTGATTTTAACCAATCATCAAGCTTTTACTCTCCCCAGGATGACACAGGGGTAGAAAAGTCGTTTCGGATCCATGATTTGTTCATCTTTATGAACGTGAGTCTGTCTACATTATCAGTGGAGAGCCGCGTGCGCTTATCTGTCAGCACACCACCAGCAGCGCTGAACACACGTTCAGACAGAACGCTGGCTGCGGGGCATGACAAGATCTCCAAGGCGTAAGTGGCTAGCTCCGGCCATTTATCCAGATTGGAAGCCCAAAAAGAGCAAGGGTCCAGTGACACAGTCGTGGCTTCAATGTTTACTTGGAGATACTCCTGTACCATCGTCTCTAGGCGTTGACTATGTGTCAGACTTCTTGTCTCCTGTGGCCTTGCAAAGGATGGGCTAAAAAAGTGGTGAAATGATTCCGCAAAATTGATGTTACCAGCAGATACTGTGGTTCTGTTACGGTTTGAGTGCTGAACACTTGACGGTCCCACGGTTGGCAAGTTGGAACTGTGAGATTCACTACGTGCACCACTGGTATTTTGTGGAAAAGCACATGTAAGATTCTGCAACAGTCTCTGCTGATACTCCTGCATGCGTGCATCCCTTTCTATGGCAGGAATAATTTCTGCAAATTTACTTTTGTACCGGGGATCTAACAGTGTGGCAACCCAGTAGTCAGGATTATTTCTAATTCTCACAATTCGAGGGTCATGTTGCAGGTAGTGCAGCAAGAAGGCACTCATGTGTGTTGCGCATCCAGGAGCACCAAGTCCCTGTTGTGTTGGTGGCGAGGTAACAATCATGCTTCCTTCCTCTGTCCTCTCCCCCCAACCTCGCACAACAGAAATGTGATCAAGGTCTCCCTCATCTGATGAGTCTTCCATCAGTTCGTCCTCCACTTCTTCCTGGGCTCCTGCACCTTCCTCACTAGTTTGGCTGCTACCATGCGCCCTGGTAAAATCATCTCCCCCACCCTCACATGCCTGCCGCCCTGGTGCTGCCGACCGTCTGGACCTTGCAGATGTTAGCCCTTCCGCATACAACTCCTCCTCCTCTACTTCCTCCACCTCCTCTTGTGCCACCACCTGACTCCGAATTCTGTTTAACATGTGCTCCAGCATGTAAATCACCGGAATAGTCATGCTGATAATGGCATCTTCAGCACTAAACATCTTCGTCGCCATTTCAAAACTGTGCAGAAGGGTGCATAGGTCCCTGATCTGAGACCACTCCTCCAGCGTGATTTGCCCCACCTCTGAATCTCGTTGGCCCAGGCTATACGTCAGAACGTATTGCACCAGGGCTTGTCGGTGCTGCCACAGTCGCTGCAACATGTGCAGAGTTGAATTCCACCGGGTAGGCACATCGCATTTTAGCCGGTGAAGTGGCAGGCCCAACGACTTCTGTAGAGATGTAAGTCGCTGAGCTGCGGGATGCGAACGGCGGAAGTGAGCACACAGCGACCGTGCCCTCTGCAGAAGGCCATCTAGTCTGGGATAGTGGGCTAAAAATTGCTGGACAACCAGGTTCAACACGTGAGCCATACAAGGCACGTGTGTGACATTGCCCCGGCGAAGGGCCGCACCCAGGTTTGCAGCATTGTCGCACACGGCCTTCCCTGGTTTCAGGTCCAGTGGAGACAACCATTCATGAAATTGGTTCTCCAGAGCTGACCACAACTCCTCAGCTGTGTGACTCACATTTTCCAGACATTTCAATGTAAAAACCGCCTGATGACGTTGAGCCCTACTGCCAGCATAGTAAGGAGGTGTGCAGGATCCCTTCTGCGCAGTTAGAAAGCTTGTGGCATGACCAGACAGGCTTTGGGTGCAGGTGGAAGACCGAGAGGAGGTTGAGGAGGCAGAAGCAGTGGAGGAAAAATGACATAAAGAGGATTGACGCACAACTCGTGAGGACGGCAAGACTTGGACAGCAGCCCCTTGTCCTGCTGTCACCATAGTTACCCAGTGCCCAGTCAGCGACATGTAACGCCCCTGTCCATGCCTACTCGTCCAAGTGTCTGTGGTGAAATGCACCCTGTCACACACAGAGTTTCTCAAAGAAGCGGTGATGTTGTGTGCGACATGCTGGTGGAGCGCAGGCACACCTTTCTTTGAGAAGTAGTGCCGACTGGGCATCTGGTACTGGGGCACTGCGACGGACATAAGGTCTCGAAAATCCTCTGTGTCCACCAGGCGGAAAGGCAGCATTTCTGTAGCCAAGAGCTTGCAGATGGTGAAATTCAACCTCTTAGCTTTCTCATGGCTAGGAGGAAATGGTCTTTTACTTGTCCACATCTGAGGGACCGAGGGCTGGCTATTGTGCTTAGACGGGGTTGATAAGGGTGTCCCCGGCAAACTGCCGGTCTGTGAGGAAGATGCAGGCGGACATGTTAGACTGCCTTGATCCAAAGGTGGTGCTATCGATGTCGGACAGCGCTCAAGACCAGCTGGTGTTACCACCTCCAAAGAAAATGATGACCTGCCAATCACGCTGGCTGTTGCGGGTAAAGAGGTGGCAGGTCTGCGCCCCAAAACAGGTGTGACTGCTGTCCCCCCCAGTCACAGAGGATGAAGAGGCCGCGGATGCACAAGATATGGCAGACGGTGGTTGGCCCGGCCGGCTAGACCGCATTGTAGCACACTGAGCTTCCCACTGCAACTTATGCTTCATGTCCATGTGCCGGTTCATGCATGAAGTACTCAAACTATGTATTTTTTGGCCTCTACTTAGCTTTTGCTGACAAATATTACAGATAACACGAGTTGGGTCATCTTTATCGATCTGAAAAAATGCCCAGGCTATGCAAGGCTTAGCACCCATGCGACCTGAAGAGCCACCACGACTTGTGGTGAGAGGCAGAGTTGTGTTTGAGGATGCAGTTGTTGACGTGCTTCCAGTACTACGTCTCTGTCCAGGAAGGCGCAACCTGACCTCGTCGTCACTAGCATCTTCCTCCACCTCCTCTGCTGACCTCATCTCTTGGCTGACTGTGGGTTGACAGTAAGTGGGATCTCCGACCTCATCATCATCACCCTGTGCGTTATCACACCCGTCGTCCTCAGAGCCAACCTGTTCCTGCCCTGACAAAAAACTAAAGTTGTCGCTCCAATCAGGTATTTGAGTCTTATCATCGTCTTCCTCATTGTCTCCACCAACAGGAGTTACAGTTTGGGAATGAGGGTCTACATTATGGTCAGAACCTTCTGCGTCTGGTCCTGGATCCGACTCATAAAGATTCTGGGCATCAGTGCAGATCATTTCCTCGTCTGGATTCACAGAAGCGCTGGAGTCGACCTCTGATTCCCAGGCTATAGTATGAGTAAACAGCTCTGCAGACTCAACCATCTGTTCTACCTCATACTCAGACGGGCAGCTGGAGATTTGGGAGCTGTGAGGAAGCAAGTGCGATTTGGGTGACACCTTTGAGGACTGGAGTATTTGTGATGTTGAAGTTGATGTGGAGGAGAGCCCACTTAAAGGAGCACTTGATATCCGTTGAAGCACCTGCTGTTTTTGTGCCTCATCTGGAATTTGTAGCGATTGGCGTGGCCGTAAGAAAGGGATCTTATCACATTGTCCGCTAAAAGAAGTAGACATTTTAGTTCGGCTGGAAGATGGTCTTTCTTCTGCACCTACCCCACGGACACAACCTTTTTTCCCCTTCCCAACACGCCTATTCCCCTTTCCACCAGCAGCAGGCCTTTTTCCACTCATTTTGGTGGTTAACTAATTCACAACTCTGGAGTTGTTTGCACAAAAAAACAATGGATGGTAACCGAGCAGAGCTGAGTGGCCAAACTGTGGTATTAGGCCAAAACTATTGGCTGGGTTAGATGCAGAAAAAAATTATTTTTAATTTGCAACCTGATGGAGGTCAGTATAGATGGACTAATAGACCAAGTCCCACACACCGCTAGAAGCCCAAATATTTTTTCAGAGCTAGATGCAGAAAAAAATTATATTCAATTTGCAACCTGCTGGACGTCAGTATAGAAGGACTAATAGAACAAGTCCCACACACTGCTAGAAGCCCAAATATTTTTTCAGAGCTAAATGAAGAAAAAAATTATTTTTAATTTGCAACCTGATGGAGGTCAGTATAGATGGACTAATAGACCAAGTCCCACACACTGCTAGAAGCCCAAATATTTTTTCAGAGCTAGATGCAGAAAAAAATTATTTTTAATTTGCAACCTGATGGAGGTCAGTATAGATGGACTAATAGACCAAGTCCCACACACCGCTAGAAGCCCAAATATTTTTTCAGAGCTAGATGCAGAAAATTTTTTTATTCAATTTGCAACCTGATGGAGGTCAGTATAGATGGACTAATAGACCAAGTCCCACACACTGCTAGAAGCCCAAATATTTTTTCAGAGCTAGATGCAGAAAAAAATTATTTTTAATTTGCAACCTGATGGAGGTCAGTATAGATGGACTAATAGACCAAGTCCCACACACTGCTAGAAGCCCAAATATTTTTTCAGAGCTAGATGCAGAAAAAAATTATTTTTAATTTGCAACCTGATGGAGGTCAGTATAGATGGACTAATAGAACAAGTCCCACACGCTGCTAGAAGCCCAAATATTTTTTCAGAGATAAATGAAGAAAAAAATTATTTTTAATTTGCAACCTGATGGAGGTCAGTATAGATGGACTAATAGACCAAGTCCCACACACTGCTAGAAGCCCAAATATTTTTTCAGAGCTAGATGCAGAAAAAAATTATTTTTAATTTGCAACCTGATGGAGGTCAGTATAGATGGACTAATAGACCAAGTCCCACACACCGCTAGAAGCCCAAATATTTTTTCAGAGCTAGATGCAGAAAAAAATTATATTCAATTTGCAACCTGCTGGAGGTCAGTATAGAAGGACTAATAGAACAAGTCCCACACACTGCTAGAAGCCCAAATATTTTTTCAGAGCTAAATGAAGAAAAAAATTATTTTTAATTTGCAACCTGATGGAGGTCAGTATAGATGGACTAATAGACCAAGTCCCACACACTGCTAGAAGCCCAAATATTTTTTCAGAGCTAGATGCAGAAAAAAATTATATTCAGTTTGCAACCTGATGGAGGTCAGTATAGATGGACTAATAGAATGATGCTATGCCCAAAAGATTTTACTTCACTAGGTGCAGTAAAAAAATTGGTATTCTATACACAGGTGGTATATCTTGCAACACAGATAGGCTACTCCACTGACTAACACACTCTGCAATAGGCCAAAAAGGATTAGCTTTGCTAGATTCAGCCAAATGCTGTGAAAAAAACTTGCACAGCACTGGCACAGACCTGCCTGGCAAAAACTGATAGGAACTGATGTAACCTAGTCCTGAAAAGGACTCCAATTACAATTAGTCTTTACTCCCACAATCTATCTATTTAAGAGCACAGACCTGCCTGATAAAAGTCGTAGGAAATGCTGTAACCTAGTCCTTAAAAGGACTGCAATCACAACTATTCCCTACTCCCAAGCTATCTGTATATTTGTGCGAAAATTGGCTTGAAATTAACAAGGTATAGCGCACACAGCAACAGCGGTGCCGTCTAACACGCAGCTGCAGCAGTGAGAAAATGGTGGCGACGGGGAAAATGGCTTGGTCTTATAGGGCAAGGACATGTGACATACACTGCCAATCACACATGCCCTTGCTTGTGTGAAAAAAAGCACTTCGCTCCGTGTGTGCGCTGCTGATAGGCTGACAGATTGCACCTCCCCACTGCAAATGCGGGAAAGAGAAAAAAAAATGGAGATCTTCATTGTTCCTGCAGAGATCCATCCCCTGCCCCTCCCCCCGCCCCGCTGTACACTCAAACTGCGTATTAACATTAATTTTCATCATTACTGAGAAAAAATCCAGTTATGATTTTGGTGCACGAACAGTTATCGAACATAACCTCGAACAGCCGAATTTTTCTCAAATTGTTCGTGTTCGCAGACCGGCTCGAACACCGCCCAAAACAGCTCGAATTTGAGATTGGCGAACAGTTCGAGTAGAACAACGCTCATCTCTAGTGGTAAGGCGTTGTCCGAATCTTCCTAGAGCCGTAGAGGTTGCAGAACTCCTGGAATACTTCAGCCTCAAACGCTGGACCTTGATCTGTCAAGACCTGTTCCGGATACCCATGTGGACGGAAGAAGTGTTGCTGGAAGGCTCTGGCCTCTGTTTGGGCTGTCAGGTCTTTAACAGGAACCACTACCAGGAACCGGGAGTAATGGTCCACAATTGTCAGGGCATAGACGTAGCCCGACCGGCATGGAGCCAATTTCACATGGTCCAGAGCTACCAGCTCAAGAGGTTGCCTTGTGACGATGGGCCTCAAGGGTGTCTGCTGGCTGGTACTGTCCTTCCTTCTGAGGTGACATGGGCCGCAGTCCCTGCTCCACTTCTCGATAGCCCTTCTCATGCCGACCCAGTAGAACCACTCTCTCAGTAGGAACTCCAGTTTCTTCCACCCGAAGTGTCCCGCTCTGTGATGGTAGGCCTCCAGGACCATTGCGCATCTCGCCTTGGGACCACTATCTGCCAGGTCAGCTCGTGTGTCCGGTGGTTGACAAGCCTTCTGCACAGCTTACCCTCGTAGAGGAATAGCCTGCTTTTCTCCTCCATATCTGCTTGGCTTCCTCTGGAGCGTCCAGGCCAGGGCTAGCGTCTTCCTGGGTTAACATGTCTTTCACCAGGCATATTGCAGGGTCGCTATCTTGCATTTCAGCCCAGCCGTGGTGGGGTAAGGGATTGAACATGACGGTGGTTGAGTCTTTGTCTCTTACCCGGTGAGAATGCTGAGTGGCCCCATACCGGTGGAACGCAGGGAGCTCTATTTCCTCCAGCTCTTCCGAGTCGTCTTCTCCTTCAGGTAGGTGGGGCATTCTTGATAGGGCGTCTACGTTGGCGTTGGTTTTGCCCGCCCGGTATTTGATTGTGAAGTCATAATTGGATAGCCGGGCCATCCACCGCTGTTCTAGGGCACCTAGTCTTGCATTGTCCAGATGTGTCAATGGGTTGTTGTCCGTGTACACGGTGAACTTTGCGGAGGCCAGGTAATGCTTAAACCGTTCTGTGACGGCCCATACCACTGCCAAGAATTCTAGCTTGAAGGAGCTGTAGTTCTCCGGGTTTCTTTCAGTGGGCCCCAGCTTCCGGCTGGCATATGCAATCACCCTTTCTCTGCCCTGTTGGTTCTGTGACAGTACGGCTCCCAGCCCCACATTACTGGCATCTGTGTGGTGGATAAAAGGCTGGCCATAATCGGGGTAGGCCAGGATCTCATCGCCCGTGAGGGCCATCTTCAACTGGCGGAAGGACTCCTCTTCTGGCTTGTCCCACTTGAAGCGTGGCTTGTGACTTCTGGATTTAGATTGCCCTATCAGGAGGTACTGCATAGGGGCTGCCATCTTAGTGAACCCGGGGATGAACCTTCGGTAGTAGCCTACCAACCCGATGAATTGCCTCACTTCCTTGATGTTAGAGGGGCTGGGCCAGCTCTTGATGGCTGTAACTTTGTCAGGGTCGGGGGCTACTCCCTCTGCACTCAGCACGTGTCCTAGGTATTGGACCTTCGGTTTTAACAGGTGGCACTTTGAAGGCTTCACTTTCAGGCTGTAGCCTGCCAGGGCTTCGAACACCTCGGCCAGGTGCTTTAGATGGTCCTCGTAAGTCTTCGAATAGACGATCACGTCGTCCAGGTAAAGGAGGACCGTCTCAAAGTTTCGGTGCCCCAGACAGCATTCCATCAGCCTCTGGAAGGCCCCTGGTGCGTTGCAGAGCCCGAAGGGCATACAGTTGAACTTGCTCAGTCCCATCAGGGTGGTGAAGGCGGTCTTCTCCTTGTCAGCCTCTGCCACAGGAACCTGCCAGTACCCGCTAGTAAGGTCCAAAGTAGAGAAGAAATTAGCTGATTTTAGAGCTGCTAAAGACTCCTCTATCCTAGGTAACGGGTACGCATCTTTATGGGTGATAAGATTGATTTGTCTATAGTCCACGCACATTCTCATGGTACCGTCTTCTTTTTTACCAAAACCAAGGGAGCTGTCCAGGGGCTACAGCTAACTCTAATGACCCCAGCTTCTTTCATTTCTCTCAGCATACCTTTGGCGTTCTGATAATGTGCAGGGGGTACAGGCCTGTGTCTCTCTTTTATTGGCGAGTGGCTCCCCGTGGGGATATGGTGTTCTATCCCTTTTACTCTGCCGAAGTCTAGCGGGTGTTTACTAAAAATTCTCTCTTACTCCTGAACCTCCCGGTAGACTCCTTATTTTTGGTGCAAGGGAGTGGAGTCAGCACCCACATGGAGTTTCTGGCACCAGTCCTCCTTTTGTTTCTGGGAGCCATTACCCTCCGCCTGTGGAGATGGAGGCAATGGTTCCACGGCCCTGATAGCTTTGTGCTCAACAGCAAACAGTTTGGCAAGTGTAGCGTACCTGGGTAGGTGTACCTCCCTCTCCCCAATGTTGAGAATGCGAACGGGCACCCTCCCATGACGGACATCAACCACCCCCCGGGCTGTCAAAATGGTGGGCCTGCTGTCTGAGTACACGGGTTCTACCATGGCTTGGTAGTCTCTGCCTCTCAACCATTGCAGTACGACACCAGATCATCATTTCACTTTTGGGAGGCATGGAAATGGGGAATGGGTCACTCATTCTTATGCTGCCGTCTCATCAGGGCTCTTATCTCTTTCTGGATGACTCTCGCATTCATCGCCACCTGCTGTAAAATCACAATTACTTCTGAAAGACAGTTTTCAATTACATTAGTACCCACAGTTATTTTAGGGTGACTTTCACGACGGTCAATGTCCACAATGATCACTCCCTGTACCAGCAGTTCCACCTTACCAATCTTGATGGTCATCTCTGTGAACCCCACCTGCGGCACGGGTTGGCCATTGCTGGCAATGATGCTTAAGTCATCGTTTGGGTAGCGGGTGATGTCAGCGTCACTCCAGTACCGCTTGAAAAGTACGTAGGGGATGGTAGTCACTTGAGACCCGGTGTCCAGCAGTGCACTCATGGGGATACCGTCCAGCACTACGGGTAAGACCGGGCGTCCCCCCACGTACTTATCACACCAATTAGACAGGCCTGATGACCTTATGCCTGGGGGTTGGCCCTCTGCCCCAGGTCGGACCCATTTAAAGTACAGTACCTTGCTATGTGTCCTGGCTGACTGCAATGGTGGCAAATCGGCTGTCCATCCTCAGTGTAGCGGTCGGCGAGCCTCCCTCTGAAAGGCAGGATCCTCCTCTGTCGATGCCACGGGACATCCTCCAGACTGGAAGCCAGCTCGATTGGTCTTGACGGTTCCACCTGCAACGACTGTACGGTCCTGGTTAATGCAGCCACACTCTTTGTTAGCTCCTGGACCTGATGGTGCAGGTCTGCAGGCTGGGGTGGATTTAGGGCCTGTGCATCAGCACCCACAAGGTCTGTGGGGTAGGGCACTGCCCCCTGGTGGTAAGTGATGGCAGGGCACCGGGAAGCTACAGCGCCACCTGCTGCGGGTTCTCTGAGCACCCGGATGGCCCGATCCTTGAACTGCGCAAAAGTCAAATCGGGGTTCTGTAGGGCCATGAGGCGCAGCTGGGTTCTGTGGGCGCTGGACAGCAGACCTTCTATGAACTGGTCAGTCAACAGTTTATCAGAGTCCTGCACGCTACCAGGGTCAGCTTGTTTGATAGCTCTCAGGGCTTCTTGCAGGTTCAAGGCATAGTCTCTGATACTATCCTGGGCCCGCTGCTTACAGCCATAGAACCGCATTTTGATTTCTGCTGAGGTACGGGTATCAAAGGTACTCCGCAGCCGGGTCAGAATGTCCTTTACTGTCCTTTTCTCCTCATCTTACCATGATTTCACTTCCCGCTGGGCTGCATCGGTGAGCTGCTCCGTCAGAATGCTCACTTTCTGTTCTTCTGTCAGGGGATAAACTTTGAATAAACTGTGCAGTCTTTCCCTAAAGTCAGTTAAGGTATGGGGGTCCCCTGAGTATTGGGGTAGCCAGGCTGCTCCGGGGATGTAGGGCATAGAGAACGGCATTACCGCCGCTGCAGCCCTGCCGGTTGTAGAGGGCCCCTCCGCGTCCGTCATCTTCCTCCCCCCTAGTTAAGCATGGCCTACCTTCCGGCGATCCTCTTCTGTAGGCCGCAGCTCCGCTGGTGCTGCTCAGTGTGAGGACCTTGCGTCGCGTCCTGGTGACGTCAGCGTCGCTCTCTCTCCCTTCCAGGACCTTGCGCAGCGTTGGTGCATAGGGCGGGGCTTCAAGTCTCGCGCACTTTGGACGTCCACGCCCCTCTTCTTCCCGCGCGGGGTCCTGAAGATGGCGTCCGATGGCGGGAAAACGGCTGAAGATGGCGGGAAACTGCTGAAGATGGCGGGAGACGGCTGAAAG
The DNA here is from genome assembly GCF_046119375.1 of Phyllobates terribilis. Taxonomy (NCBI): domain Eukaryota; kingdom Metazoa; phylum Chordata; class Amphibia; order Anura; family Dendrobatidae; genus Phyllobates; species Phyllobates terribilis. Next base: position 113,938,153 of record NW_027362768.1, on the reverse strand, counting down.
CGGCGGGAAACGGCTCCGGATGGCGGGAAACTTCTTTTTAAGGTACGTGTATAGTCTTTTTCAGGCACGCAATACCCATTTGTTGCGGGTTGGTCACAATCCTGCCCACTACGCCAAAGCTAACTTTCCCCCTGGGCCGTGGGGCACTCGGGACCGGGCTTCAGGGCAATGCTGGGAGTAGTAGTGGCGACCCGGTCCCGTGGCTCAGGGTGGTCAGACCAGTGGCAGCCTTTTATATGTTTTAGGCAATGTCCAACTACGCCACCCGTGGATTGTGGTCAGGGAGGACCGCCGCTGCAAGGCAGACCACTGAGGCTGGTGTTGGGGATGCAGCAGGGAATAGTACAACTCCCCACGGGAGGAGTGTAGCCTCAGGGAAGTGTAATAGGATGTTGGAGGTGATGGTGCAGGCGCTGCAGTAATCACACAGTCCAATAATGCAGTCCAGGGTCTTTTACTGCAGAACTTATCACAAACCCACCAGGAGTACAGGGTAGGAATGGACCTGGGTGTCTGAGGGCATTCGGGTGAGCTCCACTGGCCAGGGTGAGTGGGTAGGCCTACCGTTCTCTCTCTGCCCTTGCTGACTATCTCCCCCTTTAGTGGTATGATAGCCCACATCCCTGAGCTTGCCGTGTACCATGCCTGTATGGCTTGCGACTCGGGCCTTAGGTACCTGTAGCTTCTCCGTGCTGTACCGGTCCCTCTGTGTGGCGGAGCCTCCAGGCTTCTTAGGCCAAGGGACCTGAAATCCCTTGCGGGTTCGTTATCTGCTGCAGGACCTGCAACCCTGACAGCCTCGGACCCCAGTGTCTGGTTGTGTAGTCTCTCTCTGCCAGGACCGGCTCTCGTCACCTCTGTCCCTGGCTTTCTGTTCCTCCTTTGCCTCCTGGACTCCTCAGCTGCGGCTGACCTGTCCCTCTCTTCTGGGAACCCTTCTGGATGCTTCAGAAGTGTGTCCTGGTCTCCCTAACCCTGCCCTCAGTACCAGTTTTTATAGGGGCAGCCTGCTCCCCCTACTGGCCTGGGACAGGAGGTGCTGCATGCAAATGGTCCATGACCAGAGAACCTCCCTCCTGCTCTCAGACACAGCCTTACAAGTTTGTGGCATCCAGGCCTGGGGTGACACACATGCAGCCAGACCTGTTGATCAGCCCCCTCCAGTTGAAAAACAGGTTTCCCCATTTGAGTTGTTATTCAGTTGGATGGGGCAAGTCTGGTCACATGCTTCTACATATTCTCACAGATGGCACTTCACAAAGAAAGAGAATCTGTGATATTTATAAATAAGTGCTACAAAATAATGTCCATGGCAAACATGCTAAAATAGACAATATAAACAACCCCTTTAAATGCCACTTTGAAAAAAGGAAATGTAGTTGAAAAAGATGTTAGAGAGTCACTTAAAATACAGACCTTGGTGACAGTTTGCCAAAGACCTAATTTTTACAATAACTTAAGGTAGTAGAATGTACAATGAGTTTCTCCAGCTCAATGCTTGGCACTATGAGTGCTAACTAGTGTTGAGCGAGCACTAAAATGCTCGGGTGCTCGAAGCTCGGGCCGAGCTCGCCGTGATACTCGAGTGCTCGACCAGAGCAACGAGCCCAATGTTAGTCTATGGGAGACCCAAGCATTTTTGCGGCGGCACCCCCGGCAGTCTTTTAAAAGCCTAACAAGTTCCCAAAATGATAGTGACAGTGCTCAAATTACATGGGGACAGCATGGGGATCGCCCCTGGAAGCATTTCTGACCCCCAGGTCACTGCTGTCAACAACGTGGTCAGAGGTATTAAGCCACATTTAAGGGCTCACAATAAAACGTTCAAAAACGAAACAGAAACTGCTTTTCCTGTGAAATATGTTAAGGAAGTTCCTTTCCAGGGTAAAGACTTGTGCATAAGGTAAAATAAATAACAAAAAAAAAATACTCCTCCACACCTTGGGCTATGTTCACAAGTAGCATTTTTTATGCGTTTTTGCACTTTTGTATTGCTTTCAACCGTGACAAATGCATTCACCGAGATATGTCATTTTAACATTTTACAACCTTATCTGGCCATGTTCTGTGTGACACATGCATAGAGTGCTGAAAAGACATGGGAACAGCATGGGGAAGACCCTGGAAGCATCTCTGACACCCAGGTCACTGCCTAAAAGTGTGCCCATCCGAAGTGATCCTTGCCGCATCAGAAGATGCAGACTTGAAACTATCCCCGTGTAAGTCCTTGTCCCAGGGCAGTGTTCAATTGTACCTTCCCCATTCCTTGCAATGCATGCGCAAATATGCAGCCAACCACCCACCCACCCCCCAGGCTGCAATGCCATACTGCTAGCTTGCTTGCACTTGAAATTGGGCCTTTTAGGCATGTGGAGGCGGAATCTGGCCACCATGTCATGGCTGCGTTGGCGGCCTGGAATCCATACTCAGTCCCCAGCCGCCCGGTGGCCGGTTGTCCACGCTCAGTCCCCAGTCGCTCGGGGGCGGCCGGGTGTCCATAAATGGTCCTCATCCGCCCCTATTTCTCCTGTGAGCTTCCCATACACTTTTCTTAGCCTGGCCTTCTTTAGGGCATCATTGGACCAGCCCACCAGAGAACCAGACTCCTCTGGTGGGCCCTGGCTTCTCCATCAGGGGAGTTGAGATTGCCAAGGTGAGGAGCATGATGATGATGATAGAAGTTAGCATCTGCTTTGTTTTCTTTTAATGCAAGCGTAAGTGTGCAGCCTGCCACCCACCCACCCCCAGGCTGCAATGCCATACTGCTAGCTTGCACTTGAAATGGGGCCTTTTAGTTTGGAGGAGGCCAAAGCTGGCCACTACCCCATGGCTGCTTCGGCAGCGAGGTATCCATACTCCGTCCCCAGCCGCCCGGCGGCCGGGTGTCCACAGACAGACGTGGATTACAGTGTACTAAAAACCTTCTACCCATTATTGGGGAGTGGGTCTCCCTTAGTTTTCGCCTTTGCATTGAAAAGCAAAAGCTGACTAAAATTAGGAGGAAATGCAATGCCCGTTGGAAGAGTCGTGGAGGTTAGAGGTAATTTAAAACAACATTTCAATGCCCCTTGGAAGAGCTGTGGAGTTCAGAGTTCAGAGTGGCTTAAGAAGACGTTTTTAATGCCCCTTTGAAGAGACGTGGAGGTCACAGTAGCTTAACAAGACAGTTTGAATGCCCCTTGGAAGAGACGTGGAGGTTCCAGTAGCTTAACAAGACGGTTTTAATGTCTCTCGGAGAAGTGGTGGAGGTCGCAGTAGCTTAACAAGATGGTTTGAATGCCCCTTGGAAAAGTGGTGGAGGTCGCAGTAGCTTAACAAGACAGTTTGAATGCCCCTTGGAAGAGACGTGGAGGTCCCAGTAGCTTAACAAGACGGTTTGAATGCCCCTTGGAAGAGACGTGGAGGTCCCAGTAGCTTAACAAGGCGGTTTGAATGCCCCTTGGAAAAGTGGTGGAAGTCACAGTAGCTTAACAGGATGGTTTTAATGCCCCTTGGAAAAGTGGTGGAGGTCCCAGTAGCTTAACAAGACGGTTTTAATGCCCCTTCCAAGAGCCATACAGTACAGCATCTTAAAAATATTATTCCCATTATTGGGGAGTGGGTCTCCCTCAGTCTTTGCTTATGCCTTCCAAGCAAAAGCTGACAAAAATAAGGACGGAGAAAATTTCAATAATGTCAACACGGACCACGGTCACCCTGGTGGTATAGTGGTGGCGGAGGCTGAGGATAAGGAGAAGAACATAAAACAGCCGAAATGAGGAAGCATATACCCATGTGTGGGTGTGAAGCAGTGAATGTGAATACACCTCCTGAAAAAACACAGTGGATTTGACTTCATGTTACTCTGCTGTCATTTGGTGGTGATGAGAAGTCTGGCTCAATCCAGTCCTTGTTCAGTTTGATAAGGGACAGATTGTCAGCATTGTCAGTTGACAGACGAGTGTGCTTATCAGTTATAATTCCCCCAGCGGCACTAAAAACAAGCTCTGATAATACGCTAGCGGCAGGACAGGCCAGGACCTCCAAGGCGTACAGAGCGAGTTCATTCCAAGTGTCCAGCTTGGATACCCAATAATTAAAAGGCACAGAGGAATCACAGAGGACGCTGGTACGGTCGGCAAGGTACTCCCTCACCATCTTTTGAAACTTTCCACTCCTTGTGAGAGTACCCCGCGCCTCAGGGTCTGTCCGAAGGGAGGGTCTGAGAAAACTGTCCAGAACGTTGACAGTGTTCCCCTGCCTCTGCTGAATTGGAGTTGCGTCTCTCTCGCATGTACGCCTTGGTTGGGCACTGAACTGTGACCTCTGCCGCTAGTGTGTTCAGATGGGAATTTTTTTAACAGTTCTGCAGCAAAGGCCTTCTGGTACTGCCCCATTTTTGTAGACCTCTCCACCTCAGGAATAAGAGAGTGAAAGTTCTCCTTGTAGCGGGGGTCTTAAAGTGTCACCAACCAGTAATGACTGTCACCCAACATTTTGACAACGTGAGGGTCACGGTTAAGGCAGCGTAACATAAAGTCAGTCATGCGTGCCAGACTGGTAACGGGCAAGACTTCCGTGTCCTCACCAAGATGACGACTGACCATGCTCTCCTCCTCCTCCTCCTCCCCCCCTGTCCTCAGGCCACCCACGCTGAACCGACGGTATGACAGTTGTACAGGTACTACCGTCTACAGCGCATGATACAAGCTCCTGTTCATCCTCCTCCTCCTCCTCCTCTCCCTCATTGTCCCCCAATGCACATTGGGATGAGATGAGGCTGGGCTGTGTGTAATCGCCCGCTACGGCTTCTTGATCCATCTCATCATACTCTGGCTGCAATGCCTCCTCTTTAATTCTCAGCAGAGAGTGTTGCAAAAGACAGACAAGTGGAATGCTGACGCTAATGATGGCGTCATCACCACTCACCATCTTGGTGGACTCCTCAAAGTTTGTCAAGATGGTACATATGTCAGACATCCAGGTCCACTCCTGAGGTCTTATGTGTGGAGTCTGACCTGAATATTGACGGCCTTGTTAAAGCTGGTACTCCACAACTGCTCTCTTCTGCTCACAAATCCTTTGCAACATGTGGAGGGTAGAGTTCCAACATGTGGGGACATCACACACCAGTCGGTGATACGGAAGCTGCAAACACTGCTGCAACACAGCAAGGGCAGCGGAAGCTGTAGCCGACTTGCAAACATGAGCTGACAGGCGGCGTACTTTGACGAGCAGATCTGGCAACTCAGGGTACGATTTAAGAAACCGCTGAACCACAAGGTTAAGGACATAAGCCAGGCATGGTAAGTGTGTGATCTCGCCTCGCCTCAAAGCCGCCACCAGGTTATGGCCATTGTCACACACGACCATGCCTGGATGTAGCTTCAGCAGTGTCAGCCACAGATCTGCCTGCTCTTTCACAGCTGTCCACAACTGACAAGCAGTGTGAGGTTTCTCACCTAAGCTTATGAGTTTCAGCACAGCCTGTTGCCGCTTGGCGGAGACAGTACTGCAGTGCTTCCAGCTTGTAACTGATGTGGTGATATCTGAGATGGAGGCTGAACATGAGGAGGAGGAGGAGTATGATGTACACTGTGGGGGCAACTCTGACTGACATAGGGCCCGCAATCCTCGGTGTGGGGAGGATGTGTTCCGTCCCAAGGTCCGACTGGGTCCCGGCTTCCACTATGTTTACCCAGTGTGCCGTCAGGGAGATGTACCGTCCCTGGCCACAAGCACTTGTCCACGTGTCCGTTGTCAGGTGGACTCTCCCAGTAACTGCGTTGTTAAGGGCACGGCAGATGTTTTGGGACACGTGCTTGTGTAGTGCGGGGATGCCACACGGGGTAAAATAGTGTCGGCTGGGGACCAAGTACCGAGGGACGGCCACCACCATAAGGTTGCGGAAGGATTCCGTCTCCACCAGCTTAAAAGGCAGCATTTCCAACGCAAGCAGTCGTGAAATGTGTGAATTTAGGACTGTGGCCTGTGGGACGTTAGCTGCGAATTTCCGCTTTCGTTCAAAGGTCTGGGATATGGACAATTGAACGCTGCGGTGGGACGTGGACGTGGACGTTGATGCTGTTTCTTGAGAAACTGCCAGAACAAGTGAAGACTGAGAGGAGTGGGCATCTTTGCATGCAGTATGGACAGGGGACTGCCATGCACACACAACAGGGGGTTCTATTGCACGCACAACAGCGAAAGAAGCAGTGGTGACACCCGCTGACACTGGTCGTGGACCCTGGGGTTCACCCCACAAAGTCGGGTGCTTTGCTGCCATGTGCCTGATCATGCTGGTGGTGGTCAGGCTGGCAGTTTTGTCACCCCTGCTGATGCTGGCATGGCTGGTGGTACAAATGGCCTTTTTGGGGTTATCAGCAGAGTCTTTAAAAAAATTCCAGACTCTGGAAGACCTACAGGTTGTACTGGCAATGTCCCTCGTGTTGGTGTTACGGGGAACTGTTGCCCGCCTTCTGTGTGTGGCCACCACACTGCTTCCTCCTGCCTGTTGGGCTACTCTGCCTCCCTCACCCTGTGCACTGCTGGCCTCGTTCTGCATGTCCTCCTGCCATGTTGGGTCAGTTACTAGATCATCCACCACCTCCTCCTCTTCCACTTGCGCATCACGATCCTCCTCCTCACTTCCTGGCAATTGTGTCTCGTCATCGTCCACCTCTTGTGACAAATTGCCAGCGTTGACTTTCTGTGGCCGTGGCTGTTCAAATATTTGGGCATCGCTACCACTTCACCACTTCAAGCGGAGCAGGCGAGGGGCACAAATCTGGAAATGGACCAGTGAACAGCTCTTCAGAGTGTCCAACTGTGGGATCAGATGCTGTCTGACGACACTCAGCATGGTGGGAGGAAGGAGCATCAGGGTGAGGAGGAGTATGAGGTCGAGACTCATGGCTACTAAGAGTTGACCGTGTGGAAGACAGACCGGAGGTGGTGGTGCCCAGGTAACTGGAAGTATTATCTGCTATCCAATTAATAACCTGTTCACACTGATCAGTTCGCAATACTGGTGTTGTTCTGTGCTTCCCTTGTAGTTCGGTCAAGAAGTGGGAGCGAGAAGATGTGGCTGTTGGTTGTGGCACATTTTCACCTTGGCCATGCCCCCGTCCTCTGCATGCACCATCACCAGAACGTCCAGTTCCACGTCCCTTGCCACGCGCCTTGCCCATTGTAAAGGAAGTAAAATAGCTTACACTCGCACTATCAATTGAAAAAGGGTAATAAAAAGTAGATTAGAATCGTGGAAGAGGAAAACCACAGTTCTATTTCTCTGGCCTACACCCGACTCTTTTAAACAATCTGAACAATCAGGGAGAAACTATTACTGTTTTTCTTTACGGAAAAAATACCAAAAGCTGAATAATAGAAACTTTTTACCGTGGAATAGCAAAACCACAGTTATTGTTTATTGGGGTATACCAGACAATTTTAAAGAGATATATTTGCGGCTGAACCGTGAGCGACACACTCAAACTGTTTTTTTTAGATACAAATGGCCCAAAAGTGGATAATACAGAAGTTTAAAAAGTGTAACTGCAAAACCACACTTCTGTTTCTCTGGCCTACACCAGACTATTTTCAACAGATATAATTGTGTCTGAACAATCAGGAGACACTATTACTGTTTTTCTTTACGTCAAAAAATGCCAAAAGCAGGATAATACAGAGATTTGACCCGTGGAACTGCAAAACCACACTTCTATTTCTCAGGCCTACACCAGATTATTTTCAACAGATATATTTGTGTCTGAAAAATCAGGGAGACACTATTATTTTTTTTTTACGGCAAAAAATGCCAAAAGCAGGATAATAGAATTTTTTTACCGTGGAACAGCAAAACCACCGTTATAATTTACTGGTGTATACCAGACTTTTTAAAATATATATATTTTCGGCTGAACGGTGAGCGACACACTCAAACTGTTTTTTTTTAGATACAAATGGCCCAAAAGTGGATAATACATTGGTTTGTACCGTGGAACTGCAAAACCACACTTCTGTTTCTCTAGCCTACACCAGACTATTTTCAACAGATATATTTGTATCTGAAAAATCAGAGACACACTTTTTTTTTTTTTTTTGGGGGGGGGGGGGACACCAAAAGGTTAATAAGAGGGGTATTTGTACAGTGTGAAGGAGGAAAAAAAAAGAGGATTTAGATTGAAAAAAAAAGGATTTTTCCTGGCCCCAGAGACCTGGAGCTAAGTCCAGCAATTTCAGCAACAGGAGCACACAGGACTGAAATGCAGCATTTGCTGGTATAACCACTGCGTCTCCTATACAGCCTGCCTGCCTGCCTGCCTGATATCTGAGATGGATATTAGTCTTGAGAAGGACTGTTTGTTTGATCTGGCAGCCTTTACAGACCCTACACTAACTATTTTGCAGTATATATCTCTCCCTAAATCAGCAGCGCTGTCCCTACACTGTCTGATCCCAGCCGTCTGTGTCCAAGATGGCGGCGCCCGGTTTTAAATACTCGAGGTGACGCTGTGCGGCCAGCCAATCAATGTAATGCCCACAACCAACATGGCTGCGGCATTAAAGTGACTGGCTGGCAATCCCTGCATGTTCACAGGCTCTGTAAAGAGCGCCAAACATGCAGGGCGGAGACCCGAGCTCCCGCCCGAGTAACCCGGAAATGCTCGGTGCTCGCCGAGCATCCCGAGTAGCTAATAACCTGTTCACACTGATCAGTTCGCAATACTGGTGTTGTTCTGTGCTTCCCTTGTAATTCGGTCAAGAAGTGGGAGCGAGAAGATGTGGCTGTTGGTTGTGGCACATTTTCACCTTGGCCATGCCCCGTCCTCTGCACTAGTGTTGAGCCACCCCCGTAGTGTTCGAGTTCGGTTCGGTTCGTCGAACACCCGTGTGTTCGCCGAACTGTTCGTCGAACTGTTCGTCGAACACCTTCGAACACCGTTAAAACCAATGGCAGGCAAACAAAAACACATAGAAACACATAGAAAACACCTTCAAAGGTGTCCAAAAGCTGACAAACTGCTCAGAAGACACAACTAACACATGGAAAAGTGACAAGTACATATAGTCATGCGAAAAGAAAAGAGGTGGAGGAGTAAAAGGAGGGGGAGACACAGATATAGGCATGTCATGCCCTTCTAAAATCCAAAAAGTGAGAAGCCGAGACGGCCAGTCCGCTCCTGCCCGTGCCACCTCCGTGTCGCCGGGTTTGTGCCAGAGCCGCGGTGAACCCTGACGGCCAGCCCCCCTCTCCCAATACTGGTGCCTGTCCGCTGGTGGGTCGAGAGAGCCCCCCTGTGGTGGAGGCAGCTCTAAGCTTTTTAATTTAAATTGTCCCTCTAATTTGAATAAATACACTTTAAATCCATTTACAAGGATCTATTGGAGGGCAAGTCTCATGCCAGCAGCCGCGTAATTCCAGCTCCAGTAGCGTCCACTAAAGCTGCTGCAGTTAAAAAGCTTTTATAAGGATCGAGCTCGGCTGTCCACCGCAAGGCATCCTAGTGCCAGTCCCAGCCCCTATGCCTTGGGGTGCCTCCTGATGCTCTTCACTAAGTATCCCGTGGTCCCGAAGCATTTCCTTTGAAAAAATTAAGTGTCCAAACTACAGGTGGTGTAGCTTGCTTAACAGCCGGGATAATCCGCTGACTAGCAGACACTGCTACTAGGCACAAAGTATTTCCTGGGCTAGATGCAGTTAAAAATTTGTAAGTAGATACTCTCGTTGGATGCTGAGAAAGCATTCCATAGAGTCTCCTGGCACGCCATATATGATTCTCTTAAAAAGCTTGGGGTAGGGGTCTAGGGGACCCTTTTATAGCCAAAATCACGGCCCTGTATCACAATACGTCACCTAGGCTGAAGATAAATGGAACTGTAGCACCGAGGGCTCGGTTGCTACAGACGTATTGCACCTCACCCAGAGGTGTGATATCTCACTCTCAGATAAGGATGGAGTGTGGATCAGGACCCGACACCTGCATGCATTACACCACATTGCCGTGGGGCAGGGCGACCAATATGCCCCTGAGATGGGCACGACAGTCCCTGTCCCTGGCTGGAGTGGGGGGAGGGAACACTGAGGAAGGGGAACCCTGCAGTGCAGGAGCAGGGAGGAAGCAGTTCCTGGGTGCATTGAGAAGGGAGTATAAAAGGTGGGCACCATCTTAGTTCAGTGCAGAGAAGTCTGAGCAGAAGTGGCAGGGAGCAGGGGCTCTGCATGAGCTCTGCTCCGGAGGCGGGCCTAGTAACAGAGGCCCAGGCCTGCAAGAGGGAGAAGGAAGGAAGAGGAGCGGAGAAGGCTCCAGGAACGAGGAATGAAGGGATCCCAGGGGTGCGGACGGGCGAGTCGCGACCGCACGCCCGAATCCACCTGCTTGGAGGGGTCAGGCCAAAGGGGGAGACCGGTCCCCGAACTAGTGGAGGCAGGAAACGACCCTCAGCTAGAAACCGGAGGCTCTGACATTTTATGTGGCGCAGCCCCTTGCTCCACCCGCTAGGAAGGCACCACATAGGGTCAGGGAAACTGGCGCCAAGTTTACCAAGAGGAGGCCCGAGGCAGCCGGACAGAAGTGTTGGTAAGAAAGGCCAGACAAAGGACACACAAAGGGGGTCCTGTGAAGCGCTCCAAAGTTATCTGGGAGTTGTCTGAGCCCCTCACCTGGTGAGCACAGTACGACGTGGGCAGCCGTTACCTGCAGACGTGGTCTGGATAATAAGAACTGTGAGTAAAGGCCCTGAACTGCATCACTGACTCCGTGTCGTTACTGCTGCTGCCCTGCACCATCACCCCCATCCTCCGCATACACTGCCCTGAGGCTATACTCCTCCCGTGGGGAGTTATGCTACGCTCTGCTGCACCCACAACACCAGCCTTAGCGGTCTGCCCTGTAGCGGCGGTTCACTCTGACCGCAATCCACGGGTGGCGTAGTCGGACATTTAAACATCAAAACCACATAAATAGTTCCGCCACTGGTTTGACCGCCCTGAGCCACGGAACCGGATCGCCGCCACGAAGACTACAACCACCAGCATCCACCAAAAAGGGTCCGGCTCCGGGTGTCCCAAGGCCCAGGGGGTGCGTCAGAACATTTTCATCACCTTTCACAATCACCAATGGGACAAGGCAGGGATGTCCTCTGTCCCCTCTCTTATACATCCTAGTGACGGAGCACCTGCTCTCATCAATTCGCCATAACCCCAATATTAGGTGGATTGAGGTGGGAGGCACCGAGTACAAGTGCTCTCTATTTGCTGATGATGTCCTAGTATATATCACTCAATCACATATATCCATCCCTGCTGTTATGGCTGAAATAGATCACTTTGTTACATGGTAAAATTTTAAAATCAATGCAGCGAAGTCTGAGGCCCTCGATGTCTCCCTCCCTAAATCCATATAGGATTCCATCCAGTCCAACTTTCCCTTTGCCTGGCCCTCACAGGGTATCAAATACTTAGAAATTCCTATTCATAGAGACCTCTCCCATCTATGTTATCTTAATTTTGGGCCCTTTATTGAACAATTCCATACACACCACGGTTGGCAAGTTAGAACTGTAAGATTCACTACGTGAACCACTGGTGTTTTGTGGAAAAGCACATGTACACCGCGTTCCAAATTATTATGCAAAAAGTGTTTAGGAGTGATAAGGGAAGAATTTGTTTGTTTGTCAGTTAAACTCATTGATAGTGATGTGTGTCAGGGCTCTTTATATCACTGTAAGCAATTGCAGACACCTGTGCTAATTAGTTTGGCAGGTGTGTCCAATGAAAGGCAAGACTACTTAAGAAGGCTCTCTCACATTATTAAGCAGCCTACATTTTCTGCCAAAATGGGAAAGAAAAAGGATGTGTCGGCTGCTGAGAAGCAACAAATTGTGGAGTGTTTAGGTCAAGGCATGACTACAATCAACATTGTGCGATGATCAGGATGAAGTGTCTTGGCAATGAAGAAGTATGTAGCTGATTCACAGTACACACATGTGCGTGCTGATAAGGGCAAATTGAGGACTCTTTCCTACAGGCAATTACGTCAGGTTGAAAGAGCAGCGGCAAAAAAGCCTTGTCATAGCAGCAGACAAGTTTTTGAAGCTGCTTGTGCCTCCAACGTCCCCCGAACAACAAGATGCAGGGTCCTTCAGAGGTTTGCAGCTGTGCATACGCCATCCTGTCGACCTCCTCTATCCACTTCACACAAGCAGAAACGGCTCCAGTGGGCCAAACATTACATGAAGACTGATTTCAAAACTGTTTTGTTCACGGATGAGTGCCGTGCAGCGCTCGATGGTCCAGATGAATGGAGTGGAGGATGGCTGGTTGATGGACACCCCACGCAAACACGGCTACAGCGCCAACAAGGAGGAGGTGGAGTAATGTTTTGGGCTGGAATCATGGGGAGACAGATTGTCGGCCCCTTTAGGATCCCTGAAGGCGCTAAAGATGAACTCCATAATGTATGTGGATTTTCTCAAACAGCACTTCCTGCCATGGTTCAAGAAGAAGAACCGTGTATTTCACAGCAAGATCATTTTTCTGCATGATAATGCACCATCTCATGCTGCACATAAAACATCTGCATCTCTGGCTGATATGGGCATAAAAGGGGACAAACTTATGGTGTGACCCCCATGCTCCCCTGACCTCTACCCCATTCAGAACCTTTGGAGCATCATTAAAAGGAGTGTCTATGATGGCGGGAGGCAGTTCACATCTAAGCAACAGCTCTGGGAGGGTATTCTGTCCTCATGCAAAACAATTGAAGCAGAAACCATCCAAAACCTGACAAATTCAATGGACGAGAGAGTTCAGAAGCTCCTTTCGAACAAGGGGTCCTATGTGAAAATGTAACATCACCTAGAATAAAGTTTTGAGTTGAAAACTGTTTGATTTCAGTTTCTAACAACCTGCTAATGCTTATAATTTCAAAATTGACCATTTTTTTTGGTCTTTATTAAAATGAAAAGGTTGATCGAAAAGTTTGGGGTATCTAAGAGTGTGGCAACCCAGTAGTCATGATTACTTCGAATTCTGACAATATGAGGGTCATGCTGCAGGTAGTGCAGCAAGAAGGCACTTATGTGTCTTGCGCATCTCGGAGCCCCAAAATTATTTTCCGGGCTAGATGCAGCTAAAAATTATTTTTAATTTTAAATCTGGTGAAGCTTATTATAGATGGCCTAATAGGATCAGTGCTGCACACTGCTACAAAGCCCAAATTATTTTCCAGTCAAGATACAGATAAACATGATTAGTAATTTGAAAGCTTAAAACGGTTGGTAGGGTGATTTTAACCAATCATCAAGCTTTTACTCTCCCCAGGATGACACAGGGGTAGAAAAGTCGTTTCGGATCCATGATTTGTTCATCTTTATGAACGTGAGTCTGTCTACATTATCAGTGGAGAGCCGCGTGCGCTTATCTGTCAGCACACCACCAGCAGCGCTGAACACACGTTCAGACAGAACGCTGGCTACGGGGCATGACAAGATCTCCAAGGCGTAAGTGGCTAGCTCCGGCCATTTATCCAGATTGGAAGCCCAAAAAGAGCAAGGGTCCAGTGACACAGTCATGGCTTCAATGTTTACTTGGAGATACTCCTGTACCATCGTCTCTAGGCGTTGACTATGTGTCAGACTTCTTGTCTCCTGTGGCCTTGCAAAGGATGGGCTAAAAAAGTGGTGAAATGATTCCGCAAAATTGATGTTACCAGCAGATACTGTGGTTCTGTTACGGTTTGAGTGCTGAACACTTGACGGTCCCACGGTTGGCAAGTTGGAACTGTGAGATTCACTACGTGCACCACTGGTATTTTGTGGAAAAGCACATGTAAGATTCTGCAACAGTCTCTGCTGATACTCCTGCATGCGTGCATCCCTTTCTATGGCAGGAATAATTTCTGCAAATTTACTTTTGTACCGGGGATCTAACAGTGTGGCAACCCAGTAGTCAGGATTATTTCTAATTCTCACAATTCGAGGGTCATGTTGCAGGTAGTGCAGCAAGAAGGCACTCATGTGTGTTGCGCATCCAGGAGCACCAAGTCCCTGTTGTGTTGGTGGCGAGGTAACAATCATGCTTCCTTCCTCTGTCCTCTCCCCCCAACCTCGCACAACAGAAATGTGATCAAGGTCTCCCTCATCTGATGAGTCTTCCATCAGTTCGTCCTCCACTTCTTCCTGGGCTCCTGCACCTTCCTCACTAGTTTGGCTGCTACCATGCGCCCTGGTAAAATCATCTCCCCCACCCTCACATGCCTGCCGCCCTGGTGCTGCCGACCGTCTGGACCTTGCAGATGTTAGCCCTTCCGCATACAACTCCTCCTCCTCTACTTCCTCCACCTCCTCTTGTGCCACCACCTGACTCCGAATTCTGTTTAACATGTGCTCCAGCATGTAAATCACCGGAATAGTCATGCTGATAATGGCATCGTCAGCACTAAACATCTTCGTCGCCATTTCAAAACTGTGCAGAAGGGTGCATAGGTCCCTGATCTGAGACCACTCCTCCAGCGTGATTTGCCCCACCTCTGAATCTCGTTGGCCCAGGCTATACGTCAGAACGTATTGCACCAGGGCTTGTCGGTGCTGCCACAGTCGCTGCAACATGTGCAGAGTTGAATTCCACCGGGTAGGCACATCGCATTTTAGCCGGTGAAGTGGCAGGCCCAACGACTTCTGTAGAGATGTAAGTCGCTGAGCTGCGGGATGCGAACGGCGGAAGTGAGCACACAGCGACCGTGCCCTCTGCAGAAGGCCATCTAGTCTGGGATAGTGGGCTAAAAATTGCTGGACAACCAGGTTCAACACGTGAGCCATACAAGGCACGTGTGTGACATTGCCCCGGCGAAGGGCCGCACCCAGGTTTGCAGCATTGTCGCACACGGCCTTCCCTGGTTTCAGGTCCAGTGGAGACAACCATTCATGAAATTGGTTCTCCAGAGCTGACCACAACTCCTCAGCTGTGTGACTCACATTTCCCAGACATTTCAATGTAAAAACCGCCTGATGACGTTGAGCCCTACTGCCAGCATAGTAAGGAGGTGTGCAGGATCCCTTCTGCGCAGTTAGAAAGCTTGTGGCATGACCAGACAGGCTTTGGGTGCAGGTGGAAGACCGAGAGGAGGTTGAGGAGGCAGAAGCAGTGGAGGAAAAATGACATAAAGAGGATTGACGCACAACTCGTGGGGACGGCAAGACTTGGACAGCAGCCCCTTGTCCTGCTGTCACCATAGTTACCCAGTGCCCAGTCAGCGACATGTAACGCCCCTGTCCATGCCTACTCGTCCAAGTGTCTGTGGTGAAATGCACCCTGTCACACACAGAGTTTCTCAAAGAAGCGGTGATGTTGTGTGCGACATGCTGGTGGAGCGCAGGCACACCTTTCTTTGAGAAGTAGTGCCAACTGGGCATCTGGTACTGGGGCACTGCGACGGACATAAGGTCTCGAAAATCCTCTGTGTCCACCAGGCGGAAAGGCAGCATTTCTGTAGCCAAGAGCTTGCAGATGGTGAAATTCAACCTCTTAGCTTTCTCATGGCTAGGAGGAAATGGTCTTTTACTTGTCCACATCTGAGGGACCGAGGGCTGGCTATTGTGCTTAGACGGGGTTGATAAGGGTGTCCCCGGCAAACTGCCGGTCTGTGAGGAAGATGCAGGCGGACATGTTAGGTTGCCTTGATCCAAAGGTGGTGCTATCGATGTCGGACAGCGCTCAAGACCAGCTGGTGTTACCACCTCCAAAGAAAATGATGACCTGCCAATCACGCTGGCTGTTGCGGGTAAAGAGGTGGCAGGTCTGCGCCCCAAAACAGGTGTGACTGCTGTCCCCCCAGTCACAGAGGATGAAAAGGCCGCGGATGCACAAGATATGGCAGACGGTGGTTGGCCCGGCCGGCTAGACCGCATTGTAGCACACTGAGCTTCCCACTGCAACTTATGCTTCATGTCCATGTGCCGGTTCATGCATGAAGTACTCAAACTATGTATTTTTTGGCCTCTACTTAGCTTTTGCTGACAAATGTTACAGATAACACGAGTTGGGTCATCTTTATCGATCTGAAAAAATGCCCAGGCTATGCAAGGCTTAGCACCCATGCGACCTGAAGAGCCACCACGACTTGTGGTGAGAGGCAGAGTTGTGTTTGAGGATGCAGTTGTTGACGTGCTTCCAGTACTACGTCTCTGTCCAGGAAGGCGCAACCTGACCTCGTCGTCACTAGCATCTTCCTCCACCTCCTCTGCTGACCTCATCTCTTGGCTGACTGTGGGTTGACAGTAAGTGGGATCTCCGACCTCATCATCATCACCCTGTGCGTTATCACACCCGTCGTCCTCAGAGCCAACCTGTTCCTGCCCTGACAAAAAACTAAAGTTGTCGCTCCAACCAGGTATTTGAGTCTTATCATCGTCTTCCTCATTGTCTCCACCAACAGGAGTTACAGTTTGGGAATGAGGGTCTACATTATGGTCAGAACCTTCTGCGTCTGGTCCTGGATCCGACTCATAAAGATTCTGGGCATCAGTGCAGATCATTTCCTCGTCTGGATTCACAGAAGCGCTGGAGTCGACCTCTGATTCCCAGGCTATAGTATGAGTAAACAGCTCTGCAGACTCAACCATCTGTTCTACCTCATACTCAGACGGGCAGCTGGAGATTTGGGAGCTGTGAGGAAGCAAGTGCGATTTGGGTGACACCTTTGAGGACTGGAGTATTTGTGATGTTGAAGTTGATGTGGAGGAGAGCCCACTTAAAGGAGCACTTGATATCCGTTGAAGCACCTGCTGTTTTTGTGCCTCATCTGGAATTTGTAGCGATTGGCGTGGCCGTAAGAAAGGGATCTTATCACATTGTCCGCTAAAAGAAGTAGACATTTTAGTTTGGCTGGAAGATGGTCTTTCTTCTGCACCTACCCCACGGACACAACCTTTTTTCCCCTTCCCAACACGCCTATTCCCCTTTCCACCAGCAGCAGGCCTTTTTCCACTCATTTTGGTGGTTAACTAATTCACAACTCTGGAGTTGTTCGCACAAAAAAACAATGGATGGTAACCGAGCAGAGCTGAGTGGCCAAACTGTGGTATTAGGCCAAAACTATTGGCTGGGTTAGATGCAGAAAAAAAATATTTTTAATTTGCAACCTGATGGAGGTCAGTATAGATGGACTAATAGACCAAGTCCCACACACCGCTAGAAGCCCAAATATTTTTTCAGAGCTAGATGCAGAAAATTTTTTTATTCAATTTGCAACCTGATGGAGGTCAGTATAGATGGACTAATAGACCAAGTCCCACACACTGCTAGAAGCCCAAATATTTTTTCAGAGCTAGATGCAGAAAAAAATTATTTTTAATTTGCAACCTGATGGAGGTCAGTATAGATGGACTAATAGACCAAGTCCCACACACTGCTAGAAGCCCAAATATTTTTTCAGAGCTAGATGCAGAAAAAAATTATTTTTAATTTGCAACCTGATGGAGGTCAGTATAGATGGACTAATAGACCAAGTCCCACACACTGCTAGAAGCCCAAATATTTTTTCAGAGCTAGATGCAGAAAAAAATTATTTTTAATTTGCAACCTGATGGAGGTCAGTATAGATGGACTAATAGACCAAGTCCCACACACCGCTAGAAGCCCAAATATTTTTTCAGAGCTAGATGCAGAAAAAAATTATATTCAATTTGCAACCTGCTGGACGTCACTATAGAAGGACTAATAGAACAAGTCCCACACACTGCTAGAAGCCCAAATATTTTTTCAGAGCTAAATGAAGAAAAAAATTATTTTTAATTTGCAACCTGATGGAGGTCAGTATAGATGGACTAATAGACCAAGTCCCACACACTGCTAGAAGCCCAAATATTTTTTCAGAGCTAGATGCAGAAAAAAATTATTTTTAATTTGCAACCTGATGGAGGTCAGTATAGATGGACTAATAGACCAAGTCCCACACACCGCTAGAAGCCCAAATATTTTTTCAGAGCTAGATGCAGAAATTTTTTTTATTCAATTTGCAACCTGATGGAGGTCAGTATAGATGGACTAATAGACCAAGTCCCACACACTGCTAGAAGCCCAAATATTTTTTCAGAGCTAGATGCAGAAAAAAATTATTTTTAATTTGCAACCTGATGGAGGTCAGTATAGATGGACTAATAGACCAAGTCCCACACACTGCTAGAAGCCCAAATATTTTTTCAGAGCTAGATGCAGAAAAAAATTATTTTTAATTTGCAACCTGATGGAGGTCAGTATAGATGGACTAATAGAACAAGTCCCACACGCTGCTAGAAGCCCAAATATTTTTTCAGAGATAAATGAAGAAAAAAATTATTTTTAATTTGCAACCTGATGGAGGTCAGTATAGATGGACTAATAGACCAAGTCCCACACACTGCTAGAAGCCCAAATATTTTTTCAGAGCTAGATGCAGAAAAAAATTATTTTTAATTTGCAACCTGATGGAGGTCAGTATAGATGGACTAATAGACCAAGTCCCACACACCGCTAGAAGCCCAAATATTTTTTCAGAGCTAGATGCAGAAAAAAATTATATTCAGTTTGCAACCTGATGGAGGTCAGTATAGATGGACTAATAGAATGATGCTATGCCCAAAAGATTTTACTTCACTAGGTGCAGTAAAAAAATTGGTATTCTATACACAGGTGGTATATCTTGCAACACAGATAGGCTACTCCACTGACTAACACACTCTGCAATAGGCCAAAAAGGATTAGCTTTGCTAGATTCAGCCAAATGCTGTGAAAAAAACTTGCACAGCACTGGCACAGACCTGCCTGGCAAAAACTGATAGGAACTGATGTAACCTAGTCCTGAAAAGGACTCCAATTACAATTAGTCTTCACTCCCACAATCTATCTATTTAAGAGCACAGACCTGCCTGATAAAAGTCGTAGGAAATGCTGTAACCTAGTCCTTAAAAGGACTGCAATCACAACTATTCCCTACTCCCAAGCTATCTGTATATTTGTGCGAAAATTGGCTTGAAATTAACAAGGTATATCGCACACAGCAACAGCGGTGCCGTCTAACACGCAGCTGCAGCAGTGAGAAAATGGTGGCGACGGGGAAAATGGCTTGGTCTTATAGGGCAAGGACATGTGACATACACTGCCAATCACACATGCCCTTGCTTGTGTGAAAAAAAGCACTTCGCTCCGTGTGTGCGCTGCTGATAGGCTGACAGATTGCACCTCCCCACTGCAAATGCGGGAAAGAGAAAAAAAAATGGAGATCTTCATTGTTCCTGCAGAGATCCATCCCCTGCCCCTCCCCCCGCCCCGCTGTACACTCAAACTGCGTATTAACATTAATTTTCATCATTACTGAGAAAAAATCCAGTTATGATTTTGGTGCACGAATAGTTATCGAACATAACCTCGAACAGCCGAATTTTTCTCAAATTGTTCGTGTTCGCCGACCGGCTCGAACACCGCCCAAAACAGCTCGAATTTGAGATTGGCGAACAGTTCGAGTAGAACAACGCTCATCTCTACTCTGCACGCACCATCACCAGAACTTCCAGTTCCACATCCCTTGCCACGCGCCTTGCCCATTGTAAAGGAAGTAAAATAGCTTACACTCGCACTATGAATTGAAAAGGGGTAATAAAAAGTAGATTAGAATAGTGGAAGAGGAAAACCACAGTTCTATTTCTCTGGCCTACAGCCGACTCTTTTAAACAATCTGAACAATCAGGGAGAAACTATTACTGTTTTTCTTTACGGAAAAAATACCAAAAGCTGAATAATAGAAATTTTTTACCGTGGAATAGCAAAACCACAGTTATTGTTTATTGGGGTATACCAGACAATTTTAAAGAGATATATTTGCGGCTGAACCGTGAGCGACACACTCAAACTGTTTTTTTTAGATACAAATGACCCAAAAGTGGATAATACAGAAGTTTAAAAAGTGTAAATGCAAAACCACACTTCTGTTTCTCTGGCCTACACCAGACTATTTTCAACAGATATATTTGTGTCTGAACAATCAGGAGACACTATTACTGTTTTTCTTTACGTCAAAAAATGCCAAAAGCAGGATAATACAGAGATTTGACCCGTGGAACTGCAAAACCACACTTCTATTTCTCAGGCCTACACCAGATTATTTTCAACAGATATATTTGTGTCTGAAAAATCAGGGAGACACTATTATTTTTTTTTTACGGCAAAAAATGCCAAAAGCAGGATAATAGAGATTTTTTACCGTGGAACAGCAAAACCACCGTTATAATTTACTGGTGTATACCAGACTTTTTTAAATATATATATTTTCGGCTGAACGGTGAGCGACACACTCAAACTGTTTTTTTTTAGATACAAATGGCCCAAAAGTGGATAATACATTGGTTTGTACCGTGGAACTGCAAAACCACACTTCTGTTTCTCTAGCCTACACCAGACTATTTTCAACAGATATATTTGTGTCTGAAAAATCAGAGACACACTTTTTTTTTTTTTTTTGGGGGGGGGGGGACCAAAAGGTTAATAAGAGGGGTATTTGTACAGTGTGAAGGAGGAAAAATAAAGAGGATTTAGATTGAAAAAAAAGGATTTTTCCTGGCCCCCGAGACCTGGAGCTAAGTCCAGCAATTTCAGCAACAGGAGCACACAGGACTGAAATGCAGCATTTGCTGGTCTAACCACTGCGTCTCCTATACAGCCTGCCTGCCTGCCTGCCTGATATCTGAGATGGATATTAGTCTTGAGAAGGACTGTTTGTTTGATCTGGCAGCCTTTACAGACCCTACACTAACTATTTTGCAGTATATATCTCTCCCTAAATCAGCAGCGCTGTCCCTACACTGTCTGATCCCAGCCGTCTGTGTCCAAGATGGCGGCGCCCGGTTTTAAATACTTGAGGTGACGCTGTGCGGCCAGCCAATCAATGTAATGCCCACAACCAACATGGCTGCGGCATTACAGTGACTGGCTGGCAATCCCTGCATGTTCACAGGCTCTGTAAAGAGCGCCAAACATGCAGGGTGGAGACCCGAGCTCCCGCCCGAGTAACCCGGAAATGCTCGGTGCTCGTCGAACATCCCGAGTAGCGTGATGCTCGGGCGAGTACCGAGCAGTGTCGAGTATGCTCGCTCAACGCTAGTGCTAACGTATGATACACCATATTGTGTATATAGTGTCCATACTGTATATGCTGGATCCTATCTACCCTTTAAATTTGTAGACTTTTAGCCTGGGAGGCATGTTTGATAAATATTAGGTTTAGAGTCCAATCAAGGAAAGATTACCTCTCATGAATTGGCCAATTTATGTGCTAAGTACTTTCTTTTTTATAAGTATATTGCATATAGCAGTCATGCAGTTCAAATTTCATATATTAAATGCTTGCATACATCTTAACGCTTAGAGTGCTGCTATATTCTTTTATTTGTATTTTATGCATTCATATCAGCTTGCACCTATTCACACTTGTTTTATTCTGCTCTGAGGTGCTGGCCTGGTTTTTGGTTTTTTTTGTAGTATAATATTGGAGGTTGTGACTGCCGCCTTTTCTGACTGAACACTCCTCTCATCAGCCTAAGGCTGTTTTTAATTAATGCTGGAACTTGCCTGTCTTTTAAATTTGTAGGTTTTTAGCCCAGGAGAGGCATGTTTGATAAATATGAAGTTTACGGTCTCATAAAGGAAAGATCGCCTTGTTGTGGTTGATGAGCTCTCATGAACTGGCCACTTTATATGCTAAGTACCTTAATTTTTCTAAGTATATTCTATATAACAGTAATGAAGTTAAAATTTCATGTACTCAATGTCTGCATACATCTTAGCGCTTACAGACTCCTGCTGTATTCCTTTGTTTGTACATCATATTGTGGAGTCTAGTGGAAAATTGTTATTGTACACTATATTATGAAATATAGGAGAATTATTGTATGCAAATTTCAATGAAAAAATCTTTTGCATACCTCTTTAAGAAACTGGAGGCATATAGATGTTCAGTAGGGTTTTGCAAAAGTTTAGGGATGTTGGAAATTTGGCTTTGGAGAACTCAGACATTTTGCTGGGCAGTTATATGTCCACTTGCTCAGATTAATTAGAGACTTTTGACAGTCGTCATTTTACATTTCACATTAAGTCATTGAAGCCCTGCAGTAGGTACCTCTGAAGATTTTTGCAAGCTACAGTTGTTTTTGTAAATGTTAGAGTTCCAACTAATCCCTTTCCCTAATTTGACATTTACATCTAACTGACATGTTATGTAAAGATGTTAGGTAAATTCTTTTTAAAGAAACACTGCAGCAGGTTTTTTTTTTTATGGGTGCTACTAATCTAAGTTCCCTGCCCCTAGTCTTATACTTATGAGCTGCTGTCTTCATTGTTTAACGGCACTGCTCCAGTCGGTCTCCAGCAGTTTTCTGACCTGCCGGATTGCTCCAGTATTTGCTGGAGTGATCCTGAAGTCACAATTCAATGTAAGTCTGTAATAGAGAAGAAGGGTGTAACCTTCCTTTGGTACTAAAGTAGTTAGAATAGCATGTTCCCATAGTTAGGTCTCTCTGAACTGCTGTTAGGTCAAGTTAAGGGGTTAGCTTCAGTGGTACAGTCAGTAGAGTAGAGGGGGAAACGCAGTGTCTCGGTCAGGCGGAGTTTATCTGGGGTTTAGTTTGACATATTTCCTTGTGGGGCTGTAGTTCTTTTAATCGGCCACAAGATGTCACTGTCGGGCGCAACTGTTAGTGAGAGCCTGCTACCAGAATGACAGTGAGGAACTAACTGCCGCAGGGGGTGGGGCATCCTAGGTAACGTCTGGAAAATTCTTCAGAAAGTGTCAGTTGGAGTCCTGTCAGAGTTGCGACAGGAAGCCTTATGGGCGGACAGCCAGGGAAATTGGCTGCTAGGGTAGACGGGGGCTCCCTACCCTCAGACAGTGGATAAATATCTCCTCACGCAGGAGTCCCATTAGCTGACCGTAGAAACTCAACAGAGGTATTGAGGACCCTGGGGCACTTCTAGTCTGCAGGTAGCAGAGGAAGATAGTACTCCAGGCTAAGCCGTGAGCGAGATATAGGATCCAGATACACTGTCGCTGGTGAGGAAACTTCTCTTAAGCTTGAAAATAGAGTTAGAGAGATGCTTCACCTAAAGGGGGCACCAGAGCTGAAGATGTTTCTAGCACCTGTATGGGAGATGAAAACCTGTTGGGCCTTATCCAATGTACCTGACTGTAAATACAGTATATACTCCTCTCCCCCAAGTAAAATCCCAGTTATGGTTAAGAAATTCGTGTCCTCTGAATTCATTGCTGCCCTGGTTCCAGAAGAGAAATGCATGGAGACAGCCGCGAATTGTCTGTAGGGTGTCAAAGCGAGGAGGGGCTACAACTTGCCCACGACTACCTTGCTGGGGCACCTTTCAAGTCTAAGAGATCCAGAACAAGGCTCCTAGACTAGAATTGAGAGCTTGTGACTTCTGAAGTTGTGGTCACAAGATGACGGGGCAGGACTGAAGGAGCACCAGGAAGAGCTGAAGACCACAGCTGGTAAGTGTAATACTAAGGTCAAGGAACTTAGATTGGTAGCACCACTCCAACGCAGTGGTGCTTTAAATATACAGTAAAAAGGTTCAAAATATGTATATTTTTTAAGTATAAGCCTAGAATTATTTACAAAAAATGCCTGTGAAAATATAAATTTTATTAAGTGCAACATAAAGCTAGAAAGGTAGTCTACTTTAGGCTGCTCATGTTATCATGGATTAGGTAGCAACTCTATAGATGCAGATTGCACATTTATCTCCATACCTCCAATGGGAATATAGGAACACAAAAGAGCTCAGGTTGTTTACTGCTTAGTCATAGAATACGTGCCTTTGTATATAGCCTGTATTTGTCTAGCTGTAGGAGGATTGTCCAAATACCTGCTCTAGTCCTATAAAGAAAGGCTTCTTGTACGATGATGAACGAGTCAGCGATAAGAGGTTTCTTATTTCTCACTTACGGTAAATGCCTGTTAGAACCTTGCTGTTAGGTTTTTTTTCCTTTGCTGGTCACATGACCTTGTTGGCCTATTTAATCCTGCTCCGCCCTTCTGGCTTTGCTGGACTTCATTGTATATCTACTTTCTAGCTAGCCTGTCCTCTGTATCTAACTCTGTTAGTTTGCTTGGTCTACGGACCTCTATGTTCTATCTATTTTGTTTGTTCGTCTGTCTGCTACTATTTCTGTTAGGAGGTGTCCCATATTCCTCCCAGTCCTTAGTACTTGTAGGGATTCCCTCCCCACATCTATAGGTCTCCGTACAGACTAGATTAGGACTTTAGCAGGTCTGATCGCAGGATCAGGTTCCCTGTTACATCGTAGGGATTCAGCTGAGTCCTATAGTAGGGACAGATCTCCTCTCTTTCCTTAGCTTTGGTAGCAGAACATAACAGTAAGTCCAGCCAGCAAATTCTCTAAGGAAAGATTTTTCTGTTCCATCATGGTGTCGGTTCAGGATTTGGCTCATCGCCTGCAGGGACTCTCTCTGGAGGTGGCCGAGCTCCGTCAGCACGTGAGTAACTGTCCTGGAGCACATTTCTTGGAGCCTAAGGTATGTTTGCCGGATTTATTTTTTGGTGAACACCGAGAATTTTTTTCATTTAAAAATGCTTGCTTATTGTATTTTCGTTTGAGACCTAAGTCCTCTGGGGATGAATCCCAGCGCGTAGGGTTCATAATGTCACTTTTGCGCAAAGAGCCTCAGGAGTGGGCCTTTTCTTTGCAACCTAGTGATACATGCTTCAGATCAGTGGATAGTTTTTTTTCTGCTTTGGGACTATTATATGATGATCCTGACCGTGTCGCATCAGCTGAGACTGAGTTGAGACGTTTAAAACAAGGATCAGGTAATGTGGAAAAATATTGTACACATTTTCGTCGTTGGTCCACTCAAACAGGGTGGAACGATTCTGCTCTGAAAAGTCTATTTCTTGCTGGGCTCAGTGAAAGGGTTAAAGACCTGCTAATTGCTTATCCTACACCTGAGGATTTGCAACAGGCTATGCAGTTAGCTATACGGGTGGATAGAAGACTGCGTGCTAGGGTTAATGAGAGCAAATCCTCTGCTATGTCAGTTTCTGGTTATGATAATGTGTGTACTAACAGTGGTGAACCAATGGAGATTGGATCGGTGGCACCTCGCTCTCAAGAAAAAGACCGTCGTTTTTCGGAAGGCTTGTGTTTCTATTGCGGAAAATCTGGTCATTTGATTAAAGGCTGTGAGCTTCGTATGAAGAAAGAAAAAAAAATGGTCAGTCACGCCCGTATTGCCTGTTTAAATTCCAAGGGTATATTTTTAGCTGCTTCCACGATTGCTCAGGAAAAATTAATGGAATTTCGGGTGTTTGTTGATTGCGGGTCTACACTGAATGTAATTGATGGGGGATTCGTGGAAAAACTCAATTTAAAACCTGAACCTTTATCATCCCCCATTGCTGTGGTTTCTGTGGATGGCTCCCCTTTGAAGAATATTACTCTCAAGGTCAGTGAATTTCCTCTCACTATTAATGGTGTTCACCATGAGAAATTGGATTTGGTAGTGTTGAATAACTTGCCTTCTCCAGTAATATTGGGTTTGCCCTGGTTAAAATTTCACAATCCTGTACTGGATTGGTCTACCAGTGAAATTAAATCCTGGAGCCATAAATGTTATGACAAGTGTTGTAACGGGCGTATTGCAGCTTTGGATAGGGGAGAATTGCCTGTTCCTATTCAGGATTTTTGGAGAGTTTTTTCTGAGAAAGAATCGCAGGTTTTGCCTCCCCATAGAGACTATGATTGTTCTATTGAATTTGTCCCTGGAGCGACTCTTCCTAAGAGTCGTTTATTTAACCTTACTATTCCTGAGAGGAAGGCTTTGGAGGAATACATACAGACAAGCTTGGCCGCCGGTCACATTAGGCCCTCTAAGTCTCCTGTGGCGGTTGGATTTTTTTTTGTAAAAAAAAAGGACGGCGGTTTACGTCCTTGTCTGGATTTTTGTGAGATTAACAAAATTACGGTACGCAATCCTTACCCACTGCCATTGATTCCTGATCTGTTTAACCAGTTATTGGGGGCCAAGTGGTTCTCTAAAATTGACCTTAAGGGGGCATACAATCTGTTGCGCATGAAGGAGGGTGATGAATGGAAGACTGCTTTTAACACTCCTGTGGGTCATCTTGAGAATCTGGTTATGCCTTTTGGTCTTACTAATGCTCCTGCATTTTTTCAGAATCTTATTAATGACATCCTTAGACCTTTGATCGGTAAAAATGTGGTTGTGTATTTGGATGACATTTTGATTTATTCGCCAGATCTGGAGTCTCATTGGCGGAGCGTGCGTGAGGTATTACAGTTATTAATGGACAATTCGCTTTTTGCTAAGCTGGAGAAATGTGAGTTCGCTGTACAGAGAATTAGTTTTTTGGGCTACATTATCTCCAGCAAAGGTTTTGAGATGGATCCGGTTAAGGTTCAGGCTGTGCAGGAATGGCCTAGGCCTATTGGTTTGAAATCGATACAGAGGTTTTTGGGTTTCGCCAATTACTATAGAAAATTCATAAAAAATTTTTCTAGTATTGTCAAACCTCTGACTGATCTCACCAGGAAAGGTGCTGATGCGGTTCAGTGGTCTTCTGAGGCCATTGAAGCTTTTGTGTATCTCAAGGAGAGGTTCACCTCTGCTCCCATCCTTATGCAGCCTGATGTTACTAGGCCGTTTTTGGTTGAGGTCGATGCTTCCTCTGTGGGGGTTGGCGCAGTATTGTCTCAGGATAACGGGGATGGATTACATCCCTGTGCCTTTTTTTCAAAAAAATTTTCGGAGACTGAATTGAATTACGATATTGGTAATCGGGAATTATTGGCTATTAAACTCGCATTTGAACACTGGCGCCACTTCTTGGAAGGTGCGGAATTTCCCGTTCAGGTTCTTACGGATCATAAAAATCTGATATATCTTGATGCTGCCAAGCGCCTGAATGCCCGTCAGGCTAGGTGGGCACTGTTTTTCTCGCGGTTTAATTTCTCCGTTACTTACATCCCTGGTACTAAGAATGTTAAGGCGGATGCCTTGTCTCGCAGTTTTTCTCCCATAGTCGGTGCTGAGAAAGAGGAAAACATTTTACAAGAAGGTGTTGTGATAGCTGCTTTAGACTCCGTTTTGGAAGATGAGATTCTTAAAGCTCAGGAGAATGCCCCTTCTAACACTCCTCATGGGAGGTTGTTTGTGCCTGGGACCTTTAGGAGAGATTTGTTTGTTGAGTGTCACGAATCTCGGTTGGCAGGTCATCCCGGAATCTCTGAGACCAAGAGACTGGTGGGTCGCAGTTTTTGGTGGCCTGGATGGCAGAAGGAAGTCATTAAGTGGGTGCGCCAATGTACTATATGTGCTAGATCTAAGTCCTCACATACTCCTGCTGCGGGGTTGCTTTGTCCTTTGGAGGTCCCCAGTGCTCCTTGGACACATTTGGCTATGGACTTTATAACTGACCTTCCCCCCTCTGAGGGTTTTACTGTCATCTGGGTGGTCGTGGACCGTTTTAGCAAGATGTGTCACTTGGTTCCCTTCGTCAAACTGCCCTGCGCTAAAACTCTCGCTAAGGCCTTTGTCAAGGAAATTGTCAGACTTCATGGCATTCCTACTGACATTGTTTCTGATAGGGGTCCTCAGTTCGTGGCTCGTTTTTGGCGTGCCTTTTGTGACAGGTTGGGAATTCATTTGTCGTTTTCGTCCGGATATCATCCTGAATCTAATGGCCAGACAGAAAGGAAAAACCAGGATGTTGAGCAGTTCTTGCGTTGTTTTGTGGCAGACAATCAAGAGGGGTGGTCTGAGTTTCTGCCACTTGCCGAATTTGCTCTGAACAATCATACATCTTCTTCTGCTGGTTGTTCGCCTTTTTTTTGTTGTTCTGGGAGACATCCGTCGTTTGGGTCGTTCTCCAAGTTGGGATCTGCCGTGCCTGAGGAGGATAATTTTTCCGGTGATTTGGAAAGAGTTTGGACGGATGTGCGTGGTAATCGTCAGGAGGCCAACAGAAAATCTAAAGACTACTTTGATAGGAAACGACAGGAGGTTTTGTTCGCTGTTGGTGACATGGTTTGGTTGTCCTCTAGGAATCTGCGGTTGAGGATTCCTTCTAAGAAATTGGGTCCCAAGTTTGTAGGGCCCTTTAAGGTGCTTCAGGTTTTCAACCAATCTGCTGTTAGGTTGGAGGTTCCTACCTCCTGGAGAATTAATCCGGTCTTTCATGTCTCTCTGTTAAAAAAAGCTGTTGTGTCGGATGGTGACGCCTCTGCATCTGTTCCTCCGGTGGTGGAGGACGGGGAATATGAAATTTCTCGCATCCTTGACTCTAGACGGTATAGAGGTAGTTTGCAGTATCTTGTGGCCTGGAAAGGTTTCGGACCCGAGGATAACTCTTGGGTGAGGTCAGATGATGTTTCCGCGTCCAGACTTATCAGAGCGTTTCACAGGAGATTTCCTGATAAGCCTGGTCCTAGGGGATCCGGAGGATCCTCTTAGAAGGGGGGGTACTGTTAGAACCTTGCTGTTAGGTTTTTTTTCCTTTGCTGGTCACATGACCTTGTTGGCCTATTTAATCCTGCTCCGCCCTTCTGGCTTTGCTGGACTTCATTGTATATCTACTTTCTAGCTAGCCTGTGCTCTGTATCTAACTCTGTTAGTTTGCTTGGTCTACGGACCTCTATGTTCTATCTATTTTGTTTGTTCGTCTGTCTGCTACTATTTCTGTTAGGAGGTGTCCCATATTCCTCCCAGTCCTTAGTACTTGTAGGGATTCCCTCCCCACATCTATAGGTCTCCGTACAGACTAGATTAGGACTTTAGCAGGTCTGATCGCAGGATCAGGTTCCCTGTTACATCGTAGGGATTCAGCTGAGTCCTATAGTAGGGACAGATCTCCTCTCTTTCCTTAGCTTTGGTAGCAGAACATAACAATGCCTTTGATTATTTGCCTAGAAGTCACTTTTTCAATGGTAGTAATTTCTTGTTGGAAGTTACAAGATATAGTTCAGAAACAAGAACGAATTGTTTAGAGAATGATTCATACTCTCTATGTAAGTAAGAACACGCTCTTTCATGCAGATCTATCAACCATATTCTAGGGAATGTGATAACATGAACCTGTTATCATCAAAACCTTTTTCTTGGAAAGGCTACTGAGAAAACAACATATACATCATGGAATGAGATCCATATGACAGATTAAAACAGCTTGAAGTAAAAGCAATGTACATTTCCCTATAGAAAAATATTTTCAAAATTGTGGTGAGGAAAGTATTCGAGTCTGAGAAAAAGAATATAAAAAAAGGTCTTTAAAATAGACAGCAAATGCTCCATTGTGGCATCCAGTGTTTGCTTTTGTGCAATTGCACCTGGGTTTACTGGGAAGCACATAGAAGTACTAATTAAGGCTGCATACTTTTACTCAAATGCAAAATTGAGATTTAATTTTGCAGAACGCAATCATTTAAAGTCATAAAAGGTTAGGCTCTCAGCTGTTCACCTCCTCATGATGTTGCAGAGTTTGTGGTTTTTTTTTGTAAAGGTCCAATATTGCATTTGATTTACATATTATTTATATCGAATTTTTCAAATGTAGAATAAGAAAATGGCTTCTTTTTTAAATTTGAATTTTGTGTTGCATGGGGTTTTTTTGGCAAATATTTAGCTTTTATGGCACAATCAGTATTAAAAATATCAATAAGAAATCTTGCAATTCTTGAATACTTTTGAAGTATGAGTTTAGACTCATACTTCCTGTCCTTTACAGAAGTTTTCTTATCATACCAGGAAGGATTACAAGATGTTAAAGCAGGATCCACCAATCATAATAGGTAACTTCACATTTCCCCCTGCTTTTACTCACTTTTCAATGACAATTGAACATGCTGATTAGATGTCTCAGTACATAAGATAGGGTCAGTCAGTCTGTTGCTACTAATGTACATGTAGATTTAGTGAAAGAACAGGAAGTAAGAGTCTAAAAGTAACCCCAGTGGCCAGTGTGAAAATTGCAAGATTTCTAATTTTTATTTTTAATACAGATCATGGTATGAAAAAAAACATTGCAATAAAAAGTACATTGAACACAAGAAACTTATTTAAGCATCAGTTAATTTACTGATGACATGTTTCCTTAAAAAAAAATAGAAATTAAATGTCAACAGTTGACCTTGTAAAATTGTGAGAATGTACTTAGAATAGGATATGTTCTGAGTCTCCTTTACCGGAAACACAGACCTGTTTTTAAAATGTATGTGTGTATGATTCAATAAAACTCATTTTGAGTCATTATACTTTCCATGAAAAAAATAGACAACATTAAGACAAGTCACAAGGATGTGTGAATGTAGTGTAGCCTTAAAAGAAGGAGTAGCAGAGATGAGTAGGGTGAGGATACATTTTGTGGTAATAGTCTGAATAGTTTAAAGAAAGAAGAGGACCAGCATCTTAAGTTGCCAACCACGCTCCTCCCCCAAATTGTTCAAGAGTCTTCAGAAGGATACTTTTCAGAATATTGGCAAGGAATGTAAGGCAGGACTCAAATACATACAAAAAAAGATCATAGAAAATGATTCACAGTATGAAATTATTCCTTGCATGCATCAAGATGCTTTCTATAGGTAACATAACATGTATTAAATCCGTGTTTCATTAATCTGTAGAAATTTTTTTTTTTTTTATGTAGCTATATACAGTATATATATTTTTTTTAAACACTTTCATAGGGTAACCCTAGGCCAGTGTCACACCAGCGTATGGAGTGCGATGCGAGAGCATCAGATGTGATATGCTAATGACTCTCTGCTCAAATTCTGCTGCGAGCGTTAGCAGAGTGTCATGCTACTGTGCTCCGATCCTCTCGCATCATAGAATCACAGCACAAATGTGGAGGAGACAGATAAAGTAATTTCTCCATCTCCTCCATTGCTGGCATCCATAGTAGTCGCACTGCATTCGGATGACATCTGAATGCAGTCCGATGTTTCGCACTTACCCATAGACTTGTATTGGTGAGTAAAATCCGATTCTCAGAAGCACTCGCAGCATTTTTCTCTTATGCCAAGTCGGAATGAGAAAATAATTGCAGATCTGAGCTGCCCCATAGTATAACACTGATCTGAGTGCTATGCAATGTTTTATAGCACTCAGCCGTGTTACATGCTAGTGTGAGCAAGCCCTTAAGAAGGCACAAATTGTTGCAGGATCTGGATGCTG
Organism: Phyllobates terribilis; assembly: GCF_046119375.1. Classification (NCBI taxonomy): domain Eukaryota; kingdom Metazoa; phylum Chordata; class Amphibia; order Anura; family Dendrobatidae; genus Phyllobates; species Phyllobates terribilis. Next base: position 113,906,923 of record NW_027362768.1, on the reverse strand, counting down.
CATGGCAGCTACAATGATTAGATTTATTGTAAAAAAATCTTAGTTTAAAACGGACTCTAGAAAAGGATAAAGGTTAGCCCTTCACCCCACCGACAAGAGTAGCAGCATGCAGGACATTTTAAAAAATACATTTGTCTGTTGTGCTATTTTTTTTGCCCTATCTAGGCTTTTATCTGTACAATAGACATGTTAATACATCCTAAATATGTCAGTGATAATGAGATGACTCTGCTGACCCTGTCCTAGTCTACACAGCAAAGCTGAAAGGTAAGCTATGGAAAATAGTAAATGTCAGCCAGTAAGGAAGGCTTAGCCCCAAGGTGAAGGTTTATATAAACTGTTTAAATTTAGTTAACAGATCTGCGATTTAGTTTTAAAGTTCTCAGTTGGAATCTGGGCATGAACAATTTATATGATTTTCCAGTACTTGTATGAATGTCTCTTGGTATTACACCAGGTAAAATGTATGCAACATGCGTAAATGTTAATTAGCTACCCAAAATATTGCCCATATTGTGTTTAGGCTAGAGATAGGAAAATGAGATGAATTGAAGAAGATAGATAAAGTATACTCTTTGTACATTCCACCGAAGTATGATTAAATATATATATTTAATTAGAATAAGAAGAGCGTGGTCTCCACTATGATGGTTCCATATATTGTCTTCACTGTCTTGACATTTTTTGTATATTTTTTGCCAGTAGCCAAAACCATTTCAGTATTTTAATTTACCATCTTGACAAGCCTTCATAATAACAATAAAGCAACATTATGTGAAAGGATTTGTACGTTAAGTGTGATAAACACTTATGCCCACTACAGCTGATGTACAATAGTCCTAAACTTCAGACTTCTGCTGGGATGCATCTTCCCACAAGCTACACATATGCCTATTAAATTTGAGGCCAATTTCAAGTCCCTGATAATGATTAAATCAAACTATTTGCGAGAGCTAAGTAAAAATCAGCATGATGAGCTTAGATAAACATGAACTGTTTTCTGGCATGAAATTATAGTGATGATGAACTGTCTGGAAACAGTGTAATTGTCTGATGCCCAAAATGTAATGTAAAAATAAATGTGATTGCAGAACGGAGGGGAAAAAAACATAAGTACAGCAAATGTTCTTTTTGAAACAGACTAGATTCAGTATGTGTGATAAGAGAAAGGCTGAAATTCTGCAAAGATTGCTCAATGTCAAAGTAATCTTAAAGGGATCCCAAACATTTTATTGAACTTGCCTGGAAGAAGTTGTTGGGACTACTTTTGTTAAATCACTTAATATCCTAATTGTATGTATTTTTTTGTAATATTTTTTATTAATCAAATCATCAAGGACCCATTTATCTCAAGACCGTTCACTTGACACTTTGTTCTTCATTCCAATGACAAGCCCTATCATGTGCCATATGCAAGGCCTCATTCACATATCTGTGTTTAAACACGTACATGATAAATAGTACCATTGTCATCAGTGTTGTGCATCAGTGTATCATCCGTGTGTCCATTTTTACCATCAGTGTGTCATCAGTGTTTTGGATCAGTGTGTCAGTGTACGGTCCATGTGTAGGCAACAGTGGAGACACAGGTGGAACAACAGTATATTTATTTTATTTAACAAGTAATATTAATTATAAAATACATATTATATGGTAACAATTTCTTTACAATGTTTGACAGTAAAATGAGCGGGAAATCACATAACTGAATAGATTATCAGAATACATTAGAATTTAGGGGCTGGTAGTTTAAAATGATCTACTTGAGGGAAGGAGAACTAGATTGTCATTAACTATACTAGGCAAAGGGCAGTCTTTTAACCCCTTAAGCCCCGCGGGTGGTTTGCACGTTAATGACCGGGCCAATTTTTACAATTCTGACCACTGTCACTTTATGAGGTAATTACTCTGGAACGCTTCAACGGATCCCCCTGATTCTGAGATTGCTTTTTCGTGACATATTGTACTTCATGATTGTGGAAAAATTTCTTCGATATCACTTGCGTTTATTTGTGAAAAAAATGGAAATTTGGCGAAAATTTTGAAAATTTTGCAATTTTCAAAATTTGAATTTTTAAGCCCTGAAATCAGAGTGATATGTCACACAAAAGAGTTAATAAATAACATTTCCCACATGTCTACTTTACATCAGCACAATTTTGGAACCAAAATTTTTTTTTGTTAGGGAGCTATAAGGGTTAAAGGTTGACCAGCGATTTTTCATTTTTCCAACAAAATTTACAAAACCATTTTTTTAGGGACCACATCACATTTGAAGTCACTTGGAGAGGTCTTTTTGACAGAAAATACCCAAAAGTGACACCATTCTAAAAACTACACCCCTCAAGGTGCTCAAAACCACATTCAAGAACTTTATTAACCCTTCAGGTGCTTCACAGGAATTTTTTGAATGTGGAAGAAAAAAATGAACATTTAACTTTTTTCACAAAAATGTTACTTTAGACCCAATTTTTTTTATTTTCACAGAGGTAACAAGAAAAATTGGACCCCAAAATTTGTTGTGCAATTTCCCCTGGGCACGCAGATACCCAATATTTGGGGAAAAAACACTGTTTGGGCGCACGGCAGGGCTCGGAAGGGAAGGAGCACCATTTGACTTTTTGATTGTAAAATTTGCTTGAATAATTAGCGGATGCCATGTTGTGTTTGGAGAGCCCCTGTGTGCCCAAACTTTGGAGCTCCCCCACAGTGACCCCATTTTGGAAACTAGACCCCCCAAGGCACCTTTATAGATGCATAGTGAGCACTTGGAACCCCCAGGTGCTTCACAAATTGATTCGTAAAAATGAAAAAGTGAAAAAAAAAACACTTTTTCATTTTTACGAATCAATTTGTGAAGCACCTAGGGGTTCCAAGTGCTCACTATGCATCTAGATAGGTGCCTTGGGGGGTCTAGTTTCCAAAATGGGGTCACTTGTGGGGGAGCTCCAATGTTTGGGCACACAGGGACTCTCTAAATGCAACATGGTATCCGCTAACAAATTGAATGGAAAATCGGCTCAAATTGTTAGCGGACACCACATTGCGTTTGGAGAGCCCCTCTGTGCCCAAACTTTGGAGCTCCCCCACAAGTGACCCCATTTTGGAAACTAGACCCCCCAAGGCACCTTTCTAGATGCATAGTGAGCACTTAGAACCCCCAGGTGCTTCACAAATTGATTCGTAAAAATGAAAAAGTGAAAAAAAAACACATTTTCATTTTTATGAATCAATTTGTGAAACACCTGGGGTTCCAAGTGCTCACTATGCATCTAGATAGGTGCCTTGGGGGGTCTAGTTTCCAAAATGGGGTCACTTGTGGGGGAGCTTCAATGTTTGGGCACACAGGGACTCTCCAAATGCAACATGATATCCGCTAATAAAATTGAGCTGACAATTTTTTAGCGGATATCATGTTGCATTTGGAGAGTCCCTGTGTGCCCAAACATTGGAGCTCCCCCACAAGTGACCCCATTTTGGAAACTAGACCCCCCAAGGCACCTATCTAAATTCATAGTGAGCACTTGGAACCCCAGGTGCTTCACAAATTGATTCATAAAAATGAAAAAGTGTTTTTTTTTTCACCTTTTCATTTTACGAATCAATTTGTGAAGCACCTGGGGGTTCCAAGTGCTCACTATGCATCTAGATAGATGCCTTGGGGGGTCTAGTTTCCAAAATGGGGTCACTTGTGGGGGAGCTCCAATGTTTGGACACACAGGGACTCTCTAAATACAACATGGTATCCGCTAACAAATTGAATGGAAAATCGGCTCAAATTGTTAGCGGACACAACATTGCGTTTGGAGAGCCCCTCTGTGCCCAAACTTTGGAGCTCCCCCACAAGTGACCCCATTTTGGAAACTAGACCCCCCAAGGCACCTTTCTAGATGCATAGTGAGCACTTGGAACCCCCAGGTGCTTCACAAATTGATTCGTAAAAATGAAAAAGTGAAAAAAAAAACACTTTTTCAATTTTACGAATCAATTTGTGAAGCACCTGGGGGTTCCAAGTGCTCACTATGCATCTAGATAGGTGCCTTGGGGTGTCTAGTTTCCAAAATGGGGTCACTTGTGGGGGAGCTCCAATGTTTGGGCACACAGGGACTCTCTAAATGCAACATGGTATCCGCTAACAAATTGAATGGAAAATCGGCTCAAATTGTTAGCGGACACCACATTGCGTTTGGAGAGCCCCTCTGTGCCCAAACTTTGGAGATCCCCCACAAGTGACCCCATTTTGGAAACTAGACCCCCCAAGGCACCTTTCTAGATGCATAGTGAGCACTTGGAACCCCCAGGTGCTTCACAAATTGATTCGTAAAAATGAAAAAGTGAAAAAAAAAACACTTTTTCATATTTATGAATCAATTTGTGAAACACCTGGGGTTCCAAGTGCTCACTATGCATCTAGATAGGTGCATTGGGGGGTCTAGTTTCCAAAATGGGGTCACTTGTGGGGGAGCTCCAATGTTTGGGCACACAGGGACTCTCCAAATGCAACATGAGATCCGCTAACAAATTGAGCCGACAATTTGTTAGCGGATATCATGTTGCATTTGGAGAGTCCCTGTGTGCCCAAACATTGGAGCTCCCCCACAAGTGACCCCATTTTGGAAACTAGACCCCCCAAGGCACCTATCTAGATTCATAGTGAGCACTTGGAACCCCAGGTGCTTCACAAATTGATTCATAAAAATGAAAAAGTGTTTTTTTTTTCACTTTTTCATTTTTACGAATCAATTTGTGAAGCACCTGGGGGTTCCAAGTGCTCACTATGCATCTAGATAGGTGCCTTGGGGGGTCTAGTTTAGAAAATGGGGTCACTTGTGGGGGGAGCTCCAATGTTTGGGCACACAGGGACTCTCTAAATGCAACATGGTATCCGCTAACAAATTGAATGGAAAATCGGCCTTGGGGGGTCTAGTTTCCAAAATGGGGTCACTTGTGGGGGAGCTCCAATGTTTGGGCACACAGGGGCTCTCCAAACGCAACATGGCGTCCGCTAACAATTTGAGCCGATTTTCCATTCAATTTGTTAGCGGACACCATGTCGCGTTTGGAGAGCCCGTGATGTGCCTAAACAGTGGAGCTCCCCCACAAGTGTCCCCATTTTGGAAACTATACCCCTCAAGGATTTTATTAAGGTGTATAGTGAACATTTTGAACCCAGAGGTACGGCACAGAATTTGTTTACATTTGGTCATCATATTGAATAAGTTGTCATTATTCTTGAGCGCAAGTGCTCGCTACTTGAGTTTGCATCGGGTACTCAGGTATGCACCATGTACAGCGTGTGCTCGAGTGACATGCTCGAGTCCCTGCTCCGCATGTTTCACGGTTATTAGACACCCAAAAAAAAACATGCGGGGATCGCTCGTGCATGGCAGGCAATCCCCGTAAAGTTTTTTGGCCGCGAAGCATATGGGGCAGAGACTCGAGCATGTCACTCAAATACCCACGATACTCAATGCATACCAGAGCACCCGATGCAAACTCAAGTAGCGAGCACTTGCTCTCAACACTAGTCGCCATATCGTCATCTTTTTTTCTTACTTTTGAAAAAAATCCCAACCCCAGCCCTAACCCTAGCACAACCCTAGCCCTAGCACAACCCTATCCCTAGCACAACCCTAGCCCTAGCACAACCCTAGCCCCAGCACAACCCTAGCCCCAGCACAACCCTAGCCCCAGCACAACCCTAGCCCCAAACCCAGCCCTAACCCTAGCCCAATCCTAACCCAAGAGTTTATTTTTGACGCCGTTCCTTGTTCGGTATAAGTGATTAGACGACTTTATTCTTCGGGTCGGTGTGATTACAGCAATGCCAGAATCATATGGGGTTTTTATGACTGACAGCTGTCACACACTAAAAGACGCATTTTTTGTAAAATCTAGTTTTTGCATCGCCATATTTTGAGAGCTATAATTTTTCCAGATTTTGGCAGACAGTCATGTGATGGCTCGTTTTTTACGGGATGACTTGACGTTGTTATTGGTGCCATTTTCAGGCACGTGACATTTTTTGATCGCTTTCTATTCCGATTTTTGGGAGGCAGAATAAACAAAAACCAACAATTCAGGAATTGTTTTTTTTTTTTTTTTATTCTGTTCCGCGTGTGGTAAAATTGATGAGGTAGCTTTATTCTTCGGGTCAGTACATTTACAGCGGTACCACATTTGTATCATTTTTCTATGTTTTGGCGCTTATACACAATAAAAGCTATTTTATAGAAAAAAATATTTTTTAGCATCGCTTTATTCTGAGAGCTATAACTTTTTTATTTTTCGGCTGATGGAGCTGTATGGCGGCTTGTTTTTTGCGGGACGAGATGAGGTTTTCAGCGGTATCATTTTTATTTATATGCGTCTTTTTGATCGCGTGTTATTCCACTTTTTGTTTGGCGGTATGGTGATAATGCATTGTTTTTTGCTTTGGTTTTTTTTTTTTTTTTTTACCGTGTTCACTGAAGGGGTTAACTAGTGGGACAGTTTTATAGGTCAGGTTGTTCCGGACGTGGCGATACCAAATATGTGTACTTTTATTGTTTTTTTTTTTTATAATAATATTTATTGATGGGTACATTATATTCTTATTTTTGGTGTATTATTTTTTTTATTTTTTTATAATATTTTTGCACATTTTTTTTTTTTTTCCACTTTCACACAGTTTATACACTTTATTACTTTGTCCCACTCTGGGACTTTCACTTTTTTTTTTCTGATCGCCTGCATGGCACAGGAATGAAGCACCATCCCTATGCCATGAAGGCTGTCAGAAGTGCACAGTGTGAAGATTGCTTGGAGATGCACTGCGCATGCCCAAGCAATCTTCCTGCTCTCTGGTGACCCGGATGTTGTCATGACGACATCGGGTCATCATGGCAACACCCGGGAAGCCTTTGCAGACTGCGCTGGAAGCCGGAAGAGGAGGTGAGTATCGCCGATCACCTCCCCTTGCCCCCGCAATGCCGCGATCGACTTCGATCGACTTCGATCGCAGCATCGCGGGGGTTAATGTGCTGGGAGCGGTGCAGGACCGCTCCCTGCACATAGTACCGAGTGTCAGCTGTGACAATCAGCTGACACCCGGCGGCGATCGCGCCCGCACAGCCTGTGTGCGCGCGCGATCGCCATGACGTACTAATACGGGTCTGGCTCTTAAGTCCCAGGGCACAGACGCGTATTAGTACGTCAGATGTTATTAAGGGGTTAAAGCCTTGGCAATACTTTGTTCCTATCACAACTTGCTGCCCATTTCCCCCGTCACTCTCCACGTTCGCTATACCGCTCTGGCGTCTGCTGGTTCCCGCCTTATTACTGTCTTTCAATCTATCCATGCCCAGTACCATATGACCCTGTGAGAGGTAACAGCCCATCTCACACGTCCTTCCTGGTCGCCGGCCCGACCATGAATCTCTGATCTGACACCTCCAGAGCTTCTGTGATGTCATGTCACTGGTGCACACGTCTGAGAACCGTGCTGCCGCTACCTGCCCCCTTCCTGTCGACCGATGTCACCTGAGTGAGGAACCTTGACTGTTGTCGCTCGGATCTTCAGGGCTTCACCGTTGACGTCTGGGCTAGGAACCTTGACTGCCATTGCTCAGATCTTCTGGGCTTGACCGTCGATGTCTGGGCTGGGTGGATTTGTGGCACATTTTTTCCTGACAGGAGCTCCGGACGCTGCTGTCGCTCTTCCCATCTATCTCCTTGGTGCCAGAATCACCTCAGAACTTGCACATGTGCGGTTTTTCTCCAGGGTATGTTTCTATGATAACACTGTACCCAGAGTCCTGATCAAACTCCTCTCCTCTGCCACGTCTCCTCGCTGTTCTGGTTCCACAGTGTCTTATCTCCTTACACATGTGTCCATTTTTACCATTAGTGCTTTTTACAGATGGATAAAGACAAATTACAAAGCTTCTCCTATACTTTGCAATGCTAAAAATTGACAGATGGCACGTGGATGCCGCTTATGTGCTGTACGTGTTTTGCATGGACCCCTAGACTTGTATTGGCGATTTTCATCTGTGCTGCCAAAAAAAAATGGACATGTCTCCGAGTGTTTTGCATGGACCCGTGGTCCATGAAGAACATGGACATGTGAATAGCAGCATAGATTATTATGGGTAGGTTTTGTATCTGTGAAAAAAAAAGGATAAAACATGTTCATGCAACACAGATGTCAGAATGAGGCCTACCATTTGTGAGGGTGGGGAGGATGGCATTCCATTCCTCTGACAACTCCTGGCGTTTAAGTGTGTGAGAATATATTTTACTGTACTGTATTTTACTGTTGTGGCTACAGTTCCTGTTTAGTTAGGTATCACAGGGCTAACTGTAGGGACGGACAATAGTGGGGAGGAGGATTGGGAATCTCTGGGTTAGTTGCACAGGAAGGGTAGTTAGGTAAGAAACACAAGAGGAAGAATTGAGGTGATCTTTACCTGGGGTGTGTCTCTGGATGAAGAGAGCAGAAAAGCAGAGGGAAAGAGAGAGGAAGCGTCTAAAAGGAACTCCATTTTGGCAGTGGAATATTCTTAGCAGTTGAGTTGGGGAAGGGGATGTACAGCCAGGAACTTTGTTAGAGTCTCAAAGGGTCTCTGGGGAACAGAAAAGTCTCAGCCAGGTCTTGGAAGCTGTGGGTCGAGATGAGTCGAGTCAGCAAGGCTAACGGTACACTCGGTAAGGTCACAGCTAGTGATGAGCGAGCAAACTCGCAAGTACTAGGTACTCGCCCGAGCATCTCAGTACTCGAGATGCTAGGAGCTCGCCGAGTACTCGCGTGATGCTCGGGCGGATGCTCGGGTCCCCTCCCTGCATGTTTGGCGCTCTTTAGGATTCACTGCATAGGCAAACACAATGGGAGACCCACTTCCTAATAAAGGGAACATTGTTTTCAGGAGGTCCTCTGACCTGCACGTCTCTTCCAAGAAGCATTGGAGTGCCTCCATATTTTTGGCAACCCTTGCATTCACTGCATAGGCAAACACAATGGGAGACCCATTCCTAATAATGGGAACATTGTTTTCAGGAGGCCCTCCTCTAAGTCTCTTCAAAGGGGTATTGTGGTGTGTCCAAATTTTCAAAGTGGTATTGGGGTGCGTCCAAATTTTGGGCAGCCCTGCCATTCACTGCATATGCAATAACAGTATAGGAGACCCACTCTTTAGTAATGGGAACAATAAAACATAGCCGGCTGATGGCTCTCTAAGAATAGTGAGGGCCGACTGCTGGCCCTTTGACAATAGTAAAGGCCGCCTGATGGCCCTATAAAAATAGGCTTTATGACTTTCAGAGTCCCTCCTTCATAAATGAAACACGATGTGTCTGATGATATCTCACACACCACATGGCCAGATAAGGTTGTAAAATGTTAAAATTACATTTCCTTGTGAATGCATTTGTCACGGTTGAAAGCAATGCAAAAGTGCAAAAACGCATCAAAAACGTGAAGTGTGAACATAGCCCAAGGCGTGGAGGAGTATTTTTGTTTTCTATTATTTATTTTGCTTTATATACAAGTCATTACCATGGAAAGGATGTTCCTTAACATATTTCCTAGGAAAATCCATTTTGGTTATGTTTTTGTATGTTTTATTGTGAGTCCGTAAAAGTGGTGCTATATCTCTGACAATGTTGTTGACAGCAGTGACCTGGGAGTCAGAAATGCTTCCAGGGGTCTTCCCCATGCTGTTCCCATGTCATTTTAGCACTGTTCTCATCGATTTGGGCAATCTGCAGACTGCCGGGGGGAGCCGTCTGATAAATTCTCGAGTTTCCCATAGACTTACATTGGGCTCGTTGCTTGGGGCGAGCACCCGAGTATTCCAATGTGCTCGACCCGAGCATCGAGCACCTGAGCATTATATGCTCGCCCATCTCTAGTCACAGCCATAGGCGCATTGTATTGTGGCTCCCGAAAAATGAGCTGAAGAATAGAGGTCACTGGAAAATCTCAGCTAAAGTGTCTCTATACTTAGAAAGGTTGAAGGTTCCTAACTTGTTCTGCAAATCACGAACTGTGATGCTGAAAATTTTTATTGAAGACATGCCACAGTATTATAACCAAAAGACAGACATCTGCATCTCCTGCAGTGCATTGTGTACAAGTCAAACTGTCAGTAAAGAGGATTCTGATAAACACTGATGATGGTAAAAATGAACACACGGATCATACACTGATGACACACTGATCCAAAACACTGTTACGATTTTTTAATATACGTGTTTAAACATGGACGTGTGAATGGGGCCTTACAGCACAGGAACACTGTTCAAACCATACTACTGCACGTCAGACTGCTCATGTATTTAATGTGACTTTCATGTATATAGTGTATAGCACAAAAACAGTGGATCCATGAGGATATGATTAAGATTAATAAAAAAAATTATATTAATAATTAATTAAGAATAATTAATTAATAATTAATAAGATTAATTACAAAAATGCTTTCAAAATGCTTCAACAAACATCCAGGGGTTTTGTAGTTTTCCTTCTTAATTCTTTTGTAAACTACAGTGGCTTGATAGCGGACAATGCTAGAAGAATGGTCGAATCATTTCTTTTAAATGCTGCCTAGCATATTTTGGAAACCTGAAACTAATAAAAAATTATCACAGATCAGAATAGACCCTCTGGAAAAGTGCCTAAAAAACTGTGTGAACATAACATTAAAAACAGATGCATACAACTGTTATTCTAGTCAATTTTTGGACCTTCCCAAAGCAAAGATCACTATTAGCAATGAGCATATTGATTCTATGCAAATTAAATTTGAGTCCAATTGTATGAAATTTGCTGGTCCCAGTGAATTTGACTAATTTGATTTGATTCATACAAATCTACAAAAAATCCTGCCAGCTGTTTACATCAGCCATAAAGGGTTAACATGAGCTCTACGCGACTCTGCAGGCTACCCCATAATGTATGTATAGTACAGTCAATCTGGAGTAACTATCATGGCCAGTATAAAAGCCTAGGTAAAGAATACAGAACCCAATTTAGGGTAATTTAAGATAGTGACGTACTGATAGTTAAAATCAGAGCTCCAGCTCAGCAATGAATATAGGTAGAGAAAGGACTAATGCATTGAACAACTACTCCAAACAGTACAAACAAATATAAAAACCTATATTTAGACCAAATAATAAAAGGCCCTCCTAAAGAAACATGTAAATAACCTACAAAAAAAACTAGGAGTAAGTCAGCCATGAATACAATTCAGTAAACTTTATTGAAGACATAAAAAACAGAATCTATCAGACATGATTAAAAGGAGATGCTAAAACAGAAGTTGACTTTACCAAGGGTGCCAATATTCAAAAACTATGATTGTCATAAAGATATATTCTCTCTCACTATTTCCTCCCAAACTTCCCCGGAACTCTGAATATTAAACTCCGAACACTTAGTGTCCGGTACGAACCCCGAACTTTAAAGTTCGGGTTAACTCATCTCTACTCCTCTCCTCACTCCTTAAAATACACTATAAACTTCAATACACAGCTGTAATTTCATGTATTCATAAGCTGGCAGTCCTGTTATATATTTTAGCATTTTTTCAGTGAATGAAAAGTTCAGGTTATTAGCCAGGGAACGAGAAGTGGCTTACAAGTGGAGAAACAAGAATATTTCTCTGATAAGATTTATTTCAAAGTTTCATATAATTACTTGTATTTTTAATTTATGGAAAGTCTGTTGAAATGACAGTAACTATTTTATATAAAATAAAAAGTCTATTACTGCAGATTTGTATTCCTACTATTGTGCCCAATCAGAGGTTATTCATGGCAGTGTATTGGTGGCCTTTACATACAATTGCTCCATTGAAAAACAAATTCTTTCATTGAGGACCCAATGCATTTATATGAATAGTCATTAAAATGCAATTAGCAAACAAGACCAAAATCATACTATCAGTCCTAACATCTATAAACTCATCACCAGCTGAGACTTGGAGTATCAGTTCAGAAAGAAAAGCTATGCACTGGGAAGAAGCCAATTAAGAGAAAATCTGGGTTGTATTAAAGTTGGATAAGTGGTGCAATCTAAATGAAATGATTGTGAGTTTACATCCTCCAGTGAGCGCAGTAAAACTTCATCAGCAATTTCATGTGGATAAACTATATTTCTACGTTCTTATTTTTGTATGTGAAGAGTATGTTTCTTCCCCAGGACTGTGTATGGAAATATTTTTATTGGTATTATAATGGCTTGTAATTGTCATTCCTCAGGCCAGAATATTCTACTACTATTTGTACTTGTGATGTCTCATCCAAACAATGACAATGAAACATAAACCAATGAAAAATAACTCCTATTGTGCTTTGGAATGTTCTGCCCTCAAATAAATGCGTTTGCCCACCAGAAGTCCATAAACACCAGGGATCTCATGGAACTTTCAGATGGGAGAAAGTGAAGTACTCTATATTCCAATGCAGAAGTGAAGCTTTCTTATGTCCTAAGGGTATCTGAGCACAGAATTTTTGTGGAGATATCAAAAACAATGAGTTTTGTAGTGGAAACAGCCTTGCAAGAGAATCTGACATGTTACAGATTTAAAAAGTGCAGCATAAAAAAGCACAGTGTGCATGAGATTCTATGAATCCAATCCAATGGAACTTTAAGATTCTTTTTTTTGCGCAGCGATATTACGCAGAATCAAAAGTTCACCAAAAAAATCAATGTGGAAATGTTTTTTTCCAGAGGCGTTTTCTTTTTTGCAGTCTGACTGGACAGTGCCTAGTTTGGAGGAGATTCCACCCAGAGCCACTTTAAAGAAATGTCAAGAACTTTCTTTTTTCCCACTAGGCATTTTTCAAAATGGGAAAAATATGCTCAAAAGACTGAACATATGAACAGCAAAGTGATTTTAGAACAGAAATGCACAGGTAGTCTTTCAAGCATTTCTTGAGAAAATTTTCATGTGTTTTCTGTAGTGAAGAACTCAATGAACACATACCATAATGATAATCAAAGACAGCATACATATTGGACACAGAAGCCATCCATGTGTTGTTCATGGCCCTATAGACTTATATGGATAATTTTTATATGGGATATGAATTTTTGAGGACCACTCAGTCTACAAAAACACATAGACACATGAACAGCCCAATAGAACATCACGAGTACATGTTCTATCCTTGGAAGCAAGGGGTAATATTTTACCTTGTGGAGAATGACATGCCAAGCCTGGCATGCCAATGTGAGGAAAATTTTAAGACTTGCAATGCACCTTTAGGAAATTAAATATGCAAATTGACTCTTCAGAAAAGAAGAGGACTAGAACTCTAGTGACACCGGTTGGAAGTAGCAATCTTAAAAGCCAATATCGACTTTTTAACAAGTCTTATGATAAACTTATGATAAAAGCCAAACCAGAATCTCAATTTGCAGACATAGTGTTTTGGGGTGTTGCCCCTCATCAGTGCAAAGTGTGAGATATGGTTTGGCTAGGTGAGAGGCGTAATCCCAATCAGACACTTATCACTCAGCCAGTCAGTACCCTGCAAACTAAGATACAGTGTCCGCAAACTAAGATTCTGGTTTGGCTATTATTCTAAGTCCTATAACCCTATACAGACATCATGAGCGTAAAATGAAAATGCCAATTAGAACATACAGTTAGAAAATCTATAGAGAATAAGTGCAAGACAATAACATACTCAGTAAAAAATAACTATTATTAAATCTAATTAAAAAATTGCTAAAACAGTAGGACATAAGATAATCAAAGCTGATGGTAGAAATTTTTAAAGGTGTACAACATGATACAGACAGAAAATACACATATGATAGTGCAGTTGGATATGCTCCCAGTGTTACAGATGGATAACAATCAGTGTAAACCAATACAGGTGTATTTAAACAAGGTAACTTATCATGAGATACAGCAGTATAAATCCCATGAATGGGAGGTGTAAGTATGCACAGTGGCACAGAAATTACTCACCAGTCAACGAATGAACCGCACACTAACCTATAGGCCCCGTCACACTAAGCAATGCAGCAGCGATCCCGACAACGATACGACCTGTCAGGGATCGTTGCTGCATCGCTAATACATCGCTGGTGAGCTGTCAAACAGGCAGGCTCACCAGCGATCAGGGGAGCAGCGATATCGTGGAAAGAATCGATCCACGATGTCCTGCTCCCGTTACCAGCCTGCTGCTTAAGCAGGAGCAGGCTGGTAACTATGGTAAACATCGGGTTACTAAGTGCGCGTGTGCCCCTAGTAACCCGCTGTTTACCATGGATACCACTCTGCTACGGTGCGCGGGAGGCTACCGTTCACCTTAGCAGAGTCGTATCCATGATAAACATCGGGTTACTAGGGGCACACGCGCACTTAGTAACCCGATGTTTATCATGGATACGACTCTGCTAAGGTGAACGGTAGCCTCCGGGCACCGTAGCAGAGTGGTATCCATGGTAAACAGCGGGTTACTAAGTGCGCGCGTGCCCCTAGTAACCCGATGTTTACCATGGATACCAGCCAGATCGTTGGTCCCGCTGGTCACACACAGCGATGTGTGCTGGCCAGCGGGAGGCCAACGACCAAAAAATGGTCCAGGACACTTTGCAGCGATCAGCGACCTCACAGCAGGGGCCTGATTGTTGCAAAGTGTCACACATAGCGACATCGCTGGTGAGGTCGCTGGTGAGTCAACAAAACCGTGACTCAGCAGCGATCTCGCTAGCGATATCGCTATGTGAGACGGGGCCTTAAGTCATGTAACAAGGCTCGTTAAAAGGTTGATATTGACTTTTAGGATTGCTACGTTAAATAGATGGCACTAGAGTTCTGGTCCTCTTCTTCTCTGAAGAGATAATTTGCCTATCCATGGAAAACACTGATATAACACGTATGTGACTCACTGATGTCTGAATGGGGTCTTAATGAGATGTCAGGCTTGTGCCAAATATTTCTACTATGGTACTATGAAGTTTCAAGCCTCATTGACATATCCAATTTTTGCGTATGAGTGCTATCCGTGTTTTTCACAGGTAGCACTCGTACCTGTGATAGTCTGTGGGGCTATTCGCATGGGCGATTTTTTCCTCGGACCACGAGGTCCACGGAAAATATTGAAGACATGTCCGATATTGATCAGAGATCAAAATCAGTGATGCAAGTCATTGGGTTGGATGACATCTGAGTGTAGTCTGATTTTCAGACTTGAGAAGATGGAGACATTTTTTTTTTAATTTCTCCACTTACAAAAAATCGGATGACACTCATAGTACACTCATCAAACTGCGCTAAAACTCTGATCAGAGTCTGATCAGAATAATTGGTCCGATTTTCTCATACGCCAAAAAATCGGACATCTGAATGAAGCCTCGCAGACACACTCTGGGAGGCAAATGCAGCTGCTTTCTCCTCACCTACCTCCATGTCTCCTATTCACAGAATTTTGGAGACACAGAAGGCTTCTAATCAGACAGTTGGAGGCATCAATAGGTGAACTATAGACTGATGGAAGGAGAAGGACAAAGCAACAATAAATTACATTTCAAAAATTGTTGTACTCTATAAACAGAGCTGAAATATGTGGAACGGTCACACAAGGTCACTATGGATAGATGATGAATATGGTTGGAGGACAATTCCTTAAAATCTGCGCTTAATAAAATGAACATGATTATCTTTATTCATTTTTCTGTATAAATATAAGACTATTATTCGTGAATATTTTTGCAGTTCAGCTACAATATCATAGCAGAACTGATTGCAATAGTAATTGAGTGCCAAAAAAACAATCCGAATAAGCTGTAAGCAAATAAATGCAGAACAATAATTATTTAGTAGAATTTTTTAATGACATATTGATGTGTGTATGTAAAGACTGTATATTATACAGAGTTCTTGTTTGTTGAAAGCAAGAGATATTATCTGTTCTCGCTAGTCTGGTGTGAAGCTTATATTAGTTTAGCTAGAATTTGTTACACTCTATTAGGTTCCTTGATAATAGAACAGTACATTATTGATGAGAGACAGCAGGAATGGCCTATTTATTCAGTACTCGACTAATGTGCTCAACTTTCAATTAGATGGACACACCAAATGCAAGTGAAAAATAGACATTATCACCCTGGTATAATTAGGGCGGTTATTCAATCATGCACAGCTTTGCTTAGTTGATACAGATGCATGATATAACATCATTGTTCACTTCAAGATGGCAAAGCAAAAAGATTACGTCAGTGACAGCTACTGAAAATGCCAGTGGTGTGAGATAGCATTACGTGACCAATATATATATTTTTTTACTTAAAACAGCAAAATGTAAGCAATTTTTGGGTAATCGTTGCATAAAATTCTATGTAAATACTATTAATAAATTATTATATTTTATTAATATTTTAGACTCTTTTTACCATTTCCCATTTCGGTTGTCTTTTTTATTCTCCCACCCCAAGGCATGCATACTCCCCCACATTAATTTATGCACATAATTAACAGGCAATTACTGGTACATTTCATGATTACATATCCAATACTCACAGATCCAGTTGTCAGTCACCTTGCAGGGAATTACATTGACCCTCCCCCCCCCCCCCCAAGCAAATTCTTGCTGTTAATTACTCCAAAATTGTTTAATCCAATTAACTACCAAGATTCCCACAGCTAATTCGTCCTACAGATGTCCTCCTTAAATGTTTAAAGACCACCGTCGCAAATATTTCTACTAATAGCCATATAACATGGACACTTTTACCACCGACCTGAATATATTTGGGCTAAACTACTACAGTTACCTCTAAGGCCACGTTCACACATTCAGTATTTCGTCAGTATTTTACATCAGTATTTGTAATCCATAACCAGGAGTGGGTGATAAATACAGAAGTGGTGACGTGTTTCTATTATACTTTTCCTCTCATTGTACCACTCCTGGTTTTGGCTTACAAATACTGAGGTAAAAAAACTCACCAAATACTCAACGTGTGCACGTGGCCTTAGGCTATGTTCCCTCAATGAGCTTTTAGTGATTTTTTGACTCTCAATAATTTCTGCACTATTTCTTTACCTAAGGTCACGTTCACACTT
This sequence comes from Phyllobates terribilis, assembly GCF_046119375.1. Taxonomy (NCBI): domain Eukaryota; kingdom Metazoa; phylum Chordata; class Amphibia; order Anura; family Dendrobatidae; genus Phyllobates; species Phyllobates terribilis. The sequence goes on along the minus strand of NW_027362768.1, from coordinate 113,889,857 downwards.
TGAGTATTTGGTCAGTATTTTACATCAGTATTTGTAAGTCAAAACCAATAGCGGAATAATCAGAGGAAAGGTATAATAGAAACACGTCACCACTTGTGAGTTTTTTACCCACTCCTGGTTTTGGCTTACAAATACTGAGGTACAAAACTCACCAAATACTCAACATGTGAACGTGGCCTTATATAAATCAGGTTGTGTTTTTATTGCATTTTTGACAGTGCATTTTTTTCCCTCTTGTTGATGTGTAGTGTTGAGCCACCCCCGTAGTGTTCGAGTTCGGTTCGTCGAACACCCGTGTGTTCGCCGAACTGTTCGTCGAACTGTTCGTCGAACACCTTCGAACACCGTTAAAACCAATGGCAGGCAAACAAAAACACATAGAAACACATAGAAAACACCTTCAAAGGTGTCCAAAAGCTGACAAACTGCTCAGAAGACACAACTAACACTTGGAAAAGTGACAAGTACATATAGTCATGCGAAAAGAAAAGAGGTGGAGGAGTAAAAGGAGGGGGAGACACAGATATAGGCATGTCATGCCCTTCTAAAATCCAAAAAGTGACAAGCCGACACGTTCAGTCCGCTCCTGCCCGTGCCACCTCCGTGTCGCCGGGTTTGTGCCAGAGCCGCGGTGAACCCTGACGGCCAGCCCCCCTCTCCCAATACTGGTGCTTGTCCGCTGGTGGGTCGAGTGAGCCCCCCTGTGGTGGAGGCAGCTCTAAGCTTTTTAATTTAAATTGTCTCTCTAATTTGAATGAATACACTTTAAATCCATTTACAAGGATCTATTGGAGGGCAAGTCTCATGCCAGCAGCCGCGTAATTCCAGCTCCAGTAGCGTCCACTAAAGCTGCTGCAGTTAAAAAGCTTTTATAAGGATCGAGCTCGGCTGTCCACCGCAAGGCATCCTACTGCCAGTCCCAGCCCCTATGCCTTGGGGTGCCTCCTGATGCTCTTCACTGAGTATCCCGTGGTCCCGAAGCATTTCCTTTGAAAAAATTAAGTGTCCAAACTACAGGTGGTGTAGCTTGCTTAACAGCCGGGATAATCCGCTGACTAGCAGACACTGCTACTAGGCACAAAGTATTTCCTGGGCTAGATGCAGTTAAAAATTTGTAATTAGATACTCTCGTTGGATGCTGAGAAAGCATTCCATAGAGTCTCCTGGCACGCCATATATGATTCTCTTAAAAAGCTTGGGGTAGGGGTCTAGGGGACCCTTTTATAGCCAAAATCACGGCCCTGTATTACAATACGTCACCTAGGCTGAAGATAAATGGAACTGTAGCACCCTGAGGGCTCGGTTGCTACAGAGGTATTACACCTCACCCAGAGGTGTGATATCTCACTCTCAGGTAAGGATGGAGTGTGGATCAGGACCCGACACCTGCATGCATTACACCACATTGCCGTGGGGCAGGGCGACCAATATGCCTCTGAGATGGGCACGACAGTCCCTGTCCCTGGCTGGAGTGGGGGGAGGGAACACTGAGGAAGGGGAACCCTGCAGTGCAGGAGCAGGGAGGAAGCAGTTCCTGGGTGCATTGAGAAGGGAGTATAAAAGGTGGGCACCATCTTAGTTCAGTGCAGAGAAGCCTGAGCAGAAGTGGCAAGGAGCAGGGGCTCTGCATGAGCTCTGCTCCGGAGGCGGGCCTAGTAACAGAGGCCAAGGCCTGGAAGAGGGAGAAGGAAGGAAGAGGAGCGGAGAAGGCTCCAGGAACGAGGAATGAAGGGATCCCAGGGGTGCGGACGGGCGAGTCGCCACCTGCGTGGAGGGGTCAGGCCAAAGGGGGAGACCGGTCCCCGAAACTAGTGGAGGCAGGAAACGACCCTCAGCTAGAAACCGGAGGCTGTGACATTTTATGTGGCGCAGCCCCTCGCTACACCCACTAGGAAGGCACCACATAGGGTCAGGGAAACTGACGCCAAGTTTACCAAGAGGAGGCCCGAGGCAGCCGGACAGAAGGGTTGGTAAGAAAGGTCAGACAAAGGACACACAAAGGTGGTCCTGTGAAGCGCTCCAAAGTTATCTGGGAGTTGTCTGAGCCCCTCACCTGGTGAGCACAGTACGACGTGGGCAGCCGTTACCTGCAGACGTGGTCTGGATAATAAGAACTGTGAGTAAAGGACCTGGACTGCATCACTGACTCCGTGTCGTTACTGCTGCTGCCCTGCACCATCACCCCCATCCTCCGCATACACTGCCCTGAGGCTATACTCCTCCCGTGGGGAGTTATGCTACGCTCTGCTGCACCCACAACACCAGCCTCAGCGGTCTGCCCTGCAGCGGCGGTTCACTCTGACCGCAATCCACGGGTGGCGTAGTCGGACATTTAAACATCAAAACCACATAAATAGTTCCGCCACTGGTTTGACCACCCTGAGCCACGGAACCGGGTCGCCGCCATGAAGACTACAACCACCAGCATCCACAAAAAAGGGTCCGGCTCCAGGTGTCCCAAGGCCCAGGGGGTGCATCAGAACATTTTCATCACCTTTCACAATCACCAATGGGACAAGGCAGGGATGTCCTCTGTCCCCTATCTTATACATCCTAGTGACGGAGCACCTGCTCTCATCAATTCGTCATAACTCCAATATTAGGTGGATTGAGGTGGGAGGCACCGAGTACAAGTGCTCTATATTTGCTGATGATGTCCTAGTATATATCACTCAATCACATATATCCATCCATGCTGTTATGGCTGAAATAGATCACTTTGTTACATGGTCAAATTTTAAAATCAATGCAGCGAAGTCTGAGGCCCTCGATGTCTCCCTCCCCAAATCCATATAGGATTCCATCCAGTCCAACTTTCCCTTTGCCTGGCCCTCACAGGGTATAAAATACTTAGGAATTCCTATTCATAGAGACCTCTCCCATCTATGTTATCTTAATTTTGGGCCCTTTATTGAACAACTCCATACAGACCACGGTTGGCAAGTTAGAACTGTAAGATTCACTACGTGAACCACTGGTGTTTTGTGGAAAAGCACATGTACACTGTGTTCCAAATTATTATGCAAAAAGTGTTTAGGAGTGATAAGGGAAGAATTTGTTTGTTTGTCAGTTAAACTCATTGATGGTGATGTGTGTCAGGGCTCTTTATATCACTGTAAGCAATTGCAGACACCTGTGCTAATTAGTTTGGCAGGTGTGTCCAATGAAAGGCAAGACTACTTAAGAAGGCTGTCTCACATTATTAAGCAGCCTACATTTTCTGCCAAAATGGGAAAGAAAAAGTATGTGTCGGCTGCTGAGAAGCAACAAATTGTGGAGTGTTTAGGTCAAGGCATGACTACAATCAACATTGTGCGATGATCAGGATGAAGTGTCATGGCAATCAAGAAGTATGTAGCTGATTCACAGTACACACGTGTGCGTGCTGATAAGGGCAAATTGAGGACTCTTTCCTACAGGCAATTATGTCAGGTTAAAAGAGCAGCGGCAAAAAAGCCATGTCATAGCAGCAGACAAGTTTTTGAAGCTGCTGGTGCCTCCAACGTCCCCCCGAACAACAAGATGCAGGGTCCTTCAGAGGTTTGCAGCTGTGCATACGCCATCCTGTCGACCTCCTCTATCCACTTCACACAAGCAGAAACGGCTCCAGTGGGCCAAACATTACATGAAGACTGATTTCAAAACTGTTTTGTTCACGGATGAGTGCCGTGCAGCGCTCGATGGTCCAGATGGATGGAGTGGAGGATAGCTGGTTGATGGACACCCCACGCAAACACGGCTACAGCGCCAACAAGGAGGAGGTGGAGTAATGTTTTGGGCTGGAATCATGGGGAGAGAGATTGTCGGCCCCTTTAGGATCCCTGAAGGCGCTAAAGATGAACTCCATAATGTATGTGGATTTTCTCAAACAGCACTTCCTGCCATGGTTCAAGAAGAAGAACCGTGTATTTAACAGCAAGATCATTTTTTTGCATGATAATGCACCATCTCATGCTGCACATAAAACATCTGCATCTCTGGCTGATATGGGCATAAAAGGGGACAAACTTATGGTGTGACCCCCATGCTCCCCTGACCTCTACCCCATTCAGAACCTTTGGAGCATCATTAAAAGGAGTGTCTATGATGGCGGGAGGCAGTTCACATCTAAGCAACAGCTCTGGGAGGGTATTCTGTCCTCATGCAAAACAATTGAAGCAGAAACCATCCAAAACCTGACAAATTCAATGGACGAGAGAGTTCAGAAGCTCCTTTCGAACAAGGGGTCCTATATGAAAATGTAACATCACCTAGAATAAAGTTTTGAGTTGAAAACTGTTTGATTTCAGTTTCTAATAACCTGCTAATGCTTATAATTTCAAAAATGACCATTTTTTTGGTCTTTATTAAAATGAAAAGGTTGATCGAAAAGTTTGGGGGATCTAAGAGTGTGGCAACCCAGTAGTCATGATTACTTCGAATTCTGACAATATGAGGGTCATGTTGCAGGTAGTGCAGCAAGAAGGCACTTACAGTACAGACCAAAAGTTTGGACACAACTTCTCATTTAAAGATTTTTCTGTTTTTTCTTGACTATGAAAATTGTACATTCACACTGAAGGCATCAAAACTACGAATTAACACATGTGGAATTATATACTTAACAAAAAAGTGTGAAACAACTGAAAATATGTCTTATATTCTAGGTTCTTCAAAGTAGCCACCTTTTGCTTTGATGACTGCTTTGCACACTCTTTGCATCTCTTGATGAGCTTCAAGAGGTAGTCACCGGAAATGGTCTTCCAACAATCTTGAAGGAGTTCCCAGAGAAGCTTAGCACTTGTTGGCCCTTTTGCCTTCACTCTGCGGTCCAGCTCATCCTCAAACCATCTCGGGTTCAGGTCTGGTGACTGTGGAGGCCAGGTCATCTGGCGTAGCACCCCATCACTCTCCTTCTTGGTCAAATAGCCCTTACACAGCCTGGAGGTGTGTTTGGGGTCATTGTCCTGCTGAAAAATAAATGATGGTCCAACTAAACGCAAACCGGATGGAATAGCATGCTGCTGCAAGATGCTGTGGTAGCCATGCTGGTTCAGTATGCCTTCAATTTTGAATAAATCCCCAAAGACACAGTGGTTGGAACCAAAGATCTCAAATTTGGAATCATCAGACCAAAGCACAGATTTCCACTGGTCTAATGTCCATTCCTTGTGTTCTTTAGCCCAAACAAGTCTCTTCTGCTTGTTGCCTGTCCTTAGCAGTGGTTTCCTAGCAGCTATTTTACCATGAAGGCCTGCAGCACAAAGTCTCCTCTTAACAGTTTTTGAAGAGATGTGTCTGCTGCTAGAACTCTGTGTGGCATTGACCTGGTCTCTAATCTGAGCTGCTGTTAACCTGCGATTTCTGAGGCTGGTGACTCAGATAAACTTATCCTCAGAAGCAGAGGTGACTCTTGGTCTTCTTGGTCTTCCTTTCCTGGGGTGGTCGTCATGTGAGCCAGTTTCTTTGTAGCGCTTGATGGTTTTTGCAACTGCACTTGGGGACACTTTCAAGTTTTCCCAATTTTTCCCACTGACTGACCTTCATTTCTTAAAGTAATGATGGCCACTTGTTTTTCTTTACTTAGCTGCTTTTTTCTTGCCGTAATACAAATTCTAACAGTCTATTCAGTAGTACTATCAGCTGTGTATCCACGAGACTTCTGCACAACACAACTGATGGTCCCAACCCAATTTATAAGGCAAGAAATCCCACTTATTAAACCTGACAGGGCACACCTGTGAAGTGAAAACCATTTCTGCTGACTACCTCTTGAAGCTCATCAAGAGAATGCCAAGAGTATGCAAAGCAGTCATCAAAGCAAAAGGTGGCTACTTTGAAGAACCTAGAATATAAGACATATTTTCAGTTATTTCACACTTTTTTGTTAAGTATATAATTCCACATGTGTTAATTCATAGTTTTGATACCTTCAGTGTGAATGTACAATTTTCATAGTCATGAAAATACAGAAAAATCTTTAAATGAGAAGGTGTGTCCAAACTTTTGGTCTGTACTGTATGTGTCTTGCGCATCTCGGAGCCCCAAAATTATTTTCCGGGCTAGATGCAGCTAAATATTATTATTAATTTTAAATCTGGTGGAGCTTAGTATAGATGGCCTAATAGGATCAGTGCTGTACACTGCTACAAAGCCCAAATTATTTTCCAGTCAAGTTACAGATAAACATGATTAGTAATTTCAAATCTGGTGGAGCTTATTTTAGATGGCCTAATAGAATAAGTGCTGCACACTGCTACAAAGCCCAAATTATTTTCCAGCCAAGATACAGATAAACATGATTAGTAATTTGAAAGCTTAAAACGGTTGGTAGGGTGATTTTAACCAATCATCAAGCTTTTACTCTCCCCAGGATGACACAGGGGTAGAAAAGTCGTTTCGGATCCATGATTTGTTCATCTTTATGAACGTGAGTCTGTCTACATTATCAGTGGAGAGCCGCGTGCGCTTATCTGTCAGCACACCACCAGCAGCGCTGAACACATGTTCAGACAGAACGCTGGCTGCGGGGCATGACAAGATCTCCAAGGCGTAAGTGGCTAGCTCCGGCCATTTATCCAGATTGGAAGCCCAAAAAGAGCAAGGGTCCAGTGACACAGTCATGGCTTCAATGTTTACTTGGAGATACTCCTGTACCATCGTCTCTAGGCGTTGACTATGTGTCAGACTTCTTGTCTCCTGTGGCCTTGCAAAGGATGGGCTAAAAAAGTGGTGAAATGATTCCGCAAAATTGATGTTACCAGCAGATACTGTGGTTCTGTTACGGTTTGAGTGCTGAACACTTGACGGTCCCACGGTTGGCAAGTTGGAACTCTGAGATTCACTACGTGCACCACTGGTGTTTTGTGGAAAAGCATATGTAAGATTCTGCAACAATCTCTGCTGATACTCCTGCATGCATGCATCCCTTTCTATGGCAGGAATAATTTCTGCAAATTTACTTTTGTACCGGGGATCTAACAGTGTGGCAACCCAGTAGTCAGGATTATTTCTAATTCTCACAATTCGAGGGTCATGTTGCAGGTAGTGCAACAAGAAGGCACTCATGTGTGTTGCGCATCCAGGAGCACCAAGTCCCTGTTGTGTTGGTGGCGAGGTAACAATCATGCTTCCTTCCTCTGTCCTCTCCCCCCAACCTCGCACAACAGAAATGTGATCAAGGTCTCCCTCATCTGATGAGTCTTCCATCAGTTCGTCCTCCACTTCTTCCTGGGCTCCTGCACCTTCCTCACTAGTTTGGCTGCTACCATGCGCCCTGGTAAAACCATCTCCCCCACCCTCACATGCCTGCCGCCTTGGTGCTGCCGACCGTCTGGACCTTGCAGATGTTAGCCCTTCCGCATACAACTCCTCCTCCTCTACTTCCTCCACCTCCTCGTGTGCCACCACCTGACTCCGAATTCTGTTTAACATGTGCTCCAGCATGTAAATCACTGGAATAGTCATGCTGATAATGGCATCGTCAGCACTAAACATCTTCGTCACCATTTCAAAACTGTGCAGAAGGGTGCATAGGTCCCTGATCTGAGACCCCAGTCACAGAGGATGAAGAGGCCGCGGATGCACAAGATATGGCAGACGGTGATTGGACCGGCTGGCTAGGCCGCATTGTAGCACACTGAGCTTCCCACTGCAACTTATGCTTCATGTCCATGTGCCGGTTCATGCATGAAGTACTCAAACTATGTATTTTTTGGCCTCTACTTAGCTTTTGCTGACAAATGTTACAGATAACACGAGTTGGGTCATCTTTATCGATCTGAAAAAATGCCCAGGCTATGCAAGGCTTAGCACCCATGCGACCTGAAGAGCCACCACGACTTGTGGTGAGAGGCAGAGTTGTGTTTGAGGATGCAGTTGTTGACGTGCTTCCAGTACTACGTCTCTGTCCAGGTAGGCGCAACCTGACCTCGTCGTCACTAGCATCTTCCTCCACCTCCTCTGCTGACCTCATCTCTTGGCTGACTGTGGGTTGACAGTAAGTGGGATCTCCAACCTCATCATCATCACCCTGTGCGTTATCACACCCGTCGTCCTCAGAGCCAACCTGTTCCTGCCCTGACAAAAAACTAAAGTTGTCGCTCCAATCAGGTATTTGAGTCTCATCATCGTCTTCCTCATTGTCTCCACCAACAGGAGTTACAGTTTGGGAATGAGGGTCTACATTATGGTCAGAACCTTCTGCGTATGGTCCTGGATCCGACTCATAAAGATTCTGGGCATCAGTGCAGATCATTTCCTCGTCTGGATTCACAGAAGCGCTGGAGTCGACCTCTGATTCCCAGGCTATAGTATGAGTAAACAGCTCTGCAGACTCAACCATCTGTTCTACCTCATACTCAGACGGGCAGCTGGAGATTTGGGAGCTGTGAGGAAGCAAGTGCGATTGGGGTGACACCTTTGAGGACTGGAGTATTTGTGATGTTGAAGTTGATGTGGAGGAGAGCCCACTTAAAGGAGCACTTGATATCCGTTGAAGCACCTGCTGTTTTTGTGCCTCATCTGGAATTTGTAGCGATTGGCGTGGCCGTAAGAAAGGGATCTTATCACATTGTCCGCTAAAAGAAGTAGACATTTTAGTTTGGCTGGAAGATGGTCTTTCTTCTGCAGATGTTACTGTTGCTTTAACACCTACCCCACGGACACAACATTTTTTCCACTTCCCAACACGCCTATTCCCCTTTCCACCAGCAGCAGGCCTTTTTCCACTCATTTTGGTGGTTAACTAATTCACAACTCTGGAGTTGTTTGCACAAAAAAACAATGGATGGGAACCGAGCAGAGCTGAGTGGAAAACTGTGGTATTAGGCCAAAACTATTGGCTGGGTTAGATGCAGAAAAAAATTATATTCAATTTGCAACCTGATGGAGGTCAGTATAGATGGACTAATAGAACAAGTCCCACACACAGCTCGAAGCCCAAATATTTTTTCAGAGGTAGATGCAGAAAAAAATTGTATTCAGTTTGCAACCTGATGGAGGTCAGTATAGATGGACTAATAGAACAAGTCCTACACACAGCTAGAAGCCCAAATAATTTTTCAGAGGTAGATGCAGAAAAAAAATGTATTCAGTTTGCAACCTGATGGAGGTCAGTATAGATGGACTAATAGAGAAAGTCCCACACACTGCTAGAAGGCCAAATATTTTTTCAGAGCTAGATGCAGACAAAAAAACATTTTTAATTTGCAACCTGATGGAGGTCAGTATAGATGGACTAATAGAGAAAGTCCCACACACAGCTAGAAGGCCAAATATTTTTTCAGTGCTAGATGGAGATAAAAATTATTTTTAATTTGCAACCTGATGGAGGTCAGTATAGATGGACTAATAGAGAAAGTCCCACACACTGCTAGAAGGCCAAATATTTTTTCAGAGCTAGACGCAGAAAAAAATTATATTCAGTTTGCAACCTGATGGAGGTCAGTATAGATGGACTAATAGAACAAGTCCCACACACAGCTAGAAGGCAAAATATTTTTTCAGTGCTAGATGGAGATAAAAATTATTTTTAATTTGCAACCTGATGGAGGTCAGTATAGATGGACTAATAGAGAAAGTCCCACACACTGCTAGAAGGCCAAATATTTTTTCAGAGCTAGATGCAGAAAAAAATTATATTCAGTTTGCAACCTGATGGAGGTCAGTATAGATGGACTAATAGAACAAGTCCCACACACAGCTAGAAGGACAAATATTTTTTCAGTGCTAGATGGAGATAAAAATTATTTTTAATTTGCAACCTGATGGAGGTCAGTATAGATGGACTAATAGAGAAAGTCCCACACACTGCTAGAAGGCCAAATATTTTTTCAGTGCTAGATGGAGATAAAAATTATTTTTAATTTGCAACCTGATGGAGGTCAGTATAGATGGACTAATAGAACCAGTCCCACACACAGCTAGAAGCCCAAATATTTTTTCAGAGGTAGATGCAGAAAAAAATTATATTCAGATTGCAACCTTATGGAGGTCTGTATAGATGGATTAATAGAACAAGTCCCACACACAGCTAGAAGCCCAAATATTTTTTCAGAGGTAGATGCAGAAAAAAATTATATTCAGTTTGCAACCTGATGTAGGTCTGTATAGATGGATTAATAGAACAAGTCCCACACACAGCTAGAAGCCCAATATTTTTTCAGAGGTAGATGCAGAAAAAAAATATATTCAGTTTGCAACCTGATGGAGGTCAGTATAGATGGACTAATAGAGAAAGTCCCACACACTGCTAGAAGGCCAAATATTTTTTCAGAGCTAGATGCAGACAAAAAATTATTTTTAATTTGCAACCTGATGGAGGTCAGTATAGATGGACTAATAGAGAAAGTCCCACACACTGCTAGAAGGCCAAATATTTTTTCAGAGCTAGATGCAGAAAATAATTATATTCAGTTTTCAACCTGATGGAGGTCAGTATAGATGGACTAATAGAACAAGTCCCACACACAGCTAGAAGGCCAAATATTTTTTCAGTGCTATATGGAGATAAAAATTATTTTTAACTTGCAACCTGATGGAGGTCAGTATAGATGGACTAATAGAGAAAGTCCCACACACTGCTAGAAGGCCAAATATTTTTTCAGAGCTAGATGCAGACAAAAAATTATTTTTAATTTGCAACCTGATGGAGTTCAGTATAGATGGACTAATAGAGAAAGTCCCACACACTGCTAGAAGGCCAAATATTTTTCAGAGCTAGATGCAGATATAAATTATTTTTAATTTGCAACCTGATGGAGGTCAGTATAGATGGACTAATGGAGAAAGTCCCACACACTGCTAGAAGGTCAAATATTTTTTCAGAGCTAGATGCAGAAAAAAATTATATTCAGTTTGCAACCTGATGGAGGTCAGTATAGATGGACTAATAGAACAAGTCCCACACACAGCTAGAAGCCCAAATATTTTTTCAGAGGTAGATGCAGATAAAAATTATTTTTAATTTGCAATATGATGGAGGTCAGTATAGATGGACTAATAGAGAAAGTCCCACACACTGCTAGGAGCCCAAATATTTTTTCAGAGCTAGATGCAGACAAAAAATTATTTTGAATTTGCAGCATGATGGAGGTCAGTATAGATGGACTAATAGAACAAGTCCCACACACTGCTAGAAGGCCAAATATTTTTTCAGAGCTAGATGCAGAAAAAAATTATATTCAGTTTGCAACCTGATGGAGGTCAGTATAGATGGACTAATAGAACAAGTCCCACACACTGCTAGAAGCCCAAATATATTTTCAGAGCTAGATGCAGAAAAAAATTATATTCAATTTGCAACCTGATGGAGGTCAGTAAAGATGGACTAATAGAATGATGCTATGCCCAAAAGATTTTACTTCACTAGGTGCAGTAAAAAAATTTATTATTCTATACTAGTGTTGAGCCACCCCCGTAGTGTTCGAGTTCGGTTCGGTTCGTCGAACACCCGTGTGTTCGCCGAACTGTTCGTCGAACTGTTCGTCGAACACCTTCGAACACCATTAAAACCAATGGCAGGCAAACAAAAACACATAGAAACACATAGAAAACACCTTCAAAGGTGTCCAAAAGCTGACAAACTGCTCAGAAGACACAACTAACACATGTAAAAGTGACAAGTACATATAGTCATGCGAAAAGAAAAGAGGTGGAGGAGTAAAAGGAGGGGGAGACACAGATATAGGCATGTCATGCCCTTCTAAAATCCAAAAAGTGAGAAGCCGACACGTTCAGTCCGCTCCTGCCCATGCCACCTCCGTGTCGCCGGGTTTGTGCCAGAGCCGCGGTGAACCCTGACGGCCAGCCCCCCTCTCCCAATACTGGTGCCTGTCCGCTGGTGGGTCGAGCGAGCCCCCCTGTGGTGGAGGCAGCTCTAAGCTTTTTAATTTAAATTGTCTCTCTAATTTGAATAAATACACTTTAAATCCATTTACAAGGATCTATTGGAGGGCAAGTCTCATGCCAGCAGCCGCGTAATTCCAGCTCCAGTAGCGTCCACTAAAGCTGCTGCAGTTAAAAAGCTTTTGTAAGGATCGAGCTCGGCTGTCCACCGCAAGGCATCCTACTGCCAGTCCGAGCCCCTATGCCTTGGGGTGCCTCCTGTTGCTCTTCACTGAGTATCCCGTGGTCCCGAAGCATTTCCTTTGAAAAAATGAAGTGTCCAAACTACAGGTGGTGTAGCTTGCTTAACAGCCGGGATAATCCGCTGACTAGCAAACCCTGCTACTAGGCACAAAGTATTTCCTGGGCTAGATGCAGTTAAAAATTTGTAATTAGATACTCTCGTTGGATGCTGAGAAAGCATTCCATAGAGTCTCCTGGCACGCCATATATGATTCTCTTAAAAAGCTTGGGGTAGGGGTCTAGGGGACCCTTTTATAGCCAAAATCACGGCCCTGTATCGCAATACGTCACCTAGGCTGAAGATAAATGGAACTGTAGCACCCTGAGGGCTCGGTTGCTACAGAGGTATTGCACCTCACCCAGAGGTGTGATATCTCACTCTCAGGTAAGGATGTAGTGTGGATCAGGACCCGACACCTGCATGCATTACACCACATTGCCGTGGGGCAGGGCGACCAATATGCCCCTGAGATGGGCACGACAGTCCCTGTCCCTGGCTGGAGTGGGGGGAGGGAACACTGAGGAAGGGGAACCCTGTAGTGCAGGAGCAGGGAGGAAGCAGTTCCTGGGTGCATTGAGAAGGGAGTATAAAAGGTGGGCACCATCTTAGTTCAGTGCAGAGAAGTCTGAGCAGAAGTGGCAGGGAGCAGGGGCTCTGCATGAGCTCTGCTCCGGAGGCGGGCCTAGTAACAGAGGCCCAGGCCTGGAAGAGGGAGAAGGAAGGAAGAGGAGCGGAGAAGGCTCCAGGAACGAGGAATGAAGGGATCCCAGGGGTGCGGACGGGCGAGTCGCCACCGCACGCCCGAATCCACCTGCGTGGAGGGGTCAGGCCAAAGGGGGAGACCGGTCCCCGAAACTAGTGGAGGCAGGAAACGACCCTCAGCTAGAAACAGGAGGCTGTGACATTTTATGTGGCGCAGCCCCTCGCTACACCCGCTAGGAAGGCACCACATAGGGTCAGGGAAACTGGCGCCAAGTTTACCAAGAGGAGGCCCGAGGCAGCCGGACAGAAGGGTTGGTAAGAAAGGCCAGACAAAGGACACACAAAGGGGGTCCTGTGAAGCACTCCAAAGTTATCTGGGATTTGTCTGAGCCCCTCACCTGGTGAGCACAGTACGACGTGGGCAGCCGTTACCTGCAGACGTGGTCTGGATAATAAGAACTGTGAGTAAAGGCCCTGGACTGCAACACTGACTCCGTGTCATTACTGCTGCTGCCCTGCACCATCACCCCCATCCTCCGCATACACTGCCCTGAGGCTATACTCCTCCCGTGGGGAGTTATGCTACGCTCTGCTGCACCCACAACACCAGCCTCAGCGGTCTGCCCTGAAGCGGCGGTTCACTCTGACCGCAATCCACGGGTGGCGTAGTCGGACATTTAAACATCAAAACCACATAAATAGTTCCGCCACTGGTTTGACTGCCCTGAGCCACGGAACCGGGTCGCCGCCACGAAGACTACAACCATCAGCATCCACAAAAAAGGGTCCGGCTCCGGGTGTCCCAAGGCCCAGGGGGCGCGTCAGAACATTTTCATCACCTTTCACAATCACCAATGGGACAAGGCAGGGATGTTCTCTGTCCCCTCTCTTATACATCCTAGTGACGGAGCACCTGCTCTCATCAATTCGCCATAACCCCAATATTAGGTGGATTGAGGTGGGAGGCACCGAGTACAAGTGCTCTCTATTTGCTGATGATGTCCTAGTATATATCACTCAATCACATATATCCATCCATGCTTTTATGGCTGAAATAGATCACTTTGTTACATGGTCAAATTTTAAAATCAATGCAGCGAAGTCTGAGGCCCTCGATGTCTCCCTCCCCAAATCCATATAGGATTCCATCCAGTCCAACTTTCCCTTTGCCTGGCCCTCACAGGGTATCAAATACTTAGGAATTCCTATTCATAGAGACCTCTCCCATCTATGTTATCTTAATTTTGGGCCCTTTATTGAACAACTCCATACAGACCACGGTTGGCAGGTTAGAACTGTAAGATTCACTACGTGAACCACTGGTGTTTTGTGGAAAAGCACATGTAAGATGCTGCAACAGTCTCTGCTGATACTCCTGCAAGCGTGCATCCCTTTCTATGGCAGGAATAATTTCTGCAAATTTACTTTTGTACCGGGGATCTAACAGTGTGGCAACCCAATAGTCAGGATTATTTCTAATTCTCACAATTCGAGGGTCATGTTGCAGGTAGTGCAGCAAGAAGGCACTCATGTGTGTTGCGCATCCAGGAGCACCAAGTCCCTGTTGTGTTGGTGGCGAGGTAACAATCATGCTTCCTTCCTCTGTCCTCTCCCCCCAACCTCGCACAACAGAAATGTGATCAAGGTCTCCCTCATCTGATGAGTCTTCCATCAGTTCGTCCTCCACTTCTTCCTGGGCTCCTGCACCTTCCTCACTAGTTTGGCTGCTACCATGCGCCCTGGTAAAACCATCTCCCCCACCCTCACATGCCTGCCGCCTTGGTGCTGCCGACCGTCTGGACCTTGCAGATGTTAGCCCTTCCGCATACAACTCCTCCTCCTCTACTTCCTCCACCTCCTCTTGTGCCACCACCTGACTCCGAATTCTGTTTAACATGTGCTCCAGCATGTAAATCACCGGAATAGTCATGCTGATAATGGCATCGTCAGCACTAAACATCTTCGTCGCCATTTCAAAACTGTGCAGAAGGGTGCATAGGTCCCTGATCTGAGACCACTCCTCCAGCGTGATTTGCCCCACCTCTGGATCTTGTTGGCCCAGGCTATACGTCAGAACGTATTGCACCAGGGCTTGTCGGTGCTGCCACAGTCGCTGCAACATGTGCAGAGTTGAATTCCACCGGGTAGGCACATCGCATTTTAGCCGGTGAAGTGGCAGGCCCAACGACTTCTGTAGAGATGTAAGTCGCTGAGCTGCGGGATGCGAACGGCGGAAGTGAGCACACAGCGACCGTGCCCTCTGCAGAAGGCCATCTAGTCTGGGATAGTGGGCTAAAAATTGCTGGACAACCAGGTTCAACACGTGAGCCATACAAGGCACGTGTGTGACATTGCCCCGGCGAAGGGCCGCACCCAGGTTTGCAGCATTGTCGCACACGGCCTTCCCTGGTTTCAGGTCCAGTGGAGACAACCATTCATGAAATTGGTTCTCCAGAGCTGACCACAACTCCTCAGCTGTGTGACTCACATTTCCCAGACATTTCAATGTAAAAACCGCCTGATGACGTTGAGCCCTACTGCCAGCATAGTAAGGAGGTGTGCAGGATCCCTTCTGCGCAGTTAGAAAGCTTGTGGCATGACCAGACAGGCTTTGGGTGCAGGTGGAAGACCGAGAGGAGGTTGAGGAGGCAGAAGCAGTGGAGGAACTTTGACATAAAGAGGATTGACGCACAACTCGTGGGGACGGCAAGACTTGGACAGCAGCCCCTTGTCCTGCTGTCACCATAGTTACCCAGTGCCCAGTCAGCGACATGTAACGCCCCTGTCCATGCCTACTCGTCCAAGTGTCTGTGGTGAAATGCACCCTGTCACACACAGAGTTTCTCAAAGAAGCGGTGATGTTGTGTGCGACATGCTGGTGGAGCGCAGGCACACCTTTCTTTGAAAAGTAGTGCCGACTGGGCATCTGGTACTGGGGCACTGCGACGGACATAAGGTCTCGAAAATCCTCTGTGTCCACCAGGCGGAAAGGCAGCATTTCTGTAGCCAAGAACTTGCAGATGGTGAAATTCAACCTCTTAGCTTTCTCATGGCTAGGAGGAAATGGTCTTTTACTTGTCCACATCTGAGGGACCGAGGGCTGGCTATTGTGCTTAGACGGGGTTGATAAGGGAGTCCCCGGCAAACTGCCGGTCTGTGAGGAAGATGCAGGCGGACATGTTAGGTTGCCTTGATCCAAAGGTGGTGCTATCGATGTCGGACAGCGCTCAACACCAGCTGGTGTTACCACCTCCAAAGAAAATGATGACCTGCCAATCACGCTGGCTGTTGCGGGTAAAGAGGTGGCAGGTCTGCGCCCCAAAACAGGTGTGACTGCTGTCCCCCCAGTCACAGAGGATGAAGAGGCCGCGGATGCACAAGATATGGCAGACGGTGGTTGGCCCGGCCGGCTAGGCCGCATTGTAGCACACTGAGCTTCCCACTGCAACTTATGCTTCATGTCCTTGTGCCGGTTCATGCATGAAGTACTCAAACTATGTATTTTTTGGCCTCTACTTAGCTTTTGCTGACAAATGTTACAGATAACACGAGTTGGGTCATCTTTATCGATCTGAAAAAATGCCCAGGCTATGCAAGGCTTAGCACCCATACGACCTGAAGAGCCACCACGACTTGTGGTGAGAGGCAGAGTTGTGTTTGAGGATGCAGTTGTTGACGTGCTTCCAGTACTACGTCTCTGTCCAGGAAGGCGCAACCTGACCTCGTCGTCACTAGCATCTTCCTCCACCTCCTCTGCTGACCTCATCTCTTGGCTGACTGTGGGTTGACAGTAAGTGGGATCTCCAACCTCATCATCATCACCCTGTGCGTTATCAAACCTGTCGTCCTCAGAGCCAACCTGTTCCTGCCCTGATAAAAAACTAAAGTTGTCGCTCCAATCAGGTATTTGAGTCTTATCATTGTCTTCCTCATTATCTCCACCAACAGGAGTTACAGTTTGGGAATGAGGGTCTACATTATGGTCAGAACCTTCTGCGTCTGGTCCTGGATCCGACTCATAAAGATTCTGGGCATCAGTGCAGATCATTTCCTCGTCTGGATTCACAGAAGCGCTGGAGTCGACCTCTGATTCCCAGGCTATATTATGAGTAAACAGCTCTGCAGACTCAACCATCTGTTCTACCTCATACTCAGACGGGCAGCTGGAGATTTGGGAGCTGTGAGGAAGCAACTGCGATTGGGGTGACACCTTTGAGGACTGGAGTATTTGTGATGTTGAAGTTGATGTGGAGGAGAGCCCACTTAAAGGAGCACTTGATATCCGTTGAAGCACCTGCTGTTTTTGTGCCTCATCTGGAATTTGTAGCGATTGGCGTGGCCGTAAGAAAGGGATCTTATCACATTGTCCGCTAAAAGAAGTAGACATTTTAGTTTGGCTGGAAGATGGTCTTTCTTCTGCAGATGTTACTGTTGCTTTAACACCAACCCCACGGACACAACCTTTTTTCCTCTTCCCAACACGCCTATTCCCCTTTCCACCAGCAGCAGGCCTTTTTCCACTCATTTTGGTGGTTAACTAATTAACAACTCTGGAGTTGTTTGCACAAAAAAACAATGGATGGGAACCGAGCAGAGCTGAGTGGCCAAAGTGTGGTATTAGGCCAAAACTATTGGCTGGGTTAGATGCAGAAAAAAATTATATTCAATTTGCAACCTGATGGAGGTCAGTATAGATGGACTAATAGAGAAAGTCCCACACACTGCTAGAAGGCCAAATATTTCTTCAGAGCTAGATGCAGAAAAAAATATATTCAGTTTGCAACCTGATGGAGGTCTGTATAGATGGATTAATAGAACAAGTCCCACACACAGCTAGAAGCCCAATATTTTTTCAGAGGTAGATGCAGAAAAAAATATATTCAGTTTGCAACCTGATGGAGGTCAGTATAGATGGAATAATACAACAAGTCCCACACACAGCTAGAAGCCCAATATTTTTTCAGAGGTAGATGCAGAAAAAAATATATTCAGTTTGCAACCTGATGGAGGTCTGTATAGATGGATTAATAGAACAAGTCCCACACACAGCTAGAAGCCCAATATTTTTTCAGAGGTAGATGCAGAAAAAAATATATTCAGTTTGCAACCTGATGGAGGTCAGTATAGATGGAATAATACAACAAGTCCCAAACACAGCTAGAAGCCCAATATTTTTTCAGAGGTAGATGCAGAAAAAAATATATTCAGTTTGCAACCTGATGGAGGTCTGTATAGATGGATTAGTAGAACAAGTCCCACACACAGCTAGAAGCCCAATATTTTTTCAGAGGTAGATGCAGAAAAAAATATATTCAGTTTGCAACCTGATGGAGGTCAGTATAGATGGACTAATACAACAAGTCCCACACACAGCTAGAAGCCCAATATTTTTTCAGAGCTAGATGCAGAAAAAAATATATTCAGTTTGCAACCTGATGGAGGTCTGTATAGATGGATTAATAGAACAAGTCCCACACACAGCTAGAAGCCCAATATTTTTTCAGAGGTAGATGCAGAAAAAAATATATTCAGTTTGCAACCTGATGGAGGTCAGTATAGATGGACTAATACAACAAGTCCCACACACAGCTAGAAGCCCAATATTTTTTCAGAGGTAGATGCAGAAAAAAATATATTCAGTTTGCAACCTGATGGAGGTCTGTATAGATGGACTAATACAACAAGTCCCACACACAGCTAGAAGCCCAATATTTTTTCAGAGGTAGATGCAGAAAAAAATATATTCAGTTTGCAACCTGATGGAGGTCAGTATAGATGGACTAATACAAGTCCCACACACAGCTAGAAGCCCAATATTTTTTCAGAGGTAGATGCAGAAAAAAATATATTCAGTTTGCAACCTGATGGAGGTCTGTATAGATGGATTAATAGAACAAGTCCCACACACAGCTAGAAGCCCAATATATTTTTTCAGAGGTAGATGAAGAAAAAAATATATGCAGTTTGCAACCTGATGGAGGTCAGTATAGATGGACTAATACAACAAGTCCCACACACAGCTAGAAGCCCAATATTTTTTCAGAGCTAGATGCAGAAAAAAATTATATTCAATTTGCAACCTGATGGAGGTCAGTATAGATGGACTAATAGAATGATGCTATGCCCAAAAATTTTACTTCACTAGGTGCAGTAAAAAAATTGGTATTCTATACACAGGTGGTATATCTTGCAACACAGATAGGCTACTCCACTGACTAACACACTCTGCAATAGGCCAAAAAGGATTAGCTTTGCTAGATTCAGCCAAATGCTGTGAAAAAAACTTGCACAGTACTGGCACAGACCTGCCTGGCAAAAACTGTTAGGAACTGATGTAACCTAGTCCTGAAAAGGACTGCAATTACAATTAGTCTTTACTCCCACAATCTATCTATTTAAGAGCACAGACCTGCCTGATAAAAGTCATAGGAAATGATGTAACCTAGTCCTTAAAAGGACTGCAATCACAACTATTCCCTACTCCCAAGCTATCTGTAGATTTGTGCGAAAATTGGCTTGAAATTAACAAGGTATAGCGCACACAGCAACAGCGGTGCCGTCTAACACGCAGCTGCAGCAGTGAGAAAATGGTGGCGACGGGGAAAATGGCTTGGTCTTATAGGGCAAGGACATGTGACATACACTGCCAATGACACATGCCCTTGCTTGTGTGAAAAAAAGCACTTCGCTCCGTGTGTGCGCTGCTGATAGGCTGACAGATTGCACCTCCCCACTGTAAATGCGGGAAAGAGAAAAAAAAATGGAGATCTTCATTATTCCTGCAGAGATCCATCCCCTGCCCCTCCCCCCACCCCGCTGTACACTCAAACTGCGTATTAACATTAATTTTCAGCATTACTGAGAAAAAATCCAGTTATGATTTTGGTGCACGAACAGTTATCGAACATAACCTCGAACAGCCGAATTTTTCTCAAATCGTTCATGTTCGCCGAACGGCTCGAACACCGCCCAAAACAGCTCGAATTTGAGATTGGCGAACAGTTCGAGTCGAACAACGCTCATCTCTATTGATGTGTCATGTTTTAAATAAAGCTGCTTTGTTTTTAATACTTCCTGGTATTTGCCATCAACAAAACTTTATTGATATAATTATGTGCAGATTACATGTGTTTTTGATGCGTTTCCGTCATAATGTGCATGAGATTTCTATTAATTCCATCTAAGTTGCTGGAACTGTAACACACTGGTTTTTTTATGCAGAAAAAAACACTCAGGTCATGGCCCCACTATCAGTATTTGGTCAGTATTCGGTCAGTATTTTTTCTCAGGAGCCATAACCAGGTGAGGAACAATCAGAGAAAAGGTATAATAGAAACAAGTCACCAATTCTGCATTTATTACCCACTCCTAGTTTTGCCTCCCACTCCTGAGAAAAAGTACTGACCGAATACTGACCAAATACTGATAGTGGGGCCGTGGCCTCAGCATCAAAAACTCACCTAAAGCCTATGGGAACATAGCCTAAGGCCATGTGCACACATTGAGAATTTGGTGAGTATTTTACCTCAGTATTTGTAAGCCAAAACCAGGAGTGGGTGATAAATACAGAAGTGGTGTCGTGTTTCTATTATACTTTTCCTCTGATTGTTCCACTCCTGGTTTTGGTAATACTGAGGTAAAAAACTCACCAAATACTCAATGTGTGCACGTGGCTTAAGAGTAGCCACACAAAGGGAGTCTACACAAAGATAAGTTAACAATTAACATAAATCCACCTATTTTTGGTGCAAGGTACAATAAAATGAAGATTTTAAATGAGGAACTAGAAAAAAATGTAAATATAAATTTAAAAATATATATATATGTTTGAAAAAACATAATAGGATATAAACATTTTGAATCACCCCCTGTTATTCCAATTAAAAACAAAACTATTAAAAAAATTGATATTGTCAAGTCCATAAAGTCGGATCTATTAAGAAATAAAGTTAATTAACGAGGGTAAAAGCCCTAATGAGAAAAGCAAAAGGACAGAATAGCACCTTTTCAGTCAACGTATCTGCCTAAAAAATGCAACAAAATAAACAATCAAAATGTCATATGTACCCCAAATTGGTATTAATAAAACCGTAAGCTAACAATGCATTAAAACTGATAAGTCGATGGAAGAATACAAATGTTATAGTTCTCAAAAAATTATGACATAAACAAAAAAAAAGTGAAAAGCTTCTGAATTTTTTCACCACTTAAATGAAAAATAACAAGAGCTATGCAAGTATCATCATAATCGTTCAGACTTGGAGAATCCTGTTAATGTTAGACAATTTTGCCACAGAATGTATGCCACATAATTAAAACCCTAAAAATCATGGAATTAATTTATTTTCACTATTTCAACCCACTTTGAAATTTGTTCCAATTTTTCAGTACATATATGTTAAAATGGATATGTTGACAATTATTCCCCCCCATCTGGCCTATCCATCATAGTCAAAGGCTGCCCACTCTCCCCAGTCCCACAAGCTCGCTGCCTCGGTGTAACCCTGGACTCTGATCTCTCCTTCAAACCAAATATGCAAACCCATTCCACTTCCTGCTGACTCCAACTCAAAAATATCTCCCAGATCCACACATTCCTCAGCAAAGACTCTGCAAAAACACTAGTGCATGCCCTCATCATCTCCCGCCTCGACTACTGCAACCTCCTGCTCTGTGGCCTCCCTTCCAACACTCTTGCACCCCTCCAATCTATCCTAAACTCTGATGCCTGACTAATACACCTGTCCCCCCGCTATTCCCCGGCCTCTCCCCTCTGTCAAACGCTTCACTGGCTCCCCATTGCCCAGAGACTCCAGTTCAAAACCCTAACCATGACATACAAAGCCATTCACA
The DNA here is from genome assembly GCF_046119375.1 of Phyllobates terribilis. Lineage (NCBI taxonomy): Eukaryota > Metazoa > Chordata > Amphibia > Anura > Dendrobatidae > Phyllobates > Phyllobates terribilis. The sequence goes on along the minus strand of NW_027362768.1, from coordinate 113,868,193 downwards.
ACCTGTCTCCTCCATATATCTCTGACCTAGTCTCCCAGTACTTACCTGCATGCAACCTCCGATCCTCACAAGATCTCCTTCTCTACTCCCCTCTTATCTCCTCCTCCAACAATCGCATACAAGATTCCTCCCATGCATTCCCCCTACTCTGGAACTCTGCACCCCGACATATGAGACTCTCGCCTACCGTGGAAAGCTTCAATTGAAACCGGAAGACCCTCCTCTACCGACAAGCCTACAACCTGCAGTAACCACCGCTCCATCAATACCGCTGCACGACCAGCTCTACCCTCACCTACTGTATCCTCACCCATCTCTTGTAGATTGTGAGCCCTCGTGGGCAGGGTCCTCTCTCCCATTTTGTTAAGATTATTGTACTTTTTTTATTATGTATACCCCTTTCACATGTAAACCACCATGGAATAAATGGCGCTATAATAATAAATAATAATAATAATAATAATAATTAGAAAAGTTATGCCTCTTGTGAGAAAAGAAGGAAAAAGACTGAAGCGTCAGAACAAAGAAATCACCCTGTCTTTAAAGGGATAAATAATTTATTTACATGGTAAATCCATAATTAGCCAAGCATTGGTGGAGCCCCCTCAGATGGTGAGGTTTCTGAGCATTTTCCTTTCCGGCCCTGATGACTTGGTCTAGTTATTTGTTTTCAGTTTGTTGAATATTATCGTTGAAGAAGACGTCATATATCTTTCAACCTAAAGGGACTGACTATCTAAATTATCTTTATATGGGAAGTCTGTCACCTAATCTGAGCAAAACATAATATAGGGACAGAGACACTGATTCCAACAATGTGTCACTTACTGGGCTGTAGATTTGATAAACTCAGTGTTATATCAGCAGGAGATTATCACCAGAGAACTGGTAAACCTGATGCCATGTTGTCCTCCATATTTATGAGCTCTGTATAACCCCGCCTCCACCACTGATTGGCAGCTTTCTGCCTATGCAAACAGAAAGCTTCAAATCAGAGCTCAGCATTCAGAGAACTGGTTCATCTGCAGCAGATAAATTCAAGATTTTATCTGAATGACAACAAGTAGCTCAGTAAAGGATTCATCGCTGGAATCAGGGTCTCTGTCCCTACATCATACTGCTCTCAGATGGGGTAGCAAAAACATAGTGACAAATTCCTGTTAACGTCAACGTACATTAATATTTGAAAGTCATAAGTTAGAACTTGTTAGGAACTGGGTTTTTTTATTACATTTTTCTGGAATTATGAACCCTAATGAGTTACCTCGGATTGACTTTTCAGTCAAAGAAAAATTAGAGGCTAATTATACAACTCAATAAATACTAAATGAAATCCGTCTGTTCTCGCCATTGTAGGCTGTTCTTTGTCCTTAAATCAATTAGAAACATAATTACATTTCACCCTACACAACACATGTGCCATATACTGTATTGAAAACTCCTTTAACTTTTGTAAAAATTAATGATACTTCTCATTTAGACCAGTGCCTTACTTTCTTTGTCTAATTCACAAAAGCAATCTTCCGTCTTTGCCTCAACAAACTTTCATTTGTATTTTTTGCTCTGCTGGTTTCCCTGCGAGTAACATTCAGGATATGTCTGCATCTGACAGGTTGTTATTTTTACCAAATGCTATTAAAAACATTGTATTCTCGGGCTGTTTTACTGCACTCTGTCTCGCTCACTAATGCAGCATTTTTACACAACATGACTGCAGAGTCAAATGTCAATTTAACACAAACATTCTGTAAATCAGTCAATAAGAAAAAAGAAAGAAGAAACAAGTTTCAAGTTCTGAAATAGACTAAACAGAAAAAAGAGACAATGTACATTTTACTAGAACACAGGGAAATTAGATTAAGGCTATGTGCACGGACCCTGTGTGGGGCCCCACAAAAGCCCTATGGGTCCACATCATTGACCTACAGGCATATCTTATGCCACCATTGTAAAATGCCGTATTCACCGCTGGAATGAAGAACACTCACATGATACAACATGTGCACCATGGTTGTTCTTGGTTTTTGTGAAGATCTGGTCAAAAAACTCATGTACAAGTGCTTCTCAATAAATTAGAATATCATCAAAAAGTTGATTTATTTCAGTTCTTCAATACAAAAAGTGAAACTCATTAATTATATAGAGTCATTACAAACAGAGTGATCTATTTCAAGTGTTTACTTCTGTTAATGTTGATGATTATGGCTTACAGCCAATGAAAACACAAATGTCATTATCTCAGTAAATTAGAATACTTTATAACACCAGCTTGAAAAATATTTTTAAAATACGAAATGTTGTCCTACTGAAATGTATGTTCAGTTAATGCACTCAATACTTGGTCGGGGCTCCTTTTGCATCAATTACTGCATCAATGCGACGTGGCATGGAGGCGATCAGCCTGTGGCACTGCTGAGGTGTTATGGAAGCCCAGGTTGCTTTGATAGCAGCCTTCAGCTCGTCTGCATTGTTGGGTCTGGTGTCTCTCATCTTCCTCTTGACAATACCCCATAGATTCTCTATGGGGTTAAGGTCAGATGAGTTTTCTGGCCAATCAAGCACAGTGATACTGTTGTTTTTAAACCAGGTATTGATACTTTTGGCAGTGTGGACAGGTGCCAAGTCCTGCTGGAGAATAAAATTTAAATATAAATTTAAATATATATATATATGTTTGAAAAAACATAATAGGATATAAAAATTTTGAATCACCCCCTGTAATTCCAATTAAAAACAAAACTATTAAAAAAATTGATATTGTCAAGTCCATAAAGTTGGATCTATTAAGAAATAAAATTAATTAACGAGGGTAAAAGCCCTAATGAGAAAAGCAAAAGGACAGAATAGCACTTTTTCAGTCACCGTATCTGCCTAAAAAATGCAACAAAATAAGCAATCAAAATGTCACATGTATCCCAAATTGGTATTAATAAAACAGTAAGCTCGCAATGCATTAAAACTGATAAGTCGATGGAAGAATACAAATGTTATAGTTCTCAAAAAATTATGACATAAACAAAAAAAAATGAAAAGCTTCTGTATTTTTTTCACCACTTATATGAAAAAAAAAGAGCTATGCAAGTATCATCATAATCGTTCAGACTTGGAGAATCCTGTTAATGTTAGACAATTTTGCCACAGAATGTATGCCACATAATTAAAACCCTAAAAATCATGGAATTCATTTTTTTTCACTATTTCAACCCACTTTGAAATTTGTTCCAATTTTTCAGTACATTATATGTTAAAATGAATGGTGTCATTCAAAAATACAACACTTCTAAAAAAAAACAAGGTTTCATATGGATATGTTGACAATTATTCCCCCCCTTCTGGCCTATCCATCATATTCAATGGCTGCCCACTCTCCCCAGTCCCACAAGCTCGCTGCCTCGGTGTAACCCTAGACTCTGATCTCCGCTTCAAACCAAATATACAAGCCCTTTCCACTTGCTGCTGACTCCAACTCAAAAATATCTCCCGGATCCACACATTCCTCAGCAAAGACTCTGCAAAAACACTAGTGCATGCCCTCATCATCTCCCGCCTCGACTACTGCAACCTCCTGCTCTGTGGTCTCCCTTCCAACACTCTCGCACCCCTCCAATCTATCTTAAACTCTGCTGCCCAACTAATCCACCTGTCCCCACGCTATTCCCTGGCCTCTCCCCTCTGTCAAACGCTTCATTGGCTCCCCATTGCCCAGAGACTCCAGTTCAAAACTCTAACCCTGGCATACAAAGCCGCACCCCTCTTTCTCACTAATGCAGCATTTTTACACAACATGACTGCGGAGTCAAATGTCAATTTAACACATACATTCTGCAAATCAGTCAATAATAAAAAAAAAAGAAGAAACAAGTTTCAAGTTCTGAAATTGACTAAGCAGAAAAAAAGAGGCAATGTACATTTTACTAGAATACAGGGAAATTAGATTAAGGCTATGTGCACGGACCCTGTGTGGGGCCCCACAAAAGCCCTATGGGTCCACATCATTGACCTACAAGAATATCTTATGCCACCATTGTAAAATGCCATATTCACCGCTGGAATGAAGAACACTCACATGATACAACATGTGCACCATGGTTGTTCTTGGTTTTGTGAAGATCTGGTCAAAAAACTCATGTACAAGTGCTTCTCACTAAATTAGAATATTATCAAAAAGTTGATTTATTTCAGTTCTTTAAAAAAATGAAACTCATACTACATAGATTCATTACAAACAGAGTGATCTATTTCAAGTGTTTATTTCCGTTAATGCTGATGATTATGGCTTACAGCCAATGAAAACACAAATGTCATTATCTCAGTAAATTAGAATACTTTATTACAGCTTGAAAAATATTTTTAAAATCCGAAATGTTGTCCTACTGAAATGTATGTTCAGTTAATGCCCTCAATACTTGGTCGAGGCTCCTTTTGCATCAATTACTGCATCAATGAGGTGTGGCATGGAGGCGATCAGCCTGTGGTGCTGCTGAGGTATTATGGAAGCTCAGGTTGCTTTGATAGCAGCCTTCAACTCGTCTGCATTGTTGGGTCTGGTGTCTCTCATCTTCCTCTTGACAACAGCCCATAGATTCTCTGTGGGGTTAAGGTCAGGCGAGTTTGCTGCCAATCAAGCACAGTGATACTGTTGTTTTTAAACCAGGTATTGGTACTTTTGGCAGTGTGGACAGGGGCCAAGTCCTGCTGGAGAATAAAATTTACATCTCCTAAAAGCTTGTCGGCAGAGGGAAGTATGAAGTGCTCTAAAATTTCCTGGTAGACGGCTGCGCTGACTTTGGTCCTGATAAAACACAGTGGACCTACACCAGCAGATGACATGGCTCCCCAAACCATCACTGATTGTGATTTAGTGAGAAGCACTTGTATATGAAAGGGTGTGACAGGGGCTGTCATATGCCTCTCCATCTTTAAACAGTGTTTGTACCAAGTGTATGGTTTTATTAGATTTTTGTGACTATATTAATATGTGAATCTGCCTTGTTTCATAGGCACTAATGTACACAGTTAATGTAATGTATTGTGATTAATGTATAATGTAATTCATGTATAGTGTATAGGGAAAGCGTAGGATATAGTTTAGGGTTTAGTTAGTGATAGATAGAAACATTAGGGATGATAGGCAGTGGTCGACTAGCGCATAAGATTTAAGGCATAGTTTAGAACATAAGAAGTTCAATGCACATTGTTAGAAGGTAGTGACTGCAGTTAAGTGTGATGGGTGAAGTTTGCCCAGCAACCAATGGAGACAGTTGGTGATTGGTCCAGTTAAAGGGGGAAAAGTTTGGGCCAGAGTAGAGCAGAGTTCTTTTTTCAGTCAGTCAGTCAGTCAGAGATGTAGTTGTTGGTTTTAACATATGTGCAGGATTGATAACTGAGAGTAGTGGAAAGTGGGCTGAAGGTCGATGGTGATATAGTAAAAGGCAGACAAAGAGAAAAGCAACACTATGGAAAAAGAAGTGGTAAACTGCAAGGAAACTTCCTTAATATCCGGGGTCAACGACCCGGAGAAGGCATGGAGGAGCCAGCCTTTTTACTTCCCTAGAAGGGGAAATGGACGGGGATGTCCCTATAGGAAGCAGAGCCGGGTTCTGGAAAGCTGCGGTACCGGGTGGATCTTACTTGGGGAACAAAGAGTTAGGAGTGAAAGGGGTATTAAAGAAGGCTGAAACTGTGTCTGTGGTACCCCCAATGTAATGTAACTGAGACCAAAACTGAACTGAATGTTTTAAGTAAAGTTGAACTGTTAAATAAGGAACAAGAGACTGTGCTTGATTGTTTGCCTACAGCTGAGGTCGGAGTCCCAGAGCGGATGGGACCCTCAACGGAAAACGTAAGCCCACATGAAGAACAGGACTATATCTTTTATTTGTGGGGAGCCAGTGTGTGGGAGGAGAACAGCAACCCCTTGCCAAGACTACCACCCTGTGCCCCTCACATATCTCAATTAAATTGAAAGGCACACAATATCTACGGCACCACGTTATGAACCACTACAACATGGCTTTGTAATATCAGCATCTGCATGGGCCTAAGAGAAAAACTCCCCACAAATGATCAATCATAAGGCTAGGGTCACACAACCATATTTTCTCTCATCGGTCTGATTATGCTAATCACACTCTGATAAGAGTTTTATCAGAGTGAGATCATAGTGTCATTCGATTCTCTGGGATGAGGAGAAGATGGAAAAAAAATTCTCCATCTTCTCCATTCTGTCAGTCTTTGAGAATCAGACTGCACTTAGATGTCATCTGAGTGCAGTCCAGTGATTACCAAGGACTAATTGACTTACATGGCCGACTGTGATGAAAATCATGCATTCTGTGTTTTTATTCCTCAGACAGATTTGGACCGAGGAAAAAGTTGGACACGTGCATGGCCCCATAGAATAACATTATCCGAGTGCGATCCGATGTTTCGTGGAGTGTTTGAAATGGAAACAGGCAAGTTTAGAAAATTAAAACCAACTCAAATAAAAGAAAAACAATAATCAAGCTATCATTAACATGGCACTTAGTGAGGAATTACAATTTAGATTTTTATAAACAACCATTAATTTTAGGTCTCCAACACTCCCTGAGTCATTATTAAAAAACAATTGGGTCCAATGTATGACACTATTTTACCAGAATTATGGTATAAACAACCTGTTTTAAAAGTGTTTTATAAGTGTAAAAATATTTGCCCAGCTCGTATTTGCTCAAAAATGTTTCAATTTTTGTAATTTTTACACCAGTCTCGGTAGACTTTGCCATGTACTTTAACAGGGGGTGGGGTTTTTTGTGGAGGGGGTGTAGTCCAGCACGAATAGCAAATTAATTATAAGTTACACCACAAAAGTGGTATGAATTGCTAAAACAATGTACACCAGTACTACTGCGGTAACATTCCTTATGATGGAGCACGGCAGCTGAAAGTGGTACAAAATGCCAATCTTGATAAATCTGGGCCAATGAGGCCAATTTTTGAAAACTGTGTAAAACTTGAATAACTTTTTTTTTGCCTATGTCAACCAATCACAGCACATCTTTAATTTTACCAGAACTTTCTAAAACATGAAAGCAGAGCTCTGATTGGTTGCAATGCGTCACAAAGATGGCTTTGCTGTTAGACAGTCTTGATGAATGAGGCCCAAAGAGATATACAATGGGAGAAGGTATTGTAATAGATTGCCAAGCACATTTAATCTAATTGCCACTCACCTAACTTTCTAGCCCTCTTTGTTGGTATGTTATGGTCCATTGAGGTTTTCTTGTGACCACGACAACTATCGAATTACGAGAGAAGTTTAGGTTGGTGAGATTACAGGAGACCAATTATAGATGTGACCAGTGAGTATTTTATCTATGAATAACATTGCCAGTCCAAGTGACTATGAAATAACAACCTCAATTATATTGGGTGTGAGAAATGCCAGGAGTACACACTGTTTGCTCTCTCTTATCCCTGGGGCTCAGCTTGTAATATGGCCGGTATCCATGTGTAACAAATAGTGTTGTTCACTGGACTGGAAGATAATAAATAGATCTAAGGTGATGATTTACGAAAAGTGCTTGAAACATATTCACCCAATGGTAAGAGCAGCTTAGATAAAATTTCTGCTAACCTGACTCCGTCGTCTCCTGTTTTGCAAGTCATTTTAAAGGGCAGAACATATAGTATGGACTGTTAACTTGGAGCAAAGCTGAACAGCATCTTGGAAATGTTTTTACTAGCAAAATAATTTAAAAAAATGTCTATTTATAATAATAAAATAAAATTAGCAGTATGTGAAATCTCGTTTAAGAAGCTCATCAGCATTTTTAATCTCCTGATAGATTGCAATCATCATATTATATAGCACTGTTGCTCATTTTGCCTTTCTACCCACCTAATTCTTCTCTTTTCTATGCTCTATATAGAAACAGGAAGTCTCTTTTCCCTGCATTTATCATTCTTGACCCAACTGCTCCCTCCTCCCCCTGCCATGGACTTTGCAGTGATGACTCATGCAGGAAAAATAGACCTCCTGTTTCTACATAGAGCTTAGAAGAATTCAGCTAGCCAGTTTTTAATCTCTTGATGTCATAGACCTAAAGGAAAAGAGAAGCATTAGCTGGGTAGGAAGGCAAAATAAGCAATTGCAAGTACACAGTGCTATATAATATGATGACTGCAATATATTAAGAGAATAAACATTTGGATGGGAGTGTTCTTTAAGGAAAACAAACAAAATAGCAGTTTTTTTGCATTTGAAATTTTACTCTATTATCCACGCTACAGAAATAAAGTGTTAACTTTATTCTGTACAGGTTAGTACAAATATGGTGATATCAAATTTATATTGTTTTATTTATTTCGTATTTCTTTTTTACAGTTAATAAACTCTTTGAAAAAAATCATTTGTTTCTTGGGTTGCCATATTCCGAGAGCCATACGTTTCACAATTTTGCGTGAGCGGAGCTGTATGAAGGATTCACCGTGTAGGATGAAAATTGATAAAGTTTTATAGTATTGGGTAGCTATGAACAAGGCAAAACCAAATATGTGATATTTTTGTGGGGTTTATTTAACAGATAAACCATTTTTTATTATTAAAGAGGTTGTCCACTACTTTTTCATTGAAGATCTATCCTTAGGATAAGGTCATCAATGTCTGATCGGTCAAGGTCCAACACCTGGCACCCCCGTTGATCAGCTGTTCTCGGTGTCGGAAATGCTCAATTGCGGAGCTGCTCCATCTTTAGATTGTGACCGCGGCAGGGTACTGCACATCAGCCTCCTATTGATTTCAATCAGAACAAAGAAAGAGGGGCGCAGTTTCAACAGATGGCTTCCATGGCTGAGATACGCTGAGAGGTCATTGCTTTAAAAAAGTATGGATGGTTACTGAACACTAAGAGATATCAACTTAGAAATGTAAGCAGAATTCTAAATTGCTAGAAAATATATATCTGGTGCCATAGTCCTGAATTTGACATTGATTATTTTTTGTTCCTGCACCTCTCCATTCCTGATATATGGCCACCTCTATCTTGTATGTAAATCTAGTTCTGTTAGGAAAGACTCAGTGGGAGTCTTCATGAAGATCACACACTTTTGTCTAACAAGCCTTAAGCCCCCGTCTCACATAGCGGGATCGCTAGCGAGATCGCTGCTGTGTCATGGTTTTGGTGACGCAACAGCGACCTCACCAGCGATGTCCCTATGTGTGGCACTTTGCAGCGATCAGGCCCCTGCTGTGAGGTCACTGATCGCTGCAAAGTGTCCTGGACCATTTTTTGGTCGTTGCCCTCCCGCTGGTCAGCACACATCGCTGTGTGTGACCAGAGGGAGCAGCAATCAGGCTGGTAACCATGATAAACATCGGGTTACTAGGGGCACACGCGCACCTAGTAACCCGATGTTTATCATGGTTACCAGCCTGCTCCTGCTTCAGCAGGCTGGTAACCAGGAGCAGGACATCGTGGAAAGATTCTTTCCACGATGTCGCTGCTCCCCTGATCATTGGTGAGCCTGCCTGTTTGACAGCTCACCAGCAACCACATAGCGACGCAACAACGATCCCTGACAGGTCATATCATTGTCGGGATTGTTGCAGGGTCGCTAAGTGTGACGAGGCCTTAAGGCTTTTTTCACAAATCTGTGAAACACTGACTCATCTTGCATCTCAAAACCCATGAAGTCATAAAGCCCACAAATGATAAACATACTTAAATTAATAAAAGAACCACACTACTATTATATATGGAGTAAAACTTATTTATTGGTCGGGTACCTTTCTCAAGTTTAATAAAATAATCAATATAGTAAATCCATGAATAATCAAATACATTAAATATTAAAACTGCTCCAGACATAAATAAATAATTTAATAAATAACTCATTAATAATTATCTCCATACGGATCCACCCAAGTATCTGGGTGACCCATCCTCTGACAAAGCACCCAAACCTAGCCGTATAAATACCAAAAGCAAAATAACCGGGGCGGGAGGGCGGGGCTTCTTCAGCTCTTGAGGTAAAACTGACCCCTCCTGACAGGAGCCATCATCTTATATAGGCATATGCCCCCACTCTCCCCCCCTTACAGAACCAATCAGCTGTTCTCCATTTCCCGCTCAAAAACCGGTTAAGGCCAGATTTGTACCACTTCTGAAACTTCCCAGTAATATTGTCAGTTACCTCATAACCTGACTTGACCATGTAATACATTAGGGGCTTATTCCCTCATGATGTCCCAATTTAAGGCAATGTGGCCATCTCATGAAGTCATAAAGCCCACAAATGATAAACATGCTTAAATTGATAAAAGAACCACACTACTATTATATATGGAGTAAAACTTATTTATTGGTTGGGTACCTTTGTCAAGTTTAATAAAATAATCAATATAGTAAATCCATGAATAATCAAATACATTAAATATTAAAACTGCTCTAGACATAAATAAATAATTTAATAAATAACTCATTAATAATTATCTCCATACGGATCCACCCAAGTATCTGGGTGACCCATCCACCTGGACTCTGCCTAAAAAGCAGAGCCCCCCCCCCCCCCCCCCACAAAGCCACACGACCAATGCTCAATCATAGTCTGAAAGTCTAAATTCAAAATGTCATAACCGACATCAGAAAGATGAACGGAATCTCTACTATACATCCCCACTACATATCCCTCCAACTCTCTGTGCCTATAGCAAAAACCGTTGAGGCTTGGCAAAAATTTGGAAAGATCTCTATTAGTGTTGAGCCACCCCCGTAGTGTTCGAGTTCGGTTCGGTTCGTCGAACACCCGTGTGTTCGCCGAACTGTTCGTCGAACTGTTCGTCGAACACCTTCGAACACCGTTAAAACCAATGGCAGGCAAACAAAAACACATAGAAACACATAGAAAACACCTTCAAAGGTGTCCAAAAGCTGACAAACTGCTCAGAAGACACAACTAACACATGGAAAAGTGACAAGTACATATAGTCATGCGAAAAGAAAAGAGGTGGAGGAGTAAAAGGAGGGGGAGACACAGATATAGGCATGTCATGCCCTTCTAAAATCCAAAAAGTGAGAAGCCGACACGTTCAGTCCGCTCCTGCCCGTGCCACCTCCGTGTCGCCGGGTTTGTGCCAGAGCCGCGGTGAACCCTGACGGCCAGCCCCCCTCTCCCAATACTGGTGCCTGTCCGCTGGTGGGTCGAGCGAGCCCCTCTGTGGTGGAGGCAGCTCTAAGCTTTTTAATTTAAATTGTCTCTCTAATTTGAATAAATACACTTTAAATCCATTTACAAGGCTCTATTGGAGGGCAAGTCTCATGCCAGCAGCCGCGTAATTCCAGCTCCAGTGGCGTCCACTAAAGCTGCTGCAGTTAAAAAGCTTTTATAAGGATCGAGCTCGGCTGTCCACCGCAAGGCATCCTACTGCCAGTCCCAGCCCCTATGCCTTGGGGTGCCTCCTGATGCTCTTCACTGAGTATCCCGTGGTCCCGAAGCATTTCCTTTGAAAAAATGAAGTGTTCAAACTACAGGTGGTGTAGCTTGCTTAACAGCCGGGATAATCCGCTGACTAGCAGACCCTGCTACTAGGCACAAAGTATTTCCTGGGCTAGATGCAGTTAAAAATTTGTAATTAGATACTCTCGTTGGATGCTGAGAAAGCATTCCATAGAGTCTCCTGGCACGCCATATATGATTCTCTTAAAAAGCTTGGGGTAGGGGTCTAGGGGACCCTTTTATAGACAAAATCACGGCCCTGTATCGCAATACGTCACCTAGGCTGAAGATAAATGGAACTGTAGCACCCTGAGGGCTCGGTTGCTACAGAGGTATTGCACCTCACCCAGAGGTGTGATATCTCACTCTCAGGTAAGGATGTAGTGTGGATCAGGACCCGACACCTGCATGCATTACACCACATTGTCGTGGGGCAGGGCGACCAATATGCCCCTGAGATGGGCAAGACAGTCCCTGTCCCTGGCTGGAGTGGGGGGAGGGAACACTGAGGAAGGGGAACCCTGTAGTGCAGGAGCAGGGAGGAAGCAGTTCCTGGGTGCATTGAGAAGGGAGTATAAAAGGTGGGCACCATCTTAGTTCAGTGCAGAGAAGTCTGAGCAGAAGTGGCAGGGAGCAGGGGCTCTGCATGAGTTCTGCTCCGGAGGCGGGCCTAGTAACAGAGGCCCAGGCCTGGAAGAGGGAGAAGGAAGGAAGAGGAGCGGAGAAGGCTCCAGGAACGAGGAACGAAGGGATCTCAGGGGTGCGGACGGGCGAGTCGCCACCGCATGCCCGAATCCACCTGCGTGGAGGGGTCAGGCCAAAGGGGGAGAACGGTCCCCGAAACTAGTGGAGGCAGGAAACGACCCTCAGCTAGAAACAGGAGGCTGTGACATTTTATGTGGCGCAGCCCCTCGCTACACCCACTAGGAAGGCACCACATAGGGTCAGGGAAACTGGCGCCAAGTTTACCAAGAGGAGGCCCGAGGCAGCCGGACAGAAGGGTTGGTAAGAAAGGCCAGACAAAGGACACACAAAGGGGGTCCTGTGAAGCACTCCAAAGTTATCTGGGAGTTGTCTGAGCCCCTCACCTGGTGAGCACAGTACGACGTGGGCAGCCGTTACCTGCAGACGTGGTCTGGATAATAAGAACTGTGAGTAAAGGCCCTGGACTGCATCACTGACTCCGTGTCATTACTGCTGCTGCCCTGCACCATCACCCCCTTCCTCCGCATACACTGCCCTGAGGCTATACTCCTCCCGTGGGGAGTTATGCTATGATCTGCTGCACCCACAACACCAGCCTCAGCGGTCTGCCCTGGAGCGGCGGTTCACTCTGACCGCAATCCACGGGTGGCGTAGTCGGACATTTAAACATCAAAACTACATAAATAGTTCCGCCACTGGTTTGACCGCCCTGAGCCACGGAACCAGGTTGCCGCCACGGAGACTACAACCACCAGCATCCACCAAAAAGGGTCCGGCTCCGGGTGTCCCAAGGCCCAGGGGGCGCGTCAGAACATTTTCATCACCTTTCACAATCACCAATGGGACAAGGCAGGGATGTTCTCTGTCCCCTCTCTTATACATCCTAGTGACGGAGCACCTGCTCTCATCAATTCGCCATAACCCCAATATTAGGTGGATTGAGGTGGGAGGCACCGAGTACAAGTGCTCTCTATTTGCTGATGATGTCCTAGTATGTATCACTCAATCACATACATCCATCCATGCTGTTATGGCTGAAATAGATCACTTTGTTACATGGTCAAATTTTAAAATCAATGCAGCGAAGTCTGAGGCCCTCGATGTCTCCCTCCCCAAATCCATATAGGATTCCATCCAGTCCAACTTTCCCTTTGCCTGGCCCTCACAGGGTATCAAATACTTAGGAATTCCAATTCATAGAGACCTCTCCCATCTATGTTATCTTAATTTTGGGCCCTTTATTGAACAACTCCATACAGACCACGGTTGGCAAGTTAGAACTGTAAGATTCACTTCCTGAACCACTGGTGTTTTGTGGAAAAGCACATGTACACTGTGTTCCAAATTATTATACAAAAAGTGTTTAGGAGTGATAAGGGAAGAATTTGTTTGTTTGTCAGTTAAACTCATTGATGGTGATGTGTGTCAGGGCTCTTTATATCACTGTAAGCAATTGCAGACACCTGTGCTAATTAGTTTGGCAGGTGTGTCCAATGAAAGGCAAGACTACTTAAGAAGGCTGTCTCACATTATTAAGCAGCCTACATTTTCTGCCAAAATGGGAAAGGAAAAGGATTTGTCGGCTGCTGAGAAGCAACAAATTGTGGAGTGTTTAGGTCAAGGCATGACTACAATCAACATTGTGCGATGATCAGGATGAAGTGTCTTGGCAATCAAGAAGTATGTAGCTGATTCACAGTACACACGTGTGCGTGCTGATAAGGGCAAATTGAGGACTCTTTCCTACAGGCAATTACGTCAGGTTGAAAGAGCAGCGGCAAAAAAGCCTTGTCATAGCAGCAGACAAGTTTTTGAAGCTGCTTGTGCCTCCAACGTCCCCCGAACAACAAGATGCAGGGTCCTTCAGAGGTTTGCAGCTGTGCATACGCCATCCTGTCGACCTCCTCTATCCACTTCACACAAGCAGAAACGGCTCCAGTGGGCCAAACATTACATGAAGACTGATTTCAAAACTGTTTTGTTCACGGATGAGTGCCGTGCAGCGCTCGATGGTCCAGATGGATGGAGTGGAGGATGGCTGGTTGATGGACACCCCACGCAAACACGGCTACAGCGCCAACAAGGAGGAGGTGGAGTAATGTTTTGGGCTGGAATCATGGGGAGAGAGATTGTCGGCCCCTTTAGGATCCCTGAAGGCGCTAAAGATGAACTCCATAATGTATGTGGATTTTCTCAAACAGCACTTCCTGCCATGGTTCAAGAAGAAGAACCGTGTCTTTCACAGCAAGATCATTTTTCTGCATGATAATGCACCATCTCATGCTGCACATAATACATCTGCATCTCTGGCTGATATGGGCATAAAAGGGGACAAACTTATGGTGTGACCCCCATGCTCCCCTGACCTGTACCCCATTCAGAACCTTTGGAGCATCATTAAAAGGAGTGTCTATGATGGCGGGAGGCAGTTCACATCTAAGCAACAGCTCTGGGAGGGTATTCTGTCCTCATGCAAAACAATTGAACAGAAACCATCCAAAACCTGACAAATTCAATGGACGAGAGAGTTCAGAAGCTCCTTTCGAACAAGGGGTCCTATGTGAAAATGTAACATCACCTAGAATAAAGTTTTGAGTTGAAAACTGTTTGATTTCAGTTTCTAACAACCTGCTAATGCTTATAATTTCAAAAATGACCATTTTTTTGGTCTTTATTAAAATGAAAAGGTTGATCGAAAAGTTTGGGGATCTAAGAGTGTGGCAACCCAGTAGTCATGATTACTTTGAATTCTGACAATATGAGGGTCATGCTGCAGGTAGTGCAGCAAGAAGGCACTTATGTGTCTTGCGCCTCTCGGAGCCCCAAAATTATTTTCCGGGCTAGATGCAGCTAAAAATTATTATTAATTTTAAATCTGGTGAAGCTTTAGTATAGATGGCCTAATAGGATCAGTGCTGCACACTGCTACAAAGCCCAAATTATTTTCCAGTCAAGATACAGATAAACATGATTAGTAATTTTAAATCTGGTGGAGCTTATTATAGATGGCCTAATAGAATAAGTGCTGCACACTGCTACAAAGCCCAAATTATTTTCCAGCCAAGATACAGATAAACATGATTAGTAATTTGAAAGCTTAAAACGGTTGGTAGGGTGATTTTAACCAATCATCAAGCTTTTACTCTCCCCAGGATGACACAGGGGTAGAAAAGTCGTTTCGGATCCATGATTTGTTCATCTTTATGAACGTGAGTCTGTCTACATTATCAGTGGAGAGCCGCGTGCGCTTATCTGTCAGCACACCACCAGCAGCGCTGAACACACGTTCAGACAGAACGCTGGCTGTGGGGCATGACAAGATCTCCAAGGCGTAAGTGGCTAGCTCCGGCCATTTATCCAGATTGGAAGCCCAAAAAGAGCAAGGGTCCAGTGACACAGTCATGGCTTCAATGTTTACTTGGAGATACTCCTGTACCATCGTCTCTAGGCGTTGACTATGTGTCAGACTTCTTGTCTCCTGTGGCCTTGCAAAGGATGGGCTAAAAAAGTGGTGAAATGATTCCGCAAAATTGATGTTACCAGCAGATACTGTGGTTCTGTTACGGTTTGAGTGCTGAACACTTGACGGTCCCACGGTTGGCAAGTTGGAACTGTGAGATTCACTACGTGCACCACTGGTATTTTGTGGAAAAGCACATGTAAGATTCTGCAACAGTCTCTGCTGATACTCCTGCATGCGTGCATCCCTTTCTATGGCAGGAATAATTTCTGCAAATTTACTTTTGTACCGGGGATCTAACAGTGTGGCAACCCAGTAGTCAGGATTATTTCTAATTCTCACAATTCGAGGGTCATGTTGCAGGTAGTGCAGCAAGAAGGCACTCATGTGTGTTGCGCATCCAGGAGCACCAAGTCCCTGTTGTGTTGGTGGCGAGGTAACAATCATGCTTCCTTCCTCTGTCCTCTCCCCCCAACCTCGCACAACAGAAATGTGATCAAGGTCTCCCTCATTTGATGAGTCTTCCATCAGTTCGTCCTCCACTTCTTCCTGGGCTCCTGCACCTTCCTCACTAGTTTGGCTGCTACCATGCGCCCTGGTAAAACCATCTCCCCACCCTCACATGCCTGCCGCCTTGGTGCTGCCGACCGTCTGGACCTTGCAGATGTTAGCCCTTCCGCATACAACTCCTCCTCCTCTACTTCCTCCACCTCCTCTTGTGCCACCACCTGACTCCGAATTCTGTTTAACATGTGCTCCAGCATGTAAATCACCGGAATAGTCATGCTGATAATGGCATCGTCAGCACTAAACATCTTCGTCGCCATTTCAAAACTGTGCAGAAGGGTGCATAGGTCCCTGATCTGAGACCACTCCACCAGCGTAATTTGCCCCACCTCTGGATCTCGTTGGCCCAGGCTATACGTCAGAACGTATTGCACCAGGGCTTGTCGGTGCTGCCACAGTCGCTGCAACATGTGCAGAGTTGAATTCCACCGGGTAGGCACATCGCATTTTAGCCGGTGAAGTGGCAGGCCCAACGACTTCTGTAGAGATGTAAGTCGCTGAGCTGCGGGATGCGAACGGCGGAAGTGAGCACACAGCGACCGTGCCCTCTGCAGAAGGCCATCTAGTCTGGGATAGTGGGCTAAAAATTGCTGGACAACCAGGTTCAACACGTGAGCCATACAAGGCACGTGTGTGACATTGCCCCGGCGAAGGGCCGCACCCAGGTTTGCAGCATTGTCGCACACGGCCTTCCCTGGTTTCAGGTCCAGTGGAGACAACCATTCATGAAATTGGTTCTCCAGAGCTGACCACAACTCCTCAGCTGTGTGACTCACATTTCCCAGACATTTCAATGTAAAATCCGCCTGATGACGTTGAGCCCTACTGCCAGCATAGTAAGGAGGTGTGCAGGATCCCTTCTGCGCAGTTAGAAAGCTTGTGGCATGACCAGACAGGCTTTGGGTGCAGGTGGAAGACCGAGAGGAGGTTGAGGAGGCAGAAGCAGTGGAGGAACTTTGAGATAAAGAGGATTGACGCACAACTCGTGGGGGCGGCAAGACTTGGACAGCAGCCCCTTGTCCTGCTGTCACCATAGTTACCCAGTGCCCAGTCAGCGACATGTAACGCCCCTGTCCATGCCTACTCGTCCAAGTGTCTGTGGTGAAATGCACCCTGTCACACACAGAGTTTCTCAAAGAAGCGGTGATGTTGTGTGCGACATGCTGGTGGAGCGCAGGCACACCTTTCTTTGAGAAGTAGTGCCGACTGGGCATCTGGTACTGGGGCACTGCGACGGACATAAGGTCTCGAAAATCCTCTGTGTCCACCAAGCGGAAAGGCAGCATTTCTGTAGCCAAGAGCTTGCAGATGGTGAAATTCAACCTCTTAGCTTTCTCATGGCTAGGAGGAAATTTTCTTTTACTTGTCCACATCTGAGGGACCGAGGGCTGGCTATTGTGCTTAGACGGGGTTGATAAGGGTGTCCCCGGCAAACTGCCGGTCTGTGAGGAAGATGCAGGTGGACATGTTAGGTTGCCTTGATCCAAAGGTGGTGCTATCGATGTTGGACAGCGCTCAACACCAGCTGGTGTTACCACCTCCAAAGAAAATGATGACCTGCCAATCACGCTGGCTGTTGCGGGTAAAGAGGTGGCAGGTCTGTGCCCCAAAACAGGTGTGACTGCTGTCCCCCCAGTCACAGAGGATGAAGAGGCCGCGGATGCACAAGATATGGCAGACGGTGGTTGGCCCGGCCGGCTAGGCCTCATTGTAGCACACTGAGCTTCCCACTGCAACTTATGCTTCATGTTCATGTGCCGGTTCATGCATGAAGTACTCAAACTATGTATTTTTTGGCCTCTACTTAGCTTTTGCTGACAAATGTTACAGATAACACGAGTTGGGTCATCTTTATCGATCTGAAAAAATGCCCAGGCTATGCAAGGCTTAGCACCCATGCGACCTGAAGAGCCACCACGACTTGTGGTGAGAGGCAGAGTTGTGTTTGAGGATGCAGTTGTTGACGTGCTTCCAGTACTACGTCTCTGTCCAGGAAGGCACAACCTGACCTCGTCGTCACTGGCATCTTCCTCCACTTCCTCTGCTGACCTCATCTCTTGGCTGACTGTGGGTTGACAGTAAGTGGGATCTCCAACCTCATCATCATCACCCTGTGCATTATCACACCCGCCGTCCTCAGAGCCAACCTGTTCCTGCCCTGACAAAAAACTAAAGTTGTCGCTCCAATCAGGTATTTGAGTCTTATCATCGTCTTCCTCATTGTCTCCACCAACAGGAGTTACAGTTTGGGAATGAGGGTCTATATTATGGTCAGAACCTTCTGCGTCTGGTCCTGGAACCGACTCATAAAGATTCTGGGCATCAGTGCAGATCATTTCCTCGTCTGGATTCACAGAAGCGCTGGAGTCGACCTCTGATTCCCAGGCTATAGTATGAGTAAACAGCTCTGCAGACTCAACCATCTGTTCTACCTCATACTCAGACGGGCAGCTGGAGATTTGGGAGCTGTGAGGAAGCAAGTGCGATTGGGGTGACACATTTGAGGACTGGAGTATTTGTGATGTTGAAGTTGATGTGGAGGAGAGCCCACTTAAAGGAGCACTTGATATCCGTTGAAGCACCTGCTGTTTTTGTGCCTCATCTGGAATTTGTAGCGATTGGCGTGGCCGTAAGAAAGGGATCTTATCACATTGTCCGCTAAAAGAAGTAGACATTTTAGTTTGGCTGGAAGATGGTCTTTCTTCTGCAGATGTTACTGTTGCTTTAACACCTACCCCACGGACACAACCTTTTTTCCCCTTCCCAACACGCCTATTCCCCTTTCCACCAGCAGCAGGCCTTTTTCCACTCATTTTGGTGGTTAACTAATTAACAACTCTGGAGTTGTTTGCACAAAAAAACAATGGATGGTAACCGAGCAGAGCTGAGTGGCCAAACTGTGGTATTAGGCCAAAACTATTGGCTGGGTTAGATGCAGAAAAAAATTATATTCAATTTGCAACCTGATGGAGGTCAGTATAGATGGACTAATAGAGAAAGTCCCACACACTGCTAGAAGTCCAAATATTTTTTCAGAGCTAGATGCAGATAAAAATTATTTTTAATTTGCAACCTGATGGAGGTCAGTATAGATGAACTAATAGATGAAGTCCCACACACTGCTAGAAGGCCAAATATTTTTTCAGAGCTAGATGCAGATAATAATTATTTTTAATTTGCAACCTGATGGAGGTCAGTATAGATGGACTAATAGAGAAAGTCCCACACACTGCTAGAAGGCCAAATATTTTTTCAGAGGTAGATGCAGAAAAAAATATATTCAGTTTGCAACCTGATGGAGGTCTGTATAGATGGATTAATAGAACAAGTCCCACACACAGCTAGAAGCCCAATATTTTTTCAGAGGTAGATGCAGAAAAAAATCTATTCAGTTTGCAACCTTATGGAGGTCAGTATAGATGGACTAATACAACAAGTCCCACACACAGCTAGAAGCCCAATATTTTTTCAGAGGTAGATGCAGAAAAAAATATATTCAGTTTGCAACCTGATGGAGGTCTGTATAGATGGATTAATAGAACAAGTCCCACACACAGCTAGAAGCCCAATATATTTTCAGAGGTAGATGCAGAAAAAAATATATTCAGTTTGCAACCTGATGGAGGTCAGTATAGATGGACTAATACAACAAGTCCCACACACAGCTAGATGCCCAATATTTTTTCAGAGGTAGATGCAGAAAAAAATATATTCCGTTTGCAACCTGATGGAGGTCTGTATAGATGGACTAATACAACAAGTCCCACACACAGCTAGAAGCCCAATATTTTTTCAGAGGTAGATGCAGAAAAAAATATATTCAGTTTGCAACCTGATGGAGGTCAGTATAGATGGACTAATACAACAAGTCCCACACACAGCTAGAAGCCCAATATTTTTTCAGAGGTAGATGCAGAAAAAAATATATTCAGTTTGCAACCTGATGGAGGTCTGTATAGATGGATTAATAGAACAAGTCCCACACACAGCTAGAAGCCCAATATTTTTTCAGAGGTAGATGAAGAAAAAAATATATGCAGTTTGCAACCTGATGGAGGTCAGTATAGATGGACTAATACAACAAGTCCCACACACAGCTAGAAGCCCAATATTTTTTCAGAGCTAGATGGAGAAAAAAATTATATTCAATTTGCAACCTGATGGAGGTCAGTATAGATGGACTAATAGAATGATGCTATGCCCAAAAGATTTAACTTCACTAGGTGCAGTAAAAAAATTGGTATTCTATACACAGGTGGTATATCTTGCAACACAGATAGGCTACTCCACTGACTAACACACTCTGCAATAGGCCAAAAAGGATTAGCTTTGCTAGATTCAGCCAAATGCTGTGAAAAAAACTTGCACAGCACTGGCACAGACCTGCCTGGCAAAAACTGATAGGAACTGATGTATCCTAGTCCTGAAAAGGACTCCAATTACAATTAGTCTTTACTCCCACAATCTATCTATTTAAGAGCACAGACCTGCCTGATAAAAGTCGTAGGAAATGCTGTAACCTAGTCCTTAAAAGGACTGCAATCACAACTATTCCCTACTCCCAAGCTATCTGTAGATTTGTGCGAAAATTGACTTGAAATTAACAAGGTATAGCGCACACAGCAACAGCGGTGCCGTCTAACACGCAGCTGCAGCAGTGAGAAAATGGTGGCGACGGGGAAAATGGCTTGGTCTTATAGGGCAAGGACATGTGACATACACTGCCAATGACACATGCCCTTGCTTGTGTGAAAAAAATCACTTCGCTCCGTGTGTGCGCTGCTGATAGGCTGTCAGATTGCACCTCCCCACTGTAAATGCGGGAAAGAGAAAAAAAAAATGGAGATCTTCATTGTTCCTGCAGAGATCCATCCCCTGCCCCTCCCCCCACCCCGCTGTACACTCAAACTGTGTATTAACATTAATTTTCATCATTACTGAGAAAAAATCCAGTTATGATTTTGGTGCACGAACAGTTATCGAACATAACCTCGAACAGCCGAATTTTTCTCAAATTGTTCGTGTTCGCCGAACGGCTCGAACACCGCCCAAAACAGCTCGAATTTGAGATTGGCGAACAGTTCGAGTAGAACAACGCTCATCTCTAATCTCTATTCACTTTATGCTTGATCCTTTCAAGAAAAAATACCCCATCCGATTTCCAACGAAGGTGGGATATTATCTCCGAAAAGGCAATCGTAGCACCAGGAAAAAAACTGGTAATCCAAAGAAGATCCTGTTTGACTTGCCAGAGCAGATCAGAAGACCGAAACTTACCAATATCATTACCCAATAAATGTAAAATTAAAAAATCAGGTATAGGATAACGCAAAGATAAATCTAATAATACTTTCTTCAACTGTGACCAACGCATACCACGAATACCATGCCAGAAGGTTTGAAATTCGGATGAACTGAACGATAAATTTTCAGAATAATTTCTTTTACTCGCCCTTCTCTGCGCCCAATAAACAAAAGAGTGCCCAATAATCCATATACATCTGGGCCCTACAAAATAAAAAGAATCAACATGTAAATAACAAGTCAGGGCGAACATACAACTGGTATCGATTTGACTTCCACCTCCCTAATTGCTTAATCAAATTCTCATCTAGGCCAGCTTGGGCAGCCGTAGTTGCTGCCCCTATCCTAAACGAATGACCTGTAATATGTAAATTCCCCAGTTTCAAATCGCCCAAGCATTTCCTCAATATGAAAGAAAATTGGAATTTAGTTACTGGGCTGCCATTTTTATGAATGACTAGAAGGGAAAAACCAAGGGGGCGAATTGACAGCCATCATCTCATGTTAGACACAGGACATAAGGGAGAATCGCTGATTGCCCTTACTATGATTTTAGTGCCCCTGCCTAACTGATCTGTCTTAGACCTCCTCAAGAAAAGGACCATACTGTGCTGTAGTACTGAAACGTCAGAAAACAGAAGCCCCGTAGGCCGAAGCCCATTATCTGACAATAACTCCCCCGTCCTCATTGCTGAAAAAAATAAAGTAATAAAAATGGCCCTAAAAAGAGTTGCTTCAAAAAGGTTGAAACAAACCTCAGAAACCACTGAACACAATTTGGACAAAAGTTCAATCGTAACTGGTCGTCTGGTATCTGCAGAAAAAGAATTACGCTTAAAACCCTTTAAAAATTGCTTTACTACAAATAATGACGACAAGGGAGCTGACCCATATAACTTTAAGAAAAATGATATCCCTGCTATACTTTTTGCCAAAGCTGAGTGAGACAACCCTTCATTCACTAACATGTCTAAAAATGACAAGGCTGAAGTAGCAAAACATGCATGAGGATCAAAGCCATTAACTTGACAAAATCCCCGCCATCACTCCCATGCGCATGTATAACCAGCCCATGTGCGCGGAGCTAAGGAATGAATAATGTATTTAGGAACATGAATTAAACCAGATCCCACAGGGACATGGGAAGCCTCGTTCTGTCCGCTTCTGCCTCTGGATACCGCGCAAGGAATTCTTCCACCCGCTGCTGAGACAGAAGATCCGCCATTACATTACTATATTCTGTAGAAACGCAGGCTTTAAGCCAAATGTTGTGCTGAAGTAATAATAACATCAAATGCCTCAAAGTTTTA
This sequence comes from Phyllobates terribilis, assembly GCF_046119375.1. Classification (NCBI taxonomy): domain Eukaryota; kingdom Metazoa; phylum Chordata; class Amphibia; order Anura; family Dendrobatidae; genus Phyllobates; species Phyllobates terribilis. The sequence goes on along the minus strand of NW_027362768.1, from coordinate 113,845,369 downwards.
GAGATCAACCCGTTTCTAGAAGACATAGTGTTAAGTGAAAACAAAGACCCGGAGATCTGGAGCGCAACAAAATTCTACAATTATCGAGATGAGAACTCCAAATGGAAAAAATAGCAAAAAATGCAAAGACTTCAAAAAATTATATAGTAAAATCCTTACCGCAGAAAAAACCCGGCCAAAGCTCTGAAATCCATGCACCGCGGAAAAATCCCCCAAATCCGGAAAGACTAGCTGCACAAAACAATTGCAGTTTATCCGCTGATTGAAATTCTGACTGCCAGCAAGACACACCATTATACTCGTCCAAAAACCGGGCCTTGGTGTGGCCTTTGATAGCATTTGATAGCCTTTGATAGCATCGTACAAACGCCTCAAAAAAATTCTCCCAACAGGTATTATGCGCAAAGCAAAATTTAATGCTCCTAATAAAGATTGAAAATCCCTCAAAGAAGCAGTGTCCCGTCGCAGAAAAAGGTAGACTAGTAATTTCAGCTTAATCACTTTATCCAATGGCAGCCTACATACCATTTCATTAGAATCGAACTCTATCCCTAAAAATTCCAGTTTCGTACAAGGAAAAACCGTCTTATCTGCTGCAATGGGGACCCCAAAAATAGCCATAATGGACAAAAAACGTGTCAACAATTGAGAACAAATGTCAGAACCAGAGGGGCCTAAGAATAAAAAATCATCTAAATAATGTAACACATGTCCTTGTGGAAAAATAGATTGAAGACACCATTGCAAAAAGGAAGAAAAAATTTAAAAATAAAAACAGGATAACGAAAAACCCATTGGGAGACATCGGTCAAAAAAATAAAATCCCTCAAAAACAAAACCCAATGAATAATAACCAGACGGATGAACAGGAAGCAGGCGAAAAGCCGCTTGAATATCCGTCTTAGCTAGCATGGCATTGCCGCCGACATTCCGTAATAAATCTACGACCATGTCAAATGAGGCATAATGGACAGATGCTTTAGTCTTATCCACCTGGTCGTTCAATGAATCGCTGGAAGGGAAAGATAAATGATGTATAAGGCGATAGGAATCCCGCTCTTTTTTTGGAACAACCCCTAATGGGGAGATCCTAAAATTCAAAAAAGGGGGATCAATGAATGGACCAGAACACCTACCGAGCTGAATTTCCTTAACAATTTTCTCTCTCACTACCTCAGGAAAACGCCTGGCTGAAAGTAAATTCTCAATTACCTTGCAACCAGACCCTTCAAAACTAGGTACAAAAAAACCCTCTGTGAAACCTTTAAACAGTAGCAGGGATTTCTCCCTGTCGTGATATTTGTTTAGAAACGGTAGCATTTCTACCACCTTCACCGGTGTCTTTGCCATTAAGAAATGGCTCTTTTGCAATAGCCCTTTGAGGCGACTGAGTAAATTTCTTGAATCATTTATTCATTGGGTGAGCCCCCCCGCAAATGGAACACTCATGCTTATAATGACAATTGTGTAGCCATTTGCAGGAGGACTCATTAAACGTGAAACATAACCCTTTCCGAATCTGTTGAGAAACAGGGTTCTTAACAATATTAGGTTGCCTCTGTGGGACCATCATTTGTAGCCATAGCCCTACGTCTTTAACCCCCCATTTTAATGAAGGGTGAACAGACAATTTTTGCCTAAAGGCTTCATCATACAGCAGCCAAGCAGTACCGCCAAAATGGCGGTAAGCCTCCAATACAATATTTATATGTTGAAGGAGTCCACAGCAAAGAGACGTGGATTTCTCCCCCAACACGTCCGCATAAATTAAGAAGGCCTGTAGCCACGAATGAAAAGATTTAAAAATTTTCTTTTTCTCCTCATCCGATTTATCGGTCCGAAAAGCATCTTTACCGGGAAGCAGGGAAAAAACATCCAAATACTCCCCAGCCCAGATCCTTTCTTTCACCGACGCAGACAAGTGAAAACCCAAAGGGGAAACCTCGCAGGACAATGCTTCCTTGAAGCAAGCTGCAGGTACATGAGGCCTCTGAGAAACCTTAAGGGAGGACCCCATATCAAACTTAGAAAATCCCCTAAGGGCATCCTGCACAGCAATATTAATTATCTCTTTAAGAGAGGCTGAGCTAGAAATAACATTATCAATTAAACTGTCATTATGCATCAGTATCTCACCATCCGAAGATCGTGCCGGAGATGTCTGCATCTGTCCTTGCGTTACTGATGTCTTCTCTATTCTCCCACCAGACCCCTGAGCGGTCTCAGTGAAAGGGGCTATCCCGGTACTAGCCACAACCGCTGGGCTCCAGGCCTGGGACACAGCTGCAGCCGCCTGACAGCTCTTTTGCTGCAGCTGCAAGCTGGCGCCCCGGCTCCACGGAGCGGTCGCGACCACTACCGCTGCACCGCTGTCTTCATCCGTCCCGCGCTCCAGGGACCCGGATGCCGGCTGGCTCACGGAACCACGCCCCCTCGTAGGACTACAAGAGAGCCTGCTGACAGGCTCCCCGCTTAGCGATGCCGCCGGCCTCTTCCTGCCTTGGCTCCGCCTGCCTCCTGATGGCGGCGGTGATGGGGACCAGCGTCGCAGCTTCCTGGGTCTCGCACTGCGACGGGGAACCGGCGCTCCGTCCTGTATCTCGCCATCTTCGGGCTCCTCAATCGCCCCCTCAGCTGCCTCTTCCTGTGCCGCTGAATCTTCCTCCAGGCACCGCAGAAGCCAGTCCCGACCTCCTCCAGCTCTCGCCTTCTCCAACAGCCGGCTCAGGAGCTCCTCCATCCCGTCTTCAGGCTTCTTCAGCTCTTGAGGTAAAACTGACCCCTCCTGACAGGAGCCGTCACCTTATATAGGCATATGCCCCCACTCTCCCCCCCTTACAGAACCAATCAGCTGTTCTCCATTTCCCGCTCAAAAAACGGTTAAGGCCAGATTTGTACCACTTCTGAAACTTCCCAGTAATATTGTCAGTTACCTCATAACCTGACTTGACCATGTAATACATTAGGGGCTTATTCCCTCATGATGTCCCCATTTAAGGCAATGTGGCCATCTCAACCCGACTGCCGGGTTACTTGTCTTGAACAAAGAGCTTCATAGACATTTATATATGGCGGTTGGGTCTTGCAATGAGGGAACGTTATGCAACCAGCCTAAGTGACTCTTTAAATATCAGATTGTTATGTATATTGCCTACAATCAGAATTTGCTACAAGCAAATCAAAACTTTTTAACCTTCTATCCTGCTTAATCCTAGTCTCCTTCTTCATTAGTTTTTACATGCTGAAGACAAAGCAAGATTCTAACATATTCCTCTTCACAGACTAAATGGTAAATGGTCCTGTATGATATCTTAATCAGTCAATACTGCCAACCAAGAAAACCTGCTTCACACAGCAAGTCACTAACTATTCATGCCACATTTTGTTAGAAAAAGTATATATTTTTCTTTATATAAAATTGGAAACATTTTGGCAGGGCTGTAAAAATTATGGTCACAAGGGGTATGGCTGTGGAACGGTTGTGGGGGTCGCACAAAATAAATAGGATTTTTTAAGTGAGCAAGGACCTGGGTTGGGCCTGTACTTTAAAGACAAGTAGGCAGCATTCCTCTCTCCAGCACTGCACCTGCGCTTTGAGTTCAGAGTCAGTAAGCTGATCAGTATATCCGTGTCAGCAGCTAGCATCTTCACTCCAGCGAGAATGGAGTGTAATGTAGCTTGCATTTTTACTATTTTTTTATTTTTCCTTTAACAGAAAATAATCAGCAGACCTGTAAGGGGGGATCAATAATGAGGAATAAAAGAGAGGTGGGGTATCAATAGGTTGTGGCCTGGAGTAACGAATAGTGGGGAAATAGTGCGGGGAGTACAGGTAAAAAAGAGAGTGACTTTCCTGAGTTTATTTCTAAAAGCGCCACTCCGGAGTGGTATCACTAACGTATGTTCCTTTCCTTTAGTAGAATGCTTTACAGCTGCCATCTTCTTCTGTTATCTGTACTGCTTCGGTTGTCTTCTGCTGGTTGTGACCTGCTGAATTGCACCAGTGTTAGCTAGCTTATCTGAAAGTCACAATTCAATGTAAGTCTTTGAGAGCCAGACTGAGGCTTTCATAAACTTACATTGGGAACTAGCGATCAGTGGCGTAACTAGAGTTCGATGCGCACGGTGCAATATTTTGCCCTGGGCCTCCCCTGTGTGTTGGTCAGATGTATGGACCCTCATAGAATTCTAAATCCTACAAATACATATGTGTTTGTCCCCTCCCTTTCATTATGTAGTAATGTCTCCCATCCTGGGCCTTTTCCAGGTAAATGTCAGTCCATCCTTGGCCCCTTCCAGGTATATATTTCCCCCTTCCTGCTATATATGTCCCCCATGCTAGAATATATGTCTCCCATCCTGGGCTCCTTCCTGGTATACATGCCACTCTTCCTAGTATATAAGTTTCCCTTTCTAGGCTCCTTTCAGGTATATATGTCTCCATTATTCCTCTGCATTAAAAAAAACGACATTCTACTCACCTTCCATTGATCCCACGACCTGTGGTGTCCTATTTTGTAGCCACCGCAGAGGCTGGCAGCATACATCAGCGTGCCTGCTATGGCGACACGCTGATGTATGTACGACGCCAATGCCTGGCAAGCCGACATCAGCTGCAGGCCTCTGATTGTCCGCAGCCTGTATTGTGGAGCAGGGACCCGGAGGGTCTCTGCACTGCAGTACACTGCAGCTGGGGGTGCATTCAAGGACACACCGAGCTGAAGAAAGCACTGGCATTGGCAGGCTTCAGCATGGGTCCAGTCGCGGTCGAACCCTCTGCAACCTTGATCGTTATACCACTGCTAGTGACCATTACCTCTGACTTCTGGTCAGTCAGAAGCTGCAGACACAAGATAGTGGTGTCAGGAAGAACAGAAGATGGTGGATGGTGAATATTTTACTATTTTAATTAGCAGAGTGGACACTTAAAGTCACACCAGCGTGATAGACCCCTAGACAACTGTCCAAATTCCCGCAAGTCTCATTATGACAGTTATTTTGCAGCAAGGTGAGTACAAATCATAAAACATAAGTTTTAATCAAACCAAGTAAAACCTTTGACAATAACACACAAATTTCTAAAAAAAAAACACCATAGGTTCCTATTCACACTTTTTTTGTTTCTAACTGAACAACAGTGGTGGAAGAGACTAGAATCAAAATAGAATCATATTAGCATTACCAGTCGGCTACCATGACAATGGTCATCAATTTTAAGGCACTTTTATATTATAATAATCAATTGCTTTTCAATGATTGCTGGATAGGCAATATAATAAATTGATACAAAAATGGAACAGTCTTACCAAGCTCGTGTTAGAGACGAAATCCTTCACTGAGTATCCAGACAAAAAACAGCCTTCTGGTGTAGATAGGAAGGGGAATCCAGACTTGGCCCTGAGCAGCACTAGTCAGCCCTAGGTCCCAAGACTCCCGGCCTTACAAGGGCAATTCACAGCTTACCCTACTGGAAAAATGCCCTAGAATGCCCTAAACGTGCCTCCCGACGCGTTTCTCCTTCAATGGGTCTTTAGGGGAGGAAAGGTGCACGTAATAACAAACATATCTGGGCTCACATTCCCCTGTCCATCACTAGCTACATACTAGATGCTAATGGCCATTGAGTATTATACTACAAGTAAGGAACAGGCATTAGTGATACCACTCTGAGGGCACAATAAAAAAAATACACCGGCGTAGTGCTTTACTCCTTTTTTTGTGGATAATGTTGATTCTTTGTATTGATCCTAACATCCATCTTGTAATCTCTGCATATATTTGTGTCTATTCCTAAGCATAATGTTTAACACTCAGTATAACTATGTTATAAATATGTGATCATTATGTATACTTTTGTAAATATTTAAATTTTCCGTCTCTTTAATACATAAGAAGAGAAGGGTATGATACCACAGCACAGAACAGACTTGCTTTTGCCACTTGTTAACACTATAAACATGAACTGAAAATTGGACAGAAGTGATGTATGATATAAATAGGAAGGGATATAAGAGTTATCTATCAGAGGTCAAAGGAAAGTGAGAAAAAAAGAACTGATGCCATTTCTTTTCACTATGGACCTAAAAATTATTTTCGTCTAAGCTTAACCCTTTCACTGCTATGGTTGCCGAAATTAGTATATTACATTCATAGGAATATTACACAGTGTTTCTGGGCACTGACCTTAACATGGTACTTGGGAATTGTAGCATCAGGTTTAATCTCCATATTGTGCATTTGTGAACCTTGAAAGGAATCATACATGAATTTATACCATGATTTATAGTCTTTAAGCAACACTGCAGTATATGAAAAGCTCATTTCGCAATGTAGACTACTTTCGCATTTGCATCAGTGCCTCTTTTATTTTTAGCAGAAGAAAAAGTGCAGATGCTTTTTTCAGTAAGGCTTTGTGCCCACGGTGATTTTTTGGCGATTTTTTGACACAGTGTAAAAACGCAGCGCTTTCCAGGTCCAGCGAAGTGGATTGGATTTATAGAGATCTCATGCTCGCTATGCTTTTTTTAACTCAGCATAAACTGATCTGCAGAGCGTGTTTCAATCCCCAACGTGTCAATTCCTCTTGCGGGTACACTGAGTTTTTTATTTATTTTTATTCAGATTTATCCCATGGAATTTCATTAAATGCAGAAAATCTGCAGGTAATCCACTTATTCCTTTATCAATAAAGTTTTGTGAATATCTAAATACCAGGAAGTACCAAAAACAAATCAGCTTTATCTAAAGCAGGGGTCTCATACTCTGCCGTGTAAATGCGCCGCAGATTGAAAAAAAATTGAATATGGGCCGAAGATTACGTTTTCAGTGATAGCATTATTTTTCTATATGACTTTTTGATTATCATCATTTTTTTTTGTTCACAGGTCTTCTCTTTTACTTACATTTTTACATAAAACAGCATCTTTAGTGGCCAAACATTATTCCATTATATTTTTTCATTCTTTATTTTACTTTTTTTTTGGACTCTCAATTGGCCCCATACAGTAATATAGTTTTAAAATTAGCCCCATATAATAATTCTGGCCCCCATCCTGTAATAATGTCCCCTGTTCTTTAATAATGTACCCTGTTCTGTAATGTCCCCCGTCATGTAATAATGTCCGCTACCCTGTAATAATGTCCCCAAGCTTGAAATAATATCCCTTGTCCTGTAATAATGTCCCTCAGCCTGTAATAGTGTCCTATATGTCCTGTAGTAATATCCCCAAGCTTGAAATAATGTCACCTGTCCTGTACTAATGTCCCTCGTCCTTAATAATGTCACATTTCCTGTATTAATGTCTCCATCCTGATCCCATCCTGGTTCATCTTATAGAAATGTCCCCATCATGGTCCCATCTTATAGAAATATCCCCATCCTGGTCCTATCTTATAGTAAGGTCCCCACCCTGGTCCATCTTATAGAAATGTGCCCTTCCTGCCCCATCTTATAGTAATATCCCCATCCTGATCCCCTTCTTGTAACAATGTCCCACATTCTGTCACTCTTTACACACACATAAAAAAAATTCTTCTCACCTGACCTCACTCCCTCGGCGAACAGAGTCCTCTTCCTCCTTCACAACCGGGATGCTTAGCAATGACGTCATATGCGATTACGCAGGGATGCTGACATCAGCTGATCGCTTCTGATTAGCTGGTGGCTGGTATTGGTTTTGCGGTGTAGAGAGCCGGTCTCTATGCTGCAATACATTTCAATTGAATGTGCATCCTTGGACGCACATTCAGCTGAAAAGAAGCGCTGACGTTGGTGGCCCATGGCTCGTTGGACACAATTGTCTCAGGGGCCCGAGGGCTGCACAACAGAGCCTCCGGGGCCACTTGTGGCCCTCGGGCTGCGTGTTTGAGACCCCTGATCTAAAGCATGACATATCAAAAAGAAATAAAGAACGCAATAAAAATGCATGTACAAAAAACTCACTCAAAAACGCAATGAAAAAAAAACACAACCTAATTTACATATTAGGTGCAGAAATGGTGCAGAAAATCTCATAAATCTAAAACTTAGTTGCAATCATAATAAATACTTGTTCATATCTCTCCTGTGCCCACCTCTCTCTTTCTCTCATTCTCTCTTCTATAAAGTATAAGCTCTTGTGGTCAGCGGGGTCCTATCTCTCTTGTCTGGAAAGTGTAAGCTCTTATGGACAACAAGGTTCCATCTCTCTTCTGTAAAGTGTAAGCTCTTATGGTCAGTGGGGTCCTCTCTCTCTTGTCGAGTGCAAGCTATTATGGTCAGTGGGGTCCACTCTCCCTTCTCTAGAGAGTAAGCTATTATGGTCAGCGAGGTCATCTCACTCTCTCTCACCATTAGGGCTATTTCACATGTCAGTATCTCCAGTACATGTGGTGACAGTTTCCAAATGAACGGGTCTGCGCACATGTCAGTGTGTTTCCACGGACCGTGTGTCCGTTTTTTACATGCTGCATGGTCCGCAAAATGTCTCACGCTGAACACACACGTATGACATCCGTGTGTCATCAATGCAACACTTACCGGTGCCTGGGAATCAGCACGGGGCCCGCTCGCTGCAGGAGTCATTCTTCCTGGCTCCTCTGCTGAACGGTTGCATGGATTACAGCGGGGGACACTTAGGACAGGTGAGTATATGGATTTTTTTTATTTTATTCCTATTTTTACAGGTGGAGACACCGGGATCAGACTACTACTCTTATCATTATCCCCTGCTGGTGCTGATCGCAGTGCCGGCAGGGGACTATGATGAGGGCAGCATTCAGAACCCAGCGCTTGGGAACAGCACTAACTGCACCACTGATTCACAGGTACCGGTATGTGTGCTCCTGATGCAGCACACAGGCGGCAAACGGTATTCTGCCACCGATGTACGTGGGGCGAGATGCGTCTGAGGGATGTGACACGGATCTCTGTATAAGCAGTGGCGGATAGCGTCAACTCACTGACCTGTGATTTTGCTCCTCATGAACTGCATGTGGTAATCCAGAATGATGATGCAGTGATGAATTCAACAGCTTTGTTTGCAGTTCTTGATGAGGTGAGATGAGGGAAGGTGAAGGATGAGGAAAGGATAGGAATTGTAGGTATTAGAAGCGCCAGGTAAAATGTGGTAACAAGAGAATCATTTCTCCAGTCCTGCAGCATGTAAAGACAAGATGGATCTGATCAAGAAGAAGGAAGTGAGGAGCAGGTGATAGGAGGAGTTACAGACCGAAAGGTGTTGTGGGTAAAACACAGGAATAATGCATGTTATAACATATTATAACAATGGCCAGTAGATGGAAGCAAAGTACAACAAATACAATAATCATGTAACATTAGGTAATGCCCAAAATGGCTGAAAGTCTTTTCAAATAAAGAGCTGGACAGCACACTCCCCGTCTGAAATCCCTGGCTTTCACTATTTTTAAGTCTTGAGATGGATGTGATTTCCTGAAGTACGTGGGGGATACCTCAACCTGAAAGACAAACAATGCATGCAATGCAACTATAACATATAACAAACGAGGTAGACAAATGTCTACAGCAGTTCCTTAAGCAATCCAAAGCATAACACATTTTTGGATTAGAGAAGCCACACTAGGCCAAACTGTCTCCAACCCAATTGTAATGCAAAAGTTACAGTTCCTGGAAAGTTCCTTGTGGTTGGCTGGGTAGTCCTTAATTCTCAACCGACATAAGTAAGATGACCTCTGATATAGGCCTAATGAAAGATTTGGGGTCACCTTGCTTCGTGACTGTTATTTCCACTTTACGCACCTTGCCATCTTCACTTGGAAAGGTTTTCGATATAAGTCCCATAGGTCATGCGTTTTTTTCTGCTTTCTGGTCTTTCATGAGAACAAGATCTCCTACTTGTAAGCTAGGTTTAACTTGTTGCCATTTTGTTCGTCCTTGAAGAAGATTAAGGTACTCCCTCTTCCATCTACTCCAGAAACAGTTAGCCAGATGTTGCACGTGTTTCCGATGTCTCTGATATTTGTTATCGGACACAGAGTCTTCAGGTGGGTTAGGAACGGTTCCAAGTTTCTGAGTGAGGAGAGTTGCTGGTGTAAGAATAGAAGGAGATTCTGAATCCGTAGATATGGGAAAAAGTGGTCTTGAGTTTACAATAGCAGATACTTCTGCTAAGAAAGTGGTTAAGGTCTCATGAGTGACTCTCGAGAGGTTTGAGTCCATCAACATTGACTCTAGTATCCTACGAGTGATTCCTATCATTCTTTCCCATGATCCCCCCATATGAGAAGAGTGAGGAGGGTTGAATATTCAGGAACAGCCATTGTTTGCCAAGAAGTCCTGGACTGGTGTTGAATCTAATTGTAGTTCTCGATAGGCACCTACAAAGTTTGTTCCACAATCAGACCTTATTTGCTTGACAGGTCCTCGTATGGTGAAGAATCATCTTAAGGCATTGATAAAACTGGAGGAATCCACTGATTCTATTACTTCTATGTGCATTGCTCATACACTCATGCATGTGAACAACACTGCCCAACGTTTACTCTCTGCATGTCCGCCTCTGTCTCTACGTTCAGTGACTTCCCAGGGGCCAAAAATGTCCAAACCAACAGAGGTAAACAGTGGCTCTGTGCTTGTCCTATCAGCAGGCAAATCAGACATCTGATGTTGTTGCAGTTTTCCTCTTGCCTTGCGACACTGAACACAAAGATTAATTAAATGGGAAACTTGTCTCTTTGCTCCCACAATCCAGAGGCCTGCAACTCTTATGGCACCTTCAGTGAAGTTGTGGTGCCCCTGCGGGTTCAGTCGCCACAGAGGTACTGCATCTCACCCAGAGGTATGGTACCCCACTTTCAGGTAAGGAGGGAGTACTACCCGGGACCCACCCACCTACATCCAACACTCCACATCGGTAGGGAAGGGCGAGATTGCTCCTAAGGGAGAGCACAGTCCCTGGTCCCTAACTTGAGGGTGGAACCATGTAGTGGGTGTGGGTGGAGGAGGCAGATTAGGGGAGCACCGTCAGGAAGAGTATAAGAAGGATGGGAACCATCTAGAAGGGTCGAGTCTTGCTCAGGAGTGCAGTGTAGGAGAGTCCAGGCTCCTGGCTCCAGAGCTTGGAGCAGGAGTTGAGTGAAGAGAGAAAGGAGTCAGGCCTAGTCTGGGAGGCCCAGGAGAGAGAGTGAGAGAGGATGGGAGCAGAGGGAAGTCTCCAGAGACATAGGGGATCCCAGGGGCACGGGGAGTGCAGGAAGCCACCCGTGTGCCCGAATCTACACGGACGTGGAGGGATCAGTCCGCAGAGAGGGGCCCGGCCCCAAAACTAGTGGAGAACAACCAGGCTCAGCTAGACAACTCGAGGCTGCTGCATTTTCAAGGTGCTGCAGCCAACAGCCACAATTACATTGCCGAAAAGGTGGCAGCATAGGGTCCAGGGGACCGCACGTCACCCGAGGTCACTGGCTTGGGACACTGATTGTGAGGTGCAGGGCTAGAGGGCGAGAGCCAGCGCAGTGAGACGACTGGGAAAGGTACATAGAACGGGGTCCCGTTTAAGTGCTCCTGAAATACTTGAGAGTTTGCTGGATCACTACCCTGGAGGACACAGGATGACGTGGGCGGTTATAATCTGGAAAGTGTAACCTGAGGAAACGTAACAACTGTGAGTAAAACCTGAAGACTGCACCCCACTGTGTCCTTGAATAATTGCTGCGCCATCACCAGCCCTGCACTACACAGCACCAGCAACATCTACCACATACAATATATCATTTCCTGCCCTGGAGCTTAGCTCTACCTGTGGAGAGCTGAACCAACTCTTCTGCGTCACCATCAGCTCCAGTGGATCTGCAATGCAGCGGCGGCCCCATACAGCCGCACACCACGGGTGGCGTCACAAACATTATCCCCAAAAAACTTTATTCCCCTTTTTATTTTCCCTTTGATTGACCGTCCTGGGTCACAGACCGGGTCACTGCCATCATGACGTCCCCCAGCATTGACAGGCCCGGCCACCGAGAACCCCACGGCCCAGGGGGCGCGTCATACTATCTTCCTTGATGTTTGACCTTTTCATGGTAATGTCGCATTAGCAGAGTGGTGATGTGGTGATGGCCAGGAATGATTAGAGGATTCTTTTCTGCCTCCTCCAACTTTGCTTTGTTTAAACGACCACCGACTCTCAGTAAACCCTTCTTGTCAATTACTGGATTAAAGTCGACAATGGGGCTGTTTTTAGGAACATCTTGCTTTTTAAGCATACATTCCATTTCCTTGTGAAAAATATTCTGCTGCACATTACGTATCACAAGCAGTTCACTCAGAGCAATGTCTTCTGCAGAGAGAGTCTTATGACAGATGTGCCAACCGCGACACTCAGCGTTACTGTCTTTATTGCAGTGGCATTGCGCGATGTGGACTAACCTTGCAATGGCACGAACAAGACTTGTCCATCTGGAGAAGCTATCAAATCGCCGACAGTCCAAGCCAACCTTTTCCTTGGAATTGGTGATGAGGGTGCTGACAAGTGATGAGCGAGCATGCTCACTACTGCTCGAGTCCCCTCCCTGCATGTTTGACGCTCTTTACAGAGCCAATCAACATGCAGGGATTGTCTGCCACTCACTGTAATGCCGCAGCCATGTTGCTTGTGGCATTACAGTGATTGACTTGCTGCACAGCGTCATCAGGTCTATATCAGACCTGCGCCGCCATGCTCGTCACAGTTACTCCAGAATCAGACAGTGTAGGAGAGGTGCTGCTGAGCTAGGAAGAGATCTGCTTGTTTCTAGTTAGTGTAGGTGTACCAAACTACAGGGTGGGCTATTTATATGGATACACCGAAATAAAATGGGAATGGTTGGTGATATCAACTTCCTGTTTGTGGCACATCAGTATATGGGAGGGGGAAAACTTTTCCAGATGGGTGGTGATCATGGCAGCCATTTTAACATCGGCCATTTTGGATCCAACTTTATTTTTTTCAAAGGGAAGAGGTTCATGTGACACATCAAACTTATTTAAAATTTCATAAGAAAAACAATGGTGTGCTTGGTTTTATCGTAACTTTATTCTTTCATGAGTTTTTTACACGTTTATGACCACTTATAAAATGTGTTCAAAGTGCTGCCCATTGTGTTGGATTGTTAATGCTACCTGCAGAAGAAATGCTAGCACAGGCTTCCAGTATCCGTTGTTTCAGATGCTGCACATCTCGTATCTTCACAGTATAGACAATTGCATTCAGATGACCCTAAAGATAAAAGTCTAAGGGGGTCAGATTGGGAGACCTTGGTGGGCATTCAACTGACCCATGACGACCAATCCACTTTCCAGGAAACTGTTCATGTAGGAATGCTCGGACCTGACACCCATAATGTGGTGGTGCACCATCTTGTTGGAAAAACTCAGTTTCCTGGAAACAGTTTCCTGTGGGTGGGTGGCTGGCTGCATACTTGCGCTTGCATTCCAAGTAACTGAAAACTGAGCAGATGGTGGCTTCTATCATCATCATGGCCTCACCTCGGCACCATGAACTCTCTTGAAGGAGAAGCCAGGGCCCACCAGAGGAGTCTCCGGTTCTCTGATGGCCCGTCCAACCCTGCCAAGAAGCAGCCCTGGCTAAGAAAAGTGTGTGGGAAGGTTCCCGGACACTCTATGGCTGCTTTTTTAATATGGATCGGACGTGCTTATGCATGTTATTTCTCAAACCGTATCGGAGATCAGGCCATTGTCCAACTCTGTAGTCATGAAATTAAAGGCGCAAAGAAAGATGTTTGTGTGTCGAAGCACCACCGACAAGTGTGAGTTGATGTTAGACGGGCTGCCATTGCTTCTGCAACAAGCTGCATTAGAGGACTTCCTTGGAGAAATGACACCCAGAGTAGATACGGTTTCCCTCTATGCCAGTCCTTTCACCAAGCTAAAGAATATGGCTGTGGTGAAATACATCTCTCAGCAAAAAAAGCTGTGGACTGGCTCCATACCATTCCTGGCCACATTCACCTGTCCATGTGTTTGTGATTAGGCGGTCCTTCCCAGTAAGTGCACTGGGGAGGGCATGGGTAATGTTGTGGGACCAGTGCTTGTGGAAGGCGGAGACGATACCGGGAGTAATAGTGGCGGCTGGGGACCGAGTATGGACACCCGGCCGCCACCGGCATGAGGTTGTGAAAAGCTTCCGCCTCCATGAGCCTAAAAGGCCACATTTCAAGTGCAAGCAGCTGTCCAGAAATCTGGCAGTTTAGTATTGCGGCCTGTGGGTGGGTGGCTGGCTGCATACTTGCACTTGCATTCCAAGTAACAGAAAACTAAGCAGATGGAGGCCTCTATCATCATCATGGCCTCACCTCGGCACTATGAACTCTCCTGAAGGAGAAGCCAGGGACCAAGGGAGGAGTCTTCAGTTCTCTGGTGGGCCCGTCCAACCCTGACGAGAAGCAGCCCTGGCTAAGAAAAGTGTGTGGGAAGTTTCCCAGACACTCTTTGGCTGCTTTTTTAATATGGATCGGACGTGCTTATGCATGTTATTTTTCAAACCGCATTGCAGATCAGGCCATTGTCCAACTCTGTAGTCATGAAATTAAAGGCGCAAAGAAAGATGTTTGTGTGTTGAAGCACCACCGACAAGAGCGAGTTGATGTTAGACGGGCTGCCATTGCTTCTGCAGCAAGCTGCATTAGAGGACTTCCTGGGAGAAATGATACCCAGAGTTGATACGGTTTTCCTCTGTGCCAGTCCTTTCACCAAGCTAAAGAATATGGCTGTGGTTAAATTCAACTCTCAGCAAAAAAAGCTGTGGACTGGCTCCGTACCATCCCTGGCCACATTCACCTGTATACGTGTTTGTGGTTAGGCGGTCCTTTTGAGTAAGTGCACTTCGGAGGACACGGGTAATGTTGTGGTACCCGTGCTTGTGGAAGGCGGAGACGATACCGGGAGACATAGTGGCGGCTGGGGACCAAGTATGGACACCCGGCTGCTGCCGGCATGAGGTTGTGAAAAGCTTCCGCCTCCACGAGCCTAAAAGGCCACATTTCAAGTGAAAGCAGCTTTAGAGGACTTCCTGGGAGAAATGACAGCTGGAGTAGATATGGTTTCCAAGTGCTTTCACCAAGCTAAAGAATATGGCTGTGGTGAAATGCAACTCTCAGCAAAAAAAAGCTGTGGACTGGCTCTGTACCATCCCTCGCCACATTCACTTGACCACGTGTTTGTGGGTAGGCGGTCCTTCCTAGCAAGTTCACTGGGGAGGGCACGGGTAATGTTGTAGGTCCTGTGCTTGTGGAAGGCGGAGACGACACCGGGAAAAATAGTGGTGGCTGGGGACCGAGTATGGATACCTGGTCGCTACTGCCATAAGATTGTGGACAGCTTCCGCCACCATAAGCCTAAATGGCCACATTTCAAGTGCAAGCAGCTGTCAAAAATTTGGCAGTATAGTATTGCAGCCTGTGGGTGGGTGGGTGGGTGGCTGGCTGCATACTTGCGCTTGCATTCCAAGGAATGGGGTAGTGAAAACTGAATGCTGCACTGGAACAAGTACGTGGAC
This sequence comes from Phyllobates terribilis, assembly GCF_046119375.1. Lineage (NCBI taxonomy): Eukaryota > Metazoa > Chordata > Amphibia > Anura > Dendrobatidae > Phyllobates > Phyllobates terribilis. The sequence goes on along the minus strand of NW_027362768.1, from coordinate 113,829,860 downwards.
GGTGATTGTTGCAAGTCTGCAATGACAGGTGCATGGCGGGAGGCATCTTCGCATACGCCAAGGATCACTTATGATGGGCACACTTTTAGGCAGTGACCTGGGTGTCAGAGATGCTTCCAGGGGTCTTCCCCATGCTGTTCTCATGTCTTTTAAGCACTGTATGCATGTGTCTGATGATGTGTCACACACCACATGGCCAGATAAGGTTGTAAAATGTTAAAATGACATTTCCCAGTGAATGCATTTGTCTTGATTGAAAGCAATGCAAAAGTGCAAAAATGCATCAAAAACGCTATGTGTGAACATAGTCCAAGGTGTGGAGGAGTATTTTTGTTTTTAGTTATTTATTTTGCCTTATATACAAGTCATTACCCTGAAAAGGATGTTCCTTAACATATTTCCCAGGAAAATCGATTTTGGTTTCGTTATTGTATGTTTTATTGTGAGTCCGTAAAAGTGGCGTAATACCTCTGACAACGTTGTTGACAGCAGTGACCTGGGAATCAGAAATGCTTCCAGGGGTTTTCCCCATGCTGTTCCCATGTCTTTTGAGCACTGTTCCCATCGATTTGGGCAAATTTTAGGCCCTCTGCAGACCGCCGGGTGGAGCCGCCTTAAAAATGCTTGAGTTTCCCATAGATTTATATTGGGCTCGTTGCTCTGATCGAGCACCCGAGCAATCCAATTTGCTCGACCCGAGCATCGAGCACCTAAGCATTTTAGTGGTCGCTCATTACTAGTGCTGACGTCAGGACGAATCTCTAGGTCAATGTCTGGATGCTGAAGACTGAAGCTATCCTCCACCGCAGTCTCTTCACACTGGCTGAGAAGGAACTCTGGTCCTGTTAACCAAGAAGAATTTGCAAAAGCACTAACAGACACTGGCCTAGTAGCAAGGTCAGCAGGGTTAAGTTGGGATGGAACATACTGCCATTGCTCAGGTTTAGAGGATTTCCTGATCCTTTCAACGCGGTTACTGACAGACATAGAAGAGTTTTGTCTGGTTTTATATGTAGCCCAGAACAACCTTGCTGTCTGTGTAGAATCTTGTGTCATCCACGTGAATAGCTAGTTCGCTCCGTACGAAGTCTGCAATCTCAATGGCTAGTACAGCCCCATAGAGCTCAAGTCTGGGTATGGTGTGCTCGGGTTTAGGAGCCAATTTAGCCTTTCCAAATAGAAATCCAACATGGGCTTCATTGTTAGAGTATATAACCTTCAAATAAGCAACAGCTGCAATAGCTTCAGTAGAGGCATCAGAGAATATATAGATCTCTTTCCTTTGACTCAAAGCAAGAGATGCTGGAGTGTAACAACGTGGTATGTGGATTATATCCAAGGCGCAAAGAGATTCCCTCCATGACTTCCATTTTAGTTGTTTGACAGCAGGGAGTGCTACGTCCCAGTCCTTAATAGACTCTGAGAGTTGCCTTAACAGAAGCTTGCCTTCTATAGTCAGGGGTGCAACAAACCCGAGTGGATCGTATGGACTGTTCACCACTGACAGAACCGCACGCTTAGTAAATGGCTTTTCTTCACCACTAACCTGAAAGCTGAAGGAGTCTTTTAACAAGTTCCATCTCAAGCCCAGACTTCTCTGTACTGGTGGGTTGTCTGAACCTAGATTCAAGTCTCTGAATTCTGAAGCATGATCATTAGAGTGAAAAGCCTTCATGACAACAGCGCTATTGGAGGCAATTTTATGCAATCTTAAATGAGCTTTAGAAAGCATACCTTGTGTCTATTTGAGCAGATCTATGGCTTCTTCCGCTGTGGGCAGGGATTTGAGACCGTCGTCCACGTAGAAGTCCTTTTCAAAGAACTGTTGGGCATCCTTCCCGAACTCTGATTCGCCATCAGAAGCAGTCCATATGTAGCAACTGCAGGAGAAGGACTGTTTCCGAACACGTGCACCTTTATGCGGTATGCAACCACTTCCTTGCTGGTATCGTTGTCTCGGTGCCATAGAAAACGGAGATAAAATCTGTGCTTTTGTTGCATGATGAAACAATGGAACATTTGTTCAATGTCAGCAGTAATGGCGACCGGCTGTAACATATTATAACAACGGCCAGAGATGGCAGCAAAGTACAACAAATACAATAATCACGTAACAATAGGTAATGCCCAAAATGTCTGAAAGTCTTTTCAAATATAGAGCTGGACAGCACACACGGACACACGGACATGGATATCTCCGGTATGGGTTTTTCAGGTAACGGAAAAAAGCGGACGTGTGAAACCTGCCTTAATATGTAAGCTCATTTCGTCAACAGGGTTCTCTGTCTCTGTAGAGTGTAAACTCTTTTAATCAGCGAGGTTCTCTCTCTCCCGTCTGTAATGTGTAAGCTCTTATAGTCAACTGGGATCTCTCTCTCACTCGCATTTAATGTGTAAGCTATTATGGTCAGCGAGGTCCTCTCTCCCTCTTAAATACTAATGTCTATAAGTCATATAAATGGCAATCCAAATATCACTGAAATAACAACTTGCTCAGACTCAATGTACACAAGAAAGAACGATGAAGCGATCCATCATATTAAAACCAAAATATTTATTGAAATAATTTATAAAAACCAAGATAAAAAGCAAAGTACCATAAAGCGGACATAGGAACAACAGATAATGTAAATATCTACAATGTTAGAAATATTAGTTTATCCAGGGAATGCAATATCAATAATATGGGTACTATGACCCCCCTGAATGCGCAGCTAGTCATGAGACCAAGCTATAAATGTGATAAATAATATCAGACATAAGCAGATGACCTAAGATGGAGTAGAATGCTCTGACACCCGCAACATATGTAACTAGACAAAAGTCCTAGTGGGTTGATATGAAAAACAATGTGAACATATGTCAAAAAAGAAGGTGTCAGAATAATGGACATCCTACTTCAGCAGTTACCAGGGGTCTATGTGATTGTCATGGTAAAAGTATATGGTTAGAAAAATGAGTCATGAGTACCTGTGAATAGCTGGTGATCAAAGCACAAAGCACGGAGGTCTCATTTCGCTGGTCCTATGTCTCCTCACCCCGACGCGTGTTTCACCGCCAGCTTCTTCTGTAGGCTATTATGGTCAGCAAGGTCCTCTCACTCTCTCTCACCTGTAATGTGTAAGCTCATTGTAGCATCGGCACCTCTGCCCCCTGTCAGGCAGAGACGCCGCCCCCCTTACCGCCGTGCTCCTGGTCCGGCGCCTTCCGGCATCCCTACTAGTGTTGAGCCACCCCCGTAGTGTTCGAGTTCGGTTCGGTTCGTCGAACACCCTTATGTTCGCCGAACTGTTCGTCGAACTCCTTCGAACACCGTTAAAACCAATGGCAGGCAAACAAAAACACATAGAAACACATAGAAAACACCTTCAAAGGTGTCCAAAAGCTGACAAACTGCTCAGAAGACACAACTAACACATGGAAAAGTGACAAGTACATATAGTCATGCGAAAAGAAAAGAGGTGGAGGAGTAAAAGGAGGGGGAGACACAGATATAGGCATGTCAAAAGTGAGAAGCCGACACGGCCAGTCCGTTCCTGCCTGTGCGACCTCCATGTCGCCGGGTTTGTGCCAGAGCCGCGGTGGACCCTGACGGCCAGCCCCCCTCTCCCAATACTGGTGCCGGTCCGCTGGTGGGTCGAGCAAGCCCCCCTGCGGTGGAGTCAGGTCTAATCTTTTTAATTTAAATTGTCTCTCTAATTTGAATGAGTACACTTTAAATCCTTTTACAAGGATCTATTGGAGGGCAAGTCTCATGCCAGCAGCCGCGTAATTCCAGCTCCAGTAGCGTCCACTAAAGCTGCTGCAGTTAAAAAGGTTTCATAAGGATCTAGCTCGGCTGTCCACCGCAAGGCGTCCTGCCGCCAGTCCCAGCCCCTATGCCTTGGGGTGCCTCTCCGCTGCTCTTCACTGAGTGTTCCGGGGGCCCGAACCATTTCCTTTGAAAAAATTAAGTGTCCAAACTACAGGTGGTGTAGCTTGCTTAACAACTGGGATAATCCGCTGACTAGCAGACACTGCTACTAGACACAAAGTATTTCCTGGGCTAGATGCAGTTAAAAATTTGTAATTAGATACTCTCGCTGGATGCTGAGAAAGCATTCCATAGAGTCTCCTGGCACGCCATATATTATTCTCTTAAAAAGCTTGGGGTAGGGGTCTACGGGACCCTTTTATAGCCAAAATCACGGCCCTGTATCGCAAAATGTGACCTAGGCTGAAGATAAATGGAACATTTTCATCACCTTTCATAATCACCAATGGGAAAAGGCAGGGATGTCCTCTGTCCCCTCTCTTATACATCCTAGTGACGGAGCACCTGCTCTCATCAATTCGCCATAACCCCAATATTAGGTGGATTGAGGTGGGAGGCACCAAGTACAAGTGCTCTGCATTTGCTGATGATGTCCTAGTATATATCACTCAATCACATATATCCATCCCTGCTGTTATGGCTGAAATAGATCACTTTGTTACATGGTCAAATTTTAAAATCAATGCAGTGAAGTCTGAAGCCCTCGATGTCTCCCTCTCCAAATCCATACAGGATTCCATCCAGTCCAACTTTCCCTTTGCCTGGCCCTCACAGGGTATCAAATACTTAGGAATTCGTATTCATAGAGACCTCTCTCGTCTATGTTATCTTAATTTTGGGCCCTTTATTGAACAACTCCATACAGACCACGGTTGGCAAGTTAGAACTGTAAGATTCACTACGTGAACCACTGGTGTTTTGTGGAAAAGCACATGTACACTGTTTTCCAAATTATTATGCAAAAAGTGTTTAGGAATGATAAGGTAAGAATTTTTTTGTTTGTCAGTTAAGCTCATTGATGGTGATGTGTGTCAGGGCTTTTTTTATCACTGTTAGAAATTGCAGACACCTGTGCTAATTAGTTTGACAGGTGGGTCCAATGAAAGGCAAGACTACTTAAGAAGGCTGTCCCACATTATTAAGCAGCCTACATTTTCTGCCAAAATGGGAAAGAAAAAGGATGTGTCGGCTGCTGAGAAGCAACAAATTGTGGAGTGTTTAGGTCAAGGCATGACTACAATCAACAAGTTTTTGAAGCTGCTGGTGCCTCCAACGTCCCCCGAACAACAAGATGCAGAGTCCTTCAGAAGTTTTCAGCTGTGCGTAAGCCATCCGGTCGACCTCCTCTATCCACTTCACACAAGCAGAAACGGCTCCAGTGGGCCAAACAATACATGAAGACTGACTTCAAAACTGTTTTGTTCACCGATGAGTGCCGTGCAACGCTCGATGGTCCAGATGGATGGAGTGGAGGATGGCTGGTTGATGGACACCCCATGCAAACACGGCTACGGCGCCAACAAGGAGGAGGTGGAGTAATGTTTTGGGCTGGAATCATTGGGAGAGAGATTGTCGGCACCTTTAGGATCCCTGAAGGGGTAAAGATGAACTCCACAATGTATGTGGAGTTTCTCAAACAGCACTTCCTGCCATGGTTCAAGAAGAAGAACCGTGTATTCCACAGCAAGATCATTTTCATGCATGATAATGCACCGTCTCATGCTGCACATAACACATCTGCATCTCTGGCTGATATGGGCATAAAAGGGGACAAACTTATGGTGTGACCCCCATGCTCCCCTGACCTCAACCCCATTCAGAACCTCTGGAGCATCATCAAAAGGAGTGCCTATGATGGCGGGAGGCAGTTCACATCTAAGCAACAGCTCTGGGAGGGTATTCTGTCCTCATGCAAAACAATTGAAGCAGAAATCATCCAAAACCTGACAAATTCAATGGACGAGAGAGTTCAGAAGCTTCTTTCGAACAAGGGGTCCAATGTGCAAATGTAACATCACCTAGAATAAAGTTTTGAGTTGAAAACTGTTTGATTTCAGTTTCTAATAACCTGCTAATGCTTATAATTTCAAAAATGACCATTTTTTTGTTCTTTATTAAAATGAAAAGGTTGATTGGAGAATGTGGGGGATCTAAGAGGGTGGCAACCCAGGAGTCACGATTATTTCGAATTCTGACTATCTGAGGGTCATGTTGCAGCTAGTGCAGCAAGAAGGCACTCATGTGCATCTAGGAGCCCCAAAATTATTTTCCGGGCTAGATGCAGCTAAAAATTATTATTAATTTGAAAGCTGGTGGAGCTTAGTATAGATGGCCTAATAGAATCAGTACTGCAAACTGCTACAAAGCTCAAATTATTTTCCAGCCAAGATACAGATAAACATGATTAGTAATTTTGAATCTGGTGGAGTTTAGTATAGATGGCCTAATAGAATCAGTACTGCACACTGCTACAAGGCCCAAATTATTTTCCATCCAAGATACAGATAAACATGATTAGTAATTTTAAATCTGGTGGAGTTTAGTATAGATGGCCTAATAGAATCAGTACTGCACACTGCTACAAGGCCCAAATTATTTTCCAGCCAAGATACAGATAAACATGATTAGTAATTTGAAAGCTTAAAACGGTTGGTGAGGTGATTTTAACAAATCATCAAGCTTTTACTCTCCCCAGGATGACACAGAGGTAGAAAAGTCATTTCGGATCCATGATTTGTTCATCTTTATGAACGTGAGTCTGTCTACATTATCAGTGGAGAGCCGCGTGCGCTTATCTGTCAGCACACCACCAGGAGCGCTGAACACACGTTCAGACAGAACGCTGGCTGCGGGGCATGACAAGATCTCCAAGGCGTAAGTGGCGAGCTCCGGCCATTTATCCAGATTGGAATCCCAAAAAGAGCAAGGGTCCAGTGACACAGTCATGGCTTCAATGTTTACTTGGAGATAGTCCTGTACCATCGTCTCTAGGCGTTGACTATGTGTCAGACTTCTTGTCTCCTGTGGCCTTGCAAAGGATGGGCTAAAAAAGTGGTGAAATGATTCCGCAAAATTGATGTTACCAGCAGATACTGTGTTTCTGTTACGTTTTGAGTGCTGAACACTTGACGGTCCCACGGTTGGCAAGTTGGAACTTTGAGATTCACTAGGTGCACCACTAGTGTTTTGGGGAAAAGCACATTTAAGATTCTGCAACAGTCTCTGCTGATACTCCTGCATGCGTGCATCTCTTTCTATGTCAGGAATAATTTCTGCAAATTTACTTTTGTACCGGGGATCTAACATTTTGGCAACCCAGTAGTCAGGAATATTTCTAATTGTCACAATTCGAAGGTCATGTTGCAGGTAGTGCAGCAAGAAGGCACTCATGTGTCTTGCGCATCCAGAAGCACCAAGTCCCTGTTGTGTTGGTGGCGAGGTAACAATCATGCTTCCTTCCTCTGCCCTCTCCCCCCAACCTCGCACAACAGAAATATGATCAAGGTCTCCCTCATCTGATGAGTCTTCCATCAGTTCGTCCTCCACTTCTTCCTGGGCTCCTGCACCTTCCTCACTAGTTTGGCTGCTACCATGCGCCCTGGTAAAACCATCTCCCCCACCTTCACATGCCTGCCGCCTTGGTGCTGCCGACCGTCTGGACTTTACAGATGTTAGCCCTTCCGCATACAACTCCTCCTCCTCTACTTCCTCCACTTCCTCTTGTGCCACCACCTGACTCCGAATTCTGTTTAACATGTGCTCCAGCATGTATATCACCGGAATAGTCATGCTGATAATGGCATCGTCAGCACTAAACATCTTCATCGCCATTTCAAAACTGTGCAGAAGGGTGCATAGGTCCCTGATCTGAGACCACTCCTCCAGCGTGATTTGCCCCACCTCTGGATCTCGTTGGCCCAGGCTATACGTCACAACGTATTGCACCAGGGCTTGTCGGTGCTGCCACGGTCGCTGCAACATGTGCAGAGTTGAATTCCACCGGGTAGGTTCATCGCATTTTAGCTGGTGAAGTGGCAGGCCCAACGACTTCTGTAGAGATGTAAGTCGCTGAGCTGCCGGATGCAAATGGCGGAAGTGAGCACACAGAGACCGTGCCCTCTGCAGAAGGCCATCTAGTCCGGGATAGTGGGCTAAAAAATTTCTGGACAACCAGGTTCAACACGTGAGCCATACAAGGCACGTGTGTGACATTGCCCCGGCGAAGGGCCGCACCGAGGTTTGCAGCATTGTCGAACACGGCCTTCCCTGGTTTCAGGTCCAGTGGAGACAACCATTCATGAAACTGGTTCTCCAGAGCTGACCACAACTCCTCAGCTGTGTGACTCACATTTCCCAGACATTTCAAAGTAAAAACCGCCTGATGACGTTGAGCCCTGCTGCCAGCATAGTAAGGAGGTGTGCAGGATCCCTTCTCCGCAGTTAGAAAGCTTGTGGCATGACCAGACAGGCTTTGGGTGCAGGTGGAGGACCGAGAGGAGGTTGAGGAGGCAGAAGCAGTGGAGGAACTTTGACATAAAGTGAATTGACGCCCAACTTGTGGGGACGGCAAGACTTGGACAGCAGCCCCTTGTCCTGCTGTCACCATAGTTACCCAGTGACCAGTCAGCAACATGTAACGCCCCTGTCCATGCCTACTCGTCCAAGTGTCTGTGGTGAAATGCACCCTGTCACACACAGAGTTTCTCAAAGAAGCGGTGATGTTGTGTGCGACATGCTGGTGGAGCACAGGCACACCTTTCTTTGAGAAGTAGTTCCGACTGGGCATCTGGTACTGGGGCACTGAGACGTACATAAGGTCTCGAAAATCCTCTGTGTCCACCAGGTGGAATCGAAGCATTTCTGTAGCCAAAAGCTTGCAGATGGTGAAATTCAACCTCTTAGCTTTCTCATGGCTAGGAGGAAATGGTCTTTTACTTGTCCACATCTGAGGGACCGAGGGCTGGCTGTTGTGCTTAGACGGGGTTGACAAGGGTGTCCCCGGCAAACTGCTGGTCTGTGAGGGAGATGCAGGCGGCCATGTTAGGTTGCCTTGATCCAAAGGTGGTGCTATCAATGTCGTACAGCGCTGAACACCAGCTGGTGTTTCCACCTCCAAAGAAAATGATGACCTGCCAATCACGCTGGTTGTTGCGGGTAAAGAGGTGGCAGGTCTGCGTCCCAAAACAGGTGTGACTGCTATCCCCCCAGTCACAGAGGATGAAGAGGCCGCTGATGCACAAGATGTGGCAGACGGTGGATGGCCGGGCCGGCTAGGCCGCATTGTAGCACAGTGAGCTTCCCACTGCAACTTATGCTTCATATCCATGTGCCAGTTCATGCATGAAGTACTCAAACTATGTATTTTTTGACCTCTACTTAGCTTTTGCTAACAAATGTTACAGATAACACGAGTTGGGTCATCTTTATCGATCTGAAAAAATGCCCAGGCTATGCAAGGCTTAGCACCCATGCGACCTGAAGAGTCACCACGACTTGTGGTCAGAGGCAGAGTTGTGTTTGAGGATGCAGTTGTTGACGTGCCTCCAGTACTACGTCTCTGTCCAGGAAGGCGCAACCTGACCTCGTCGTCACTAGCATCCTCCTCCACCTCCTCTGCTGACCTCATCTCTTGGCTGACTGTGGGTTGACAGTAAGTGGGATCTCCAACCTCGTCATCATCACCCTGTGTGTTATCACACCCGTCGTCCTCAGAGCCAACCTCTTCCTGCCCTGACAAAATATTCAAGTTGTTGCTCCAATCAGGTATTTGAGTCTCATCATCATCTTCCTCATTGTCTCCACCAACAGGAGTTACAGTTTGGGAATGAGGGTCTAGATTATGTTCAGAACCTTCTGCGTCTGGTCCTGGATCTGACTCATAAAGATTCTGGGCATCAGTGCAGATCATTTCCTCGTCTGGATTCACAGAAGCGCTGGAGCCGACCTCTGATTCCCAGGCTATAGTATGAGTAAACAGCTCTGCAGACTCAACCATCTGTTCTACCCCATACTCAGATGGGCAGCTGGAGACTTGGGAGCTGTGAGGAAGCAAGTGCGATTGGGGTGACACCTCTGAGGACTGGAGTATTTGTGATGTTGAAGTTGAGGTGGAGGAGAGCCCACTTAAAGGAGCACTTGATATCCGTTGAAGCATCTGCTGTTTTTGTGCCTCATCTGGAATTTGCAGCGATTGGCGTGGCCGTAAGAAAGGGATCTTATCACATTGTCCGCTAAAAGAAGTAGACATCTTAGTTTGGCTGGAAGATGGTCTTTCTTCTGCAGATGTTACTGTTGCTTTAAAACCTACCCCACAGACACAACCTTTTTTTCCCTTCCCAACACGTCTATTCCCCTTTCCACCAGCAGCAGGCTTTTTTCCACTCATTTTGGTGGTTAACTAATTGACAACTCTGGAGTTGTTTGCACAAAAAGCAATGGATGGGAACCGAGCAGAGCTGAGTGGCCAAACTGTGGTATTAGCCCAAAAGAATTGGCTGGGTTAGATGCAGATAAAAATTATATTGAATTTGCAGCCTGGTGGAGGTTAGTAGAGATGGACTAATAGATCAAGTCCCACACACTGCTACAAGCCAAAATATTTTTTCAGAGCTAGATGCAGAAAAAAATTATATTGAATTTGCAACCTGGTGGAGGTTAGTATAGATGGACTAATAGAACAAGTCGCACACACTGCTACAAGCCAAAATATTTTTTCAGAGCTAGATGCAGAAAAAAATTAGATTCAATTTGCAACCTGGTGGAGGTTAGTATAGATGGACTAATAGAACAAGTCCCACACACTGCTACAAGCCAAAATATTTTTTCAGAGCTAGATGCAGAAAAAAATTAGATTGAATTTGCAACCTGGTGGAGGTTAGTATAGATGGACTAATAGAACAAGTCCCACACACTGCTACAAGCCAAAGCCCAAATATTTTTTTCAGAGCTAAATGCAGATAAAGATTATTTTGAATTTTCAACCTGCTGGAGGTTAGTATAGATGGACTAATAGAACAAGTCCCACACACTGCTATAGCCAAAATATTTTTTCAGAGCTAGATGCAGAAAAAAATTATATTGAATTTGCAACCTGCTGGAGGTTAATATAGATGGACTAATAGAACAAGTCCCACACACTGCTACAAACCGAAGCCCAAATATTTTTTCAGAGCAAGATGCAGATAAAAATTATTTTGAATTTGCAACCTGCTGGAGGTTAGTATAGATGGACTAATAGAACAAGTCCCACACACTGCTACAAGCTGAAATATTTTTTCAGAGCTAGATGCAGAAAAAAATTATATTGAATTTGCAACCTGCTGGAGGTTAGTTTAGATGGACTAATAGAACAAGTCCCAAACACTGCTACAAGCCGAAGCCCAAATATTTTTTCAGAGCTATATGCAGATAAAAATTATTTTGAATATGCAACCTGGTGGAGTTTAGTATAGATAGGCTAATAGAATGATGCTATGCCCAAAAGGTTTTACTTCACTAGGTGCAGTAAAAAAAATTGTATTCTATACACAGGTGGTGTAGCTTGCAACACAGATAGGCTTCTCCACTGACTAACACACACTGCAAGAGGACAAAAAGGATTTGCTTTGCTAGATTTATCCAAATGCTGTGAAAAAAACTTGCACAGCACTGGCACAGACCTGCCTGGCAAAAAGAGATAGGAACTGATGTAACCTAGCCCTGAAAAGGACTGCAATTACAATTAGTCTTTACTCCCAACCTATCTATTTAAGAGCACAGACCTGCCTGATAAAAGTCGTAGGAAATGATGTAACCTAGTCCTTAAAAGGACTGCAATCACAACTATTCCCTACTCCCAAGCTATCTGTAGATTTGTGCAAAAATTGGCTTCAAATTAACAAAGTATAGCGCACACAGCAACAGCGGTGCCGTCTAACACACAGCTGCAGCAGTGAGAAAATGGTGGCGACGGGGAAAATGGCTGGGTCTTATAGGGTAAGGACATGTGACATACACTGCCAATGACACATGATCTTGCTTGTGTGAAAAAAAGCAGTTCGCTCCGTGTGTGCACTGCTGATAGGCTGACAGATTGCACCTCCCCACTGTAAATGCAGAAAAGAGAAAAAAAAATGGAGATCTTCATTATTTCTGCAGAGATCCATCCCCTGCCCCTCCCCCCGCCCCCCTGTACACTCAAACTGCGTATTAACATTAATTTTCAGCATTACTGAGAAAAAATCCAGTCATGATTTTGGTGCATGAACAGTTATCGAACATAACCTCGAACAGCCGAATTTTTTTCAAATCGTTCGGGTTTGCCGAACGGCTCGAACACTGCCCAAAACAGCTCGAATTTGAGATTGGCGAACAGTTCAAGTCGAACACCGCTCATCTCTAATCCCTACTGCTGCTGCTGTTGGTGCACGCTGCTTCCCGGGCACTGTGCTTAGGGCACGCGCGTGCTCTCCCTCCCTCTTAAAGGGGCCGCGCGCGCCGTCCTAAAAAGTCCCTGGCCAATGGCCGGAGGACTTTCCCTATTTAAAGCACCTCCTCCAATAAGGAGGTGCCCGTGCAAGGTTGTTGCTCTGTGTTCTTACTGTTGCTTCAGCCCTCAGGTCCCTCTCCAAGTCAGTCCTGTCCCCCAGTCTGTCCTTCAGTCCTGCCCACCAGTCTGACTACAATCTAGCCCAACAATCTGTCTACAGTCCAGTCCGCCAGTCTGTCTATGGGCTCTGCCCGCCTGCTTACCTGGAAGCACCTGCCAGTTACCTGCCATGACCGCCAGCCTGCTTACCTGGAAGCACCTGCCAGTTACCTGCCAAGCCCACCAGCCTGTTTACCTGGAAGCACCAGTCTGTTACCTGCCATGCCCGCCAGCCTGCTTACCTGGAAGCACCAGTCAGTTACTCGTTGTGCCCACCAGCCTGCCTACCCAGAGCACCCATTTAGCTATCAGCCGAATCAGCCTGCTTTTCCGCTGTACCGGTCAGTTCCTGCCATCTGACCCGTGGGAGTCATCTGCTCTCATACAAGATCAGTCCCAGATTGGCACCTGGTCCCCCTGCTTGGTCCCTCCCTGGCTCACAGAGTTGATTAAGCCACCATGCGACCTTGGTCAGGCCCAGTGGGTACTTAGTCATGCCCCTCTGGTCCCTCCTTGCACCGCAGCACAGAGGTTCCACCACCTGGATCCGTAACAGTTTGCATGGGCCATGGAACACGGTGGCCCCCAGGCTCCGTCGCTCTCTGACCTGTACCAGGAGGTCTCACGTCGGAGAACCCAACAGGAGACTATCCTGTCCTTTCTGTCAACTGTCAACTCCCGCCTGGACATGCTGTCCACTCCGTCTGTGTCCATCTCTAGCCGAGTCGCACCCTCTCCGGCGGCACCTCAACCTACTGGCGCTGGAGCACCTGTCTGTTACCTGCCATGCCCGCCAGCCTGCTTACCTGGAAGCACCAGTCAGTTACTCGTTGTGCCCGTCAGCCTGCCTACCCGGAGCACCCGTCGGGCTATCAGCCGAATCAGCCTCCTTATCCGCTGTACCGGTCAGTTCCTGCCATCTGACCCGTGGGAGTCATCTGCTCTCATACAAGGTCGGTGCTAGAGTGGCACCTGGTCCCCCTGCTCGGTCCCTCCCTGGTTCATGGAGTTGATTGAGCCGCCATGTGACCTTGGTCAGGTCGAGTAGGTACTTAGTCACGCCCCTCTGGTCCCTCCTTGCACCGGAGCACACAGTTTCCACCACCCGGATCCGTAACACTTATATGGTCAACAGAGTCTTCTCTCTCTTTTGTAGAGTGTAAACTCTTACGGTCAGCTAAGTTCTCTCTCTCTTGTCTGTAATGTGTAAGCTCTTATGGTCAGCGGGGTCCTCTCTCTCACTCTCCAGTAATGTGTAAGCTCTTATTATCAATAGGGTCCTATCTCTCCTGTAATGTGTAATTTCTTGTGTATCCAATTCCTTTGAAGCTATTTAATAGTGTTGAGCGAGCACTAAAATGCTCGGGTGCTCGAAGCTCGGGCCGAGCTCACCGTCATACTCGGGTGCTCGACCCGAGCAACGAGCCCAATGTTAGTCTATGGGAGACCCGAGCATTTTTGCAGCGGCACCCCCGGCAGTCTCTAGAAAGCCTAAAAAGTGCCCAAAACGATAGTGACAGTGCTCAAAAGACATGGAGACAGCATGGGGATCGCCCGAGGAAGCATTTCTGACCACCAGGTCACTGATGTCAACAGCGTGGTCAGAGGTATTAAGCCACTTTAACGGGCTCACAATAAAATGTTCAAAAACTAAACTGAAACAATTTTCCTGTGAAATATGTTAAGGAACTTCCTTTCCAGGGTAAATACTTGTGTATAAGGTAAAATAAATAACCAAATACAAAAATATTCCTCCACACCTTGGGCTATGTTCACAAGTAGCATTTTTTATGCGTTTTTGCACTTTTGTATTGCTTTCAACCGTGACAAATGCATTCACCGGGAAATGTAATTTTAACATTTTACAATCTTATCTGGCCATGTGCTGTGTGACACATGTGTACAGTGCTGAAAAGACATGGGAACAGCATGGGGAAGACCCCTGGAAGCACCTCTGACACCCAGGTCACTGCCTAAAAGTGTGCCCATCAGAAGTTATCCTTTCCACATTAGAAGATGCAGACTTGCAACTATCCCCGTGCAAGTCCTTGTCCCAGGGCAGTGTTCAATTGTAGCTCTCCCATTCCTTGCAATGCAAGCGCAAGTATGCAGCCTGCCACCCACCCACCCCCAGGCTGCAATACCATACTGCTAGCTTGATTGCACTTGAAATGAGGCCTTTTAGTTTGGAGGAGGCCGAAGCTGGCCACTACCTATTGGCTGCTTCGGCAGCGAGGTATCCATACTCAGTCCCCAGCCGCCCGGCGGCTGGGTGTCCACGCTCGGTCCCCAGCCACCAGGGAGTGGCCGGGTGTCCATACTCGGTCCCCAGCCGCCCTGCGGCCGGGTGTCCACACACGGTCCCCAGCCGCCTGGGGGCGTCTGGGTGTCCATAAACGGTCCCCAGCCGCCCCTGTTTCTCCTTGAAACTTCCCCCACACTTTTCTTAGCCTGGCCTACTTTAGGGCAGCATTGGACGAGCCCACCAGAGAACCAGACTCCTCCGGTGGGCCCTGGCTTCTCCATCAGGAGAGTTGAGAGTGCCAAGGTGAGGAGCATGATGATGATGATAGAAGTTAGCATCTGCTTTGTTTTCTCGGAATGCAAGTGTAAGTGTGCAACCTGCCACCCACCCACCCCCGAGGCTGCAATACCATACTGCTAGATTGCACTTGAAATAGGGCTTTTTAGTTTGGAGGCCGCTACCTCATGGCTGCTTCGGCAGCGAGGTATCCATACTCAGTCCCCAGCCGCCCGGCGGCCGGGTGTCCATACTCGGTCCCCAGCCACCCCGCGGCCGGGTGTCCACACACGGTTCCCAGCCCTCTCACCATCCAGATTAACCCCTTAAGCCCCGCGGGTGGTTTGCACGTTAATGACCGGGCCAATTTTTACAATTCTGACCACTGTCACTTTATGAGGTAATTACTCTGGAACGCTTCAACAGATACCCCTGATTCTGAGACAGTTTTTTCGAGACATATTGTACTTCATGATTGTGGAAAAATTTCTTCGATATCACTTGCGTTTATTTGTGAAAAAAATGGAAATTTGGCGAAAATTTTGAAAATTTTGCAATTTTCAAAATTTGAATTTTTAAGCCCTGAAATCAGAGCGATATGTCACACAAAAGAGTTAATAAATAACATTTCGCACATGTCTACTTTACATCAGCACAATTTTGGAACCAAAATTTTGTTTTGTTAGGGAGCTATAAGGGTTAAAAGTTGACCAGCGATTTCTCATTTTTCCAACAAAATTTACAAAACCATTTTTTTAGGGACCACATCACATTTGAAGTCACTTTGAGAGGTCTTTATGACAGAAAATACCCAAAAGTGACATCATTCTAAAAATTGCACCCCTCAAGGTGCTCAAAACCACATTCAAGAACTTTATTAACCCTTCAGGTGCTTCACAGGAATTTTTTGAATGTGGAAGAAAAAAATGAACATTTAACTTTTTTCACAAAAATGTTACTTTAGACCCAATTTTTTTTATTTTCACAGGGATAACAAGAAAAAATGGACCCAAAAATTTGTTGTGCAATTTCCCCTGGGCACGCAGATACCCAATATTTGGGGAAAAAACACTGTTTGGGCGCACGGCAGGGCTCGGAAGGGAAGGAGCGCCATTTGACTTTTTGATTGTAAAATTTGCTTGAATAATTAGCGGACGCCATGTTGTGTTTGGAGAGCCCATGTGTGCCCAAACTTTGGAGCTCCCCCACAAGTGACCCCATTTTGGAAACTAGACCCCTCAAGGCACCTTTCTAGATGCATAGTGAGCACTTGGAACCCCCAGGTGCTTCACAAATTGATTCGTAACAATAAAAAAGTGAAAAAAAAAACACTTTTTCATTTTTATGAATCAATTTGTGAAGCACCTGAGGGTTCCAAGTGCTCACAATGCAGCTAGATAGGTGCCGTGGGGGGTCTAGTTTCCAAAATGGGGTCACTTGTGGGGGAGCTCCAAAGTTTGGGCACACAGCGGCTCTCCAAACGCAACATGGTGTCGCTAACAATTTGAGCCGATTTTCCATTAAATTTGTTAGAGGACACCATGTTGCATTTAGAGAGTCCCTGTGTGCCCAAACATTGGAGCTCCCCCACAAGTGACCCCATTTTGGAAACTAGACCCCCCAAGGCACCTATCTAGATGCATAGTGAGCACTTGGAACCCCCAGGTGCTTCACAAATTGATTCGTAACAATGAAAAAGTGAAAAAAAAAACACTTTTTCATTTTTATGAATCAATTTGTGAAGCACCTGAGGGTTCCAAGTGCTCATAATGCATCTAGATAGGTGCCTTGGGGGGTCTAGTTTCCAAAATGGGGTCACTTGTGGGAGAGCTCCAATGTTTGGGCACACAGCGGCTCTCCAAACGCAACATGGTGTCGCTAACAATTTGAGCCGATTTTGCGTTAAATTTGTTAGCGGACACCATGTTTCGTTTGGAGAGCCGCTGTGTGCCCAAATATTGGAGCTCCCCCACAAGTAACCCCATTTTGGAAACTAGACCACCCAAGGCACCTATCTAGATGCAAAGTGAGCACTTGGAACTCTCAGGTGCTTCACAAATTGATTCATAAAAATGAAAAAGTGGTTTTTTTTTTCACTTTTTCATTGTTACGAATCAATTTGTGAAGCACCTGGGAATTCCAAGTGCTCACTATGCATCTAGATAGGTGCCTTGGGGGGTCTAGTTTCCAAAATGGGGTCACTTGTGGGGGAGCTCCAATGTTTGGGCACACAGCGGCTCTCCAAACGCAACATGGTGTCGCTAACAATTTGAGCCGATTTTCCGTTAAATTTGTTAGCGGACACCATGTTGCATTTGGAGAGCCGCTGTGTGCCCAAATATTGGAGCTCCCCCACAAGTGACCCCATTTTGGAAACTAGACACCCCAAGGCACCTATTGAGATGCATAGTGAGCACTTGGAACCCCCAGGTGCTTCACAAATTGATCCATAAAAATGAAAAAGTGTTTTTTTTTCACTTATTCAATTTTACGAATCAATTTGTGAAGCACCTGGGGGTTCCAAGTGCTCACTATGCATCTAGATAGGTGCCTTGGGGGGTCTAGTTTCCAAAATGGGGTCACTTGTGGGGGAGCTCCAATGTTTGGGCACACAGGGACTCTTCAAATGCAACATGGTGTCCGCTAACAATTTGAGCCGACAATTTGTTAGCGGATACCATGTTGCATTTGAAGAGTCCCTGTGTGCCCAAACATTGGAGCTCCCCAACAAGTGACCCCATTCTGGAAACTATAACCCCCAAGGCACCTATCTAGATGCATAATGAGCACTTGGAACCCCCAGGTGCTTCACAAATTGATTCGGAAAATTGAATAAGTGAAAAAAAAACACTTTTTCATTTTTATGGATCAATTTGTGAAGCACCTGGGGGTTCCAAGTTCTCACTATGCATCTAGATAGGTGCCTTGGGGGGTCTAGTTTCCAAAATGGGGTCACTTGTGGGGGAGCTCCAATGTTTAGACACACAGGATCTCTCCAAACGCGACATGGTTCCAATTTGTTAGCGGACACCATGTTGCGTTTCGAGAGCCCCTGTGTGTCTAAACATTGGAGCTCCCCCACAAGTGACCCCATTTTGGAAACTAGTCCCCCCAGGGAACTTATATAGATGTGTGGTGAGCCCATTGAACCCCCAGGTGCCTCTCAGAAAATCATAATGTTGACTTGTGAAAATAAAAAAAAAACATTTTTTCCACAAAAATGCAAAAAAAAATATTTTCACAAGGGTAGTAGGAGAAATTGCACCCCATAAGTTGTTGTGCAATTTCTCCTGAGTACTCATATACCCCATGTGTTGGAAAAAAACTACTGTTTGGGCACATGTAAGGGCTCGGAAGGGAAGGAGTGACGCTTTTGAACGCAGACTTTGATGGAATGGTCTGCGGGCGTCATGTCATGTTCTCAGAGCCCTTGATGTGCCTAAACAGTGAAATGCCCAACAAGTGCCCCCTTTTTGGTAGTGTTAGTTGATTTTTGAATTTTGTAATGTAGTGTTATACATCAGTTGTGTAGGACAATCTGACGAACACTACACAACTGATGTATGACAACCTGACGAACACTACGTCAGCTGTGCAGTGTTCGTCAGGTTGTCATACTTCAGAAATTAATTCAATAGTCCATCGAAGTATGGTACCTTTTGAAGCAGTCTTTCATACACAGGCCAGGTTTGTCAGGGCAGGTGTCACATTGATAAATGGTGTCCTTGCGTATTCCACTTTTATAACACACTCGGCACCTCTTTTGTGACTTTCCTTTTTTTCCGCTGTGAGGGATCTGCCCTGGGAAATGCTGGCCTGGTACAATTCTTGGTCCTTCAATTCCAGAAGTACTGGGGCCCTCTCTGTCACCGCTGCCAAATATCAGGGCCTTGATAACTGTTTCCTGAAACTGAAGGTACGACGCAGAAGTCTGGCCTACACATTGTGACAGAAGGAAAGCATTGTGCATTGCCATCTGTACAATGTGCACGGCCAGCTTCTTGTACCACACTCTGGACTTTCTCAAAGAACTGTATGGCTGGAGGACTTGATCAGAGAGATCAACTCCCCCATGTACTTGTTGTACCCCACTACACAGTCTGGTTTGACGACCTGTGTAGTGGAACCTCGTACAGTGCTGAGTGTGCTGCCATCACCATGTATGGTGGTCAAGAAAAGGACATCCCTTTTGTCCTTGTACTTGACCATCAACAGGTGGTCGCTACATTGGGCTCTGCTCTCACCCCTTTTGAGCAGCTGTCCAATTAGCGTCTTTGGGAGGCCTTTCTGAATTTTGCGGACAGTACCGCAGGCTGCGGTACGTCGCGCAGAGAGGGACTGGAAGAGTGGGATACTTGTATAAAAGTTATCCACGTAGAAGTGATAACCTTTATCAAGCAGTGGGTGCACCAAGTCCCACACAATTTTCCCACTCACTCCCAGAACAGGGGGGCATTCAGGGGGTTCAATCCGGGAGTCCTTCCCTTCATAAACTCTAAACTTGTGAGTGTATCCTGAGGTACTCTCACAAAGTTTATACAGCTTGATCCCATACCTTGCCCTCTTACTGGGCAGGTACTGCCGGAATCCAAGCCCCCCTTAAAAGAAATTAAGGACTCATCCACACAAATGTCCCTTTGGGGCACGTACACTTCACCAAACTTGTTGTTGAAGTGTTCGATGACCGGCCGAACTTTGAAAAGACGATCAAAGTTCGGGTCATCGCGTGCAGGACACCTTGCATTATCTTGGTAATGCAAGAACTTGTAGATGGCCTGAAAACGTGTCCGGGGCATGACAAAACGTCAACACTCCAGTATTGCCGAAGCTCGGGCTTCTTCAAGATCCCCATAAGAAGGACCAGGCCCCAAAACTTCATCATTTCTACTGCGTCTACAGGAGACCAGTTAGAAAATGATGAAGAGGGGTTTTGTTCTAAAAATTGATGAGCGTATAAATTAGTTTGGCCCACCATGAGGTTTATAAAATCCTCAGAGAAAAAGACTTTGAAAAAGTCTATTTCTGTGAGGCCCGTGGTGTCAAACTTGATTCCTGATTCCGCTACGAAATCAGGAATCAGCGGCTCATAATTTTCGGGGGGCGTAGTCCATATAGGCTCAGTAGTGGGGGGCGCTGGAACATCTCTCCTGCGACGACGGTGGGGCGGGCCAGCAGAACCTGAGGAAGAGGAGGAAGAAGAGAAGGAGGAAGACGATGAGGAGTCGGAAAAACATAGAAATGTGGGATCCTCACCCTCACTGTCAGTGTCGGAGGCAAGAATAGCGCAAGCCTCCTCCGCTGAATAATGAGTTTGGGATGAGCAGGATATTGTTTGTTATGTATGTCGTGTGTGTGTGTCAATTCTTTGAGAGTGTGTGTGTGTCAGTACTTTATTTAGAGTGTGTGGAAAAAGGAAATACTGTATGTGGTGCAAATAGCGAGCACGAGTGTGGATTGGTGAACTATGCCACCGATCAATACTGGGCGGCTGCTGGATGTGCGCACAAATGTGTGGGGAGTGGGAAGAGGGGAATTGGGTTGGATGAGGGGAGATCAGATTACTTACCAAAGTCCTCTCTGTTCTTTCAGGACCGGGAGCCCGTAGCAGGAGCCCGGCGCTGGTGACCGGGAGCCCGGCGCTGGTGACCGGGAGCCCGGAGCAGGAGACCGGGGGCCCAGAGCAGGAGACCGGGGGCCCGGAGCAGGAGACCAGGAGCCCGGAGCAGGAGACCGGGAGCCCGGAGCAGGAAGACGGGAGCCCGGAGCAGGAGACCGGGAGCCCGGAGCAGGAAACCGGGAGCCCGGAGCAGGAGACCGGGAGCCCGGAGCAGGAAGATGGGAGCCCGGAGCAGGAGACCGGGAGCCCGGAGCAGGAAGACGGGAGCCCGGAGCAGGAGACCGGGAGCCCGGAGCAGGAAGACGGGAGCCTGGAGCAGAGCAGGAGACTGGGAGCCCGGAGCAGGAGACCGGGAGCCCGGAGCAGGAAGACGGGAGCCCGGAGCAGGAGACCGGGAGCCCGGAGCAGGAAGACGGGAGCCCGGAACAGGAGACCAGGAGCACGGAGCAGGAGACTGGTACTGGAGCTGGAGATCAGAAGCAAAAGAATTAACAGGGACACTGGGGTGACGCGGATTGGGATGGGAAGGGGGGTAAAAAGACAGGGGAGTGGGAAGAGGGGTAAAAAGACAGGAGAGTGGGAAGAGGGGGATTGGGGTGGATGAGGGGAGATCAGAGATGGACTTACCAAAGGGTCAGCAGGACTGGAACAGAAGACCCAGAGCAGGAGCCCGGGAGCCCGGAGCAGGAGACCAGGAACCCGGAGCAGGAGACCAGGAGCCCGGTGCAGGAGACCAGGAGCCCGGTGCAGGAGACGAGGAGCCCGGAGCAGGAGACCGGTACTGGAGCTGGAGATCAGAAGCAAAAGAATTAACAGGGACACTGGGGTGGGAAGGGGGGTTAAAAGACAGGGGAGTGGGAAGAGGGGTAAAAAGACAGGGGAGTGGGATGAGGGGGATTGGGGTGAATGAGGGGAGATCAGAGATGGACTTACCAAAGGGTCAGCAGGACTGGAACAGAAGACCCAGAGCAGGAGACCGGGAGCCCGGCGCTGGTGACCAGGAGCCCGGCTCTGGTGACCAGGAGCCCGGCGCTGGTGACCAGGAGCCCGGCGCTGGTGACTGGGAGTGGAGCTGGAGACTCGGACCAGAGCTGGAGACTGCTGCAGGACGCAGAAAAAAAAGGTAAGGGGGGGTAAAAAGAGGGGGGAGGGGGGATTGGGGTGGATGAGGGGAGAACAGACTTACCAAAGTCTTCTCTGCAGGATCAGCAGCAGGCTCTGGAGCAGGAACCACAGCAGGTCAGGAGCAGAAGATCCAGGAGCTGGAGCAGAAGATCCAGGACGCTGGAACAAAAGATCCAGGAGCAGCGGCAGCAGCAGCGACTGGAACAGTGAGAAGATGGTCTTGTGGTGTCACAGAATATTCTGTGGCACTATAAGGCCCAGCACAGACACATCAGATGTGATCGCTCTGTAGAAATCCTCACCAAATGTGAGGGTCTGCAGGGCGGTCACAGGGTGATGATGGGGTGGTGACAGGTGGAGGTAATCTGATTGGAGCAATCATTGATGACATCGATCGCTCCAATCAGAGTACCTGAATACAGGTGACCAGGCGGTCACAGGGAGGTGTCACCCCTCTGTGACCCCCTGTGGTGCATGTTGTGCCCCAGCCATCTGATTGGTGACACTGATTGCACCAATCAGACATGGCTGGAGCAGAGCACGCACCACAGGGGGTCACAGAGGGGTGACACCTCCCTGTGACCGCCTGGTCACCTGTATTCAGGTACTCTGATTGGAGCGATCGATGTCATCATCGATCACTCCAATCACAGCAGTCTGGGGGCTTGAATCACATTACAGGGGGTCATGGGGCGGTGACAGGCAGGTCACCGCCCCATGACCGCCCTGTCACCGCGCGGTCGCGCTACGATCGGTGCGATCGATGTGATCGGCGATCGCACCGATCATAGCAGTCCGGGGCCAGGGCTGGGGTGTCCTAGCAACAGTCTAGGATCGGTGCTCATAGGAGCACCGATCCTAGGCTGCAGATCACTGTTTCCGGCAATCACATTGCCGGAAACAGTGAGAAATGCTGTGATTGGCTGTTCAGATTTGAACAGCCAATCACAGCGATCGCTGGTGCGGGGGGGCGGCGACAGCCCCCGGGATGATGACGCCATCTACCAGGAGGTAAGATGGCACCGTAACTTTAATGCTGTCACCGCGACTTAAGTTGCGGTGCCGCATTAAAGATATGACGTACTAATACGGGTCTGGCTCTTAAGTCCCAGGGCACAGACGCGTATTAGTACGTCAGATGTTATTAAGGGGTTAATCTCCCAATGGCTGCTATATTCTTTGCTTCAGTTTTTATACAAGCTATAATAGTCCCTTTTGATTAGCTGTACTATACCATGTAATGTGATAACTGCAAAGCATTATGTCATAATCCTGCACAGGCGTCCCTAAGGTCTTCTGAGGCTTACTCTCATTGATGCAATCTTCGATAATGAGTAAAATAAAGGTGACCATTTTTGACGTCTCGCACATATAGAATTTAACATTTTTCAAATTCACCACGTTCAGCAAACAATTAACAATTCAACACAAATTGACTAAATTTGTATGAATTTGTTTATTTCTTAATTAAGTATATACAGTCATGCCCGAAGTGTTAGCACCCTCGAATTTTTTCCCAGAAAATGAAGTATTTCTCCCAGAAAATTATTGCAATTACACATGTTTTGTTATACACGTGTTTCTTCCTTTGTGTGCATTGGAACAACGCAAAAAAAAAACAGAGGAAAAAAAGGCCAATTGGACATAAATTCACAGAAAACCCGCAAAATTGTTGGCACCTTTCCAAAATTATGGGTAAACTACTTTGTTTTAAGCATATGATGCCTGTTCAAACTCATCTGTGACAATTAACAGGTGTGGTCAATATGAAAATCATATCTGAAACCAGATAAAAAGGGAAAAGTTGATTTAATCTTTGCATTGTGTGCTGTGTGTGCCACACTAAGCTTGGAGAGCAGAAATATGAGAAGAGAACCATCTGAGGACTTGAGAACCAAAATTGTTAAACAATATCAACAATCTCAAGGTTACAAGTTCACCTCCAAAGATCTTGATGTTCCTTTGTCCATGGTGTGCAACATAATCAAGAAGCTTACAACTCATGGAATTGTAGCTAATCTCCCTGGATGTGAACAGCATAGAAAAATTTATGAAAGGTTTCAACACAGGAAAATCTGGATGGTGGATAAGCAGCCCCAATCAAGTTCCAAACAAATTCACGCTGTCCTGCAGGCTCAGGGTGCATCAGTGTCTGCACTAGCGTTGAGCCACCCCCGTAGTGTTCGAGTTCGGTTCGGTTCGTCGAACAACCGTGTGTTCGCCGAACTGTTCGTCGAACTGTTCGTCGAACACCTTCGAACACCGTTAAAACCAATGGCAGACAAACAAAAACACATAGAAACACATAGAAAACACCTTCAAAGGTGTCCAAAAGCTGACAAACTGCTCAGAAGACACAACTAACACATGGAAAAGTGACAAGTACACATAGTCATGCGAAAAGAAAAGAGGTGGAGGAGTAAAAGGAGGGGGAGGCACAGATATAGGCATGTCATGCCCTTCTAAAATCCAAAAAGTGAGAAGCCGACACGTTCAGTCCGCTCCTGCCCGTGCCACCTCCGTGTCGCCGGGTTTGTGCCAGAGCCGCGGTGAACCCTGACGGCCAGCCCCCCTCTCCCAATACTGGTGCCTGTCCGCTGGTGGGTCGAGCAAGCCCCCCTGTGGTGGAGGCAGCTCTAAGCTTTTTAATTTAAATTGTCTCTCTAATTTGAATGAATACACTTTAAATCCATTTACAAGGATCTATTGGAGGGCAAGTCTCATGCCAGCAGCCGCGTAATTCCAGCTCCAGTAGCGTCCACTAAAGCTGCTGCAGTTAAAAAGCTTTTATAAGGATCGAGCTCGGCTGTCCAAGGCATCCTACTGCCAGTCCCAGCCCCTATGCCTTGGGGTGCCTCCTGATGCTCTTCACTGAGTATCCCATGGTCCCGAAGCATTTCCTTTGAAAAAATTAAGTGTCCAAACTACAGGTGGTGTAGCTTGCTTAACAGCCGGGATAATCCGCTGACTAGCAGACACTGCTACTAGGCACAAAGTATTTCCTGGGCTAGATGCAGTTAAAAATTTGTAATTAGATACTCTCGTTGGATGCTGAGAAAGCATTTCATAGAGTCTCCTGGCACGCCATATATGATTCTCTTAAAAAGCTTGGGGTAGGGGTCTAGGGGGCCCTTTTATAGCCAAAATCACGGCCCTGTATCACAATACGTTACCTAGTCTGAAGATAAATGGAACTGTAGCACCCTGAGGGCTCGGTTGCTACAGAGGTATTGCACCTCACCCAGAGGTGTGATATCTCACTCTCAGGTAAGGATGGAGTGTGGATCAGGACCCGACACCTGCATGCATTACACCACATTGCTGTGGGGCAGGGCGACCAATATGCCTCTGAGATGGGCACGACAGTCCCTGTCCCTGGCTGGAGTGGGGGGAGGGAACACTGAGGAAGGGGAACCCTGTAGTGCAGGAGCAGGGAGGAAGCAGTTCCTGGGTGCATTGAGAAGGGAGTATAAAAGGTGGGCACCATCTTAGTTAAGTGCAGAGAAGTCTGAGCAGAAGTGGCAGGGAGCAGGGGCTCTGCATGAGCTCTGCTCCGGAGGCAGGCCTAGTAACAGAGGCCCAGGCCTGGAAGAGGGAGAAGGAAGGAAGAGGAGCGGAGAAGGCTCCAGGAACAAGGAATGAAGGGATCCCAGGGGTGCGGACGGGCGACTCGCCACCGCACGCCCGAATCCACCTGCGTGGAGGGGTCAGGCCAAAGGGGGAGACCGGTCCCCGAAACTAGTGGAGGCAGGAAACGACCCTCAGCTAGAAACCGGAGGCTGTGACATTTTATGTGGCGCAGCCCCTCGCTACACCCGCTAGGAAGGCACCACATAGGGTCAGGGAAACTGGTGCCAAGTTTACCAAGAGGAGGCCCGAGGCAGCCGGACAGAAGGGTTGGTAAGAAAGGCCAGACAAGGGACACACAAAGGGGGTCCTGTGAAGCGCTCCAAAGTTATCTGGGAGTTGTCTGAGCCCCTCACCTGGTGAGCACAGTACGACGTGGGCATCCGTTACCTGCAGACGTGGTCTGGATAATAAGAACTGTGAGTAAAGGCCCTGGACTGCATCACTGACTCCGTGTCATTACTGCTGCTGCCCTGCACCATCACCCCCATCCTCCGCATACACTGCCCTGAGGCTATACTCCTCCCGTGGGGAGTTATGCTACGCTCTGCTGCACCCACAACACCAGCCTCAGCGGTCTGCCCTGCAGCGGCGGTTCACTCTGACCGCAATCCACGGGTGGCGTAGTCGGACATTTAAACATCAAAAACACATAAATAGTTCCGCCACTGGTTTGACCACCCTGAGCCATGGAACCGGGTCGCCGCCACGAAGACTACAACCACCAGCATCCACCAAAAAGGGTCCGGCTCTGGGTGTCCCAAGGCCCAGGGGGTGCATCAGAACATTTTCATCACCTTTCACAATCACCAATGGGACAAGGCAGGGATGTCCTCTGTCCCCTCTCTTATACATCCTAGTGACGGAGCACCTGCTCTCAACAATTCGCCATAACCCCAATATTAGGTGGATTGAGGTGGGAGGCACCGAGTACAAGTGCTCTCTATTTGCTGATGATGTCCTAGTATATATCACTCAATCACATATATCCATCCATGCTGTTATGGCTGAAATAGATCACTTTGTTACATGGTCAAATTTTAAAATCAATGCAGTGAAGTCTGAGGCCCTCGATGTCTCCCTCCCCAAATCCATATAGGATTCCATCCAGTCCAACTTTCCCTTTGCCTGGCCCTCACAGGGTATCAAATACTTAGGAATTCCTATTCATAGAGACCTCTCCCATCTATGTTATCTTAATTTTGGGCCCTTTATTGAACAACTCCATACAGACCACGGTTGGCAAGTTAGAACTGTAAGATTCACTACGTGAACCACTGGTGTTTTGTGGAAAAGCACATGTACACTGTGTTCCAAATTATTATGCAAAAAGTGTTTAGGAGTGATAAGGAAAGAATTTGTTTGTTTGTCAGTTAAACTCATTGATGGTGATGTGTGTCAGGGCTCTTTATATCACTGTAAGCAATTGCAGACACCTATGCTAATTAGTTTGGCAGGTGTGTCCAATGAAAGGCAAGACTACTTAAGAAGGCTGTCTCACATTATTAAGCAGCCTACATTTTCTGCCAAAATGGGAAAGAAAAAGGATGTGTCGGCTGCTGAGAAGCAACAAATTGTGGAGTGTTTAGGTCAAGGCATGACTACAATCAACATTGTGCGATGATCAGGATGAAGTGTCTTGGCAATCAAGAAGCATGTAGCTGATTCACAGTACACACGTGTGCGTGCTGATAAGGGCAAATTGAGGACTCTTTCCTACAGGCAATTACGTCAGGTTAAAAGAGCAGCGGCAAAAAAGCCTTGTCATAACAGCAGACAAGTTTTTGAAGCTGCTGGTGCCTCCAACGTCCCCCGAACAACAAGATGCAGGGTCCTTTAGAGGTTTGCAGCTGTGCATACGCCATCCTGTCGACCTCCTCTATCCACTTCACACAAGCAGAAACGGCTCCAGTGGGCCAAACATTACATGAAGACTGATTTCAAAACTGTTTTGTTCACGGATGAGTGCCGTGCAGCGCTCGATGGTCCAGATGGATGGAGTGGAGGATGGCTGGTTGATGGACACCCCACGCAAACACGGCTACAGCGCCAACAAGTAGGAGGTGGAGTACTGTTTTGGGCTGGAATCATGGGGAGAGAGATTGTCGGCCCCTTTAGGATCCCTGAAGGCGCTAAAGATGAACTCCATAATGTATGTGGATTTTCTCAAACAGCACTTCCTGCCATGGTTCAAGAAGAAGAACCGTGTATTTCACAGCAAGATCATTTTTTTGCATAATAATGCACCATCTCATGCTGCACATAAAACATCTGCATCTCTGGCTGATATGGGCATAAAAGGGGACAAATTTATGGTGTGACCCCCATGCTCCCCTGACCTCTACCCCATTCAGAACCTCTGGAGCATCATCAAAAGGAGTGTCTATGATGGCGGGAGGCAGTTCACATCTAAGCAACAGCTCTTGGGAGGGTATTCTGTCCTCATGCAAAACAATTGAAGCAGAAACCATCCAAAACCTGACAAATTCAATGGACGAGAGAGTTCAGAAGCTCCTTTCGAACAAGGGGTCCTATTTAAAAATGTAACATCACCTAGAATAAAGTTTTGAGTTGAAAACTGTTTGATTTCAGTTTCTAATAACCTGCTAATGCTTATAATTTCAAAAATGACCATTTTTTTGGTCTTTATTAAAATGAAAAGGTTGATCGAAAAGTTTGGGGGATCTAAGAGTGTGGCAACCCAGTAGTCATGATTACTTCGAATTCTGACAATATGAGGGTCATGTTGCAGGTAGTGCAGCAAGAAGGCACTTATGTGTCTTGCGCATCTCGGAGCCCCAAAATTATTTTCCGGGCTAGATGCAGCTAAAAATTATTATTAATTTTAAATCTGGTGGAGCTTAGTATAGATGGCCTAATAGGATCAGTGCTGCACATTGCTACAAAGCCCAAATTATTTTCCAGTCAAGATACAGATAAACATGATTAGTAATTTTAAATCTGGTGGAGCTTATTATAGATGGCCTAATAGAATCAGTGCTGCACACTGCTACAAAGCCCAAATTATTTTCCAGCCAAGATACAGATAAACATGATTAGTAATTTGAAAGCTTAAAACGGTTGGTAGGGTGATTTTAACCAATCATCAAGCTTTTACTCTCCCCAGGATGACACAGGGGTAGAAAAGTAGTTTTGGATCCATGATTTGTTCATCTTTATGAACGTGAGTCTGTCTACATTATCAGTGGAGAGCCGCGTGCACTTATCTGTCAGCACACCACCAGCAGCGCTGAACACACGTTCAGACAGAATGCTGGCTGCGGGGCATGACAAGATCTCCAAGCCGTAAGTGGCTAGCTCCGGCCATTTATCCAGATTGGAAGCCCAAAAAGAGCAACGGTCCAGTGACACAGTCATGGCTTCAATGTTTACTTGGAGATACTCCTGTACCATCGTCTCTAGGCGTTGACTATGTGTCAGACTTCTTGTCTCCTGTGGCCTTGCAAAGGATGGGCTAAAAAAGTGGTGAAATGATTCCGCAAAATTGATGTTATCAGCAGATACTGTGGTTCTGTTACGGTTTGAGTGCTGAACACTTGACGGTCCCACGGTTGGCAAGTTGGAACTGTGAGATTCACTACGTGCACCACTGGTGTTTTGTGGAAAAGCACATGTAAGATTCTGCAACAGTCTCTGCTGATACTACTGCATGCGTGCATCCCTTTCTATGGCAGGAATAATTTCTGCAAATTTACTTTTGTACCGGGGATCTAACAGTGTGGCAACCCAGTAGTCAGGATTATTTCTAATTGTCACAATTCGAGGGTCATGTTGCAGGTAGTGCAGCAAGAAGGCACTCATGTGTGTTGCGCATCCAGGAGCACCAAGTCCCTGTTGTGTTGGTGGCGAGGTAACAATCATGCTTCCTTCCTCTGTCCTCTCCCCCCAACCTCGCACAACAGAAATGTGATCAAGGTCTCCCTCATCTGATGAGTCTTCCATGAGTTCGTCTTCCACTTCTTCCTGGGCTCCTGCACCTTCCTCACTAGTTTGGCTGCTACCATGCGCCCTGGTAAAACCATCTCCCCCACCCTCACATGCCTGCCGCCTTGGTGCTGCCGACCGTCTGGACCTTGCAGATGTTAGCCCTTCCGCATACAACTCCTCCTCCTCTACTTCCTCCACCTCCTCTTGTGCCACCACCTGACTCCGAATTCTGTTTAACATGTGCTCCAGCATGTAAATCACCGGAATAGTCATGCTGATAATGGCATCGTCAGCACTAAACATCTTCGTCGCCATTTCAAAACTGTGCAGAAGGGTGCATAGGTCCCTGATCTGAGACCACTCCTCCAGCGTGATTTGCCCCACCTCTGGATCTCGTTGGCCCAGGCTATACGTCAGAACGTATTGCACCAGGGCTTGTCGGTGCTGCCACAGTCGCTGCAACATGTGCAGAGTTGAATTCCACCGGGTAGGCACATCGCATTTTAGCCGGTGAAGTGGCAGGCCCAACGACTTCTGTAGAGATGTAAGTCGCTGAGCTGCGGGATGCGAACGGCGGAAGTGAGCACACAGCGACCGTGCCCTCTGCAGAAGGCCATCTAGTCTGGGATAGTGGGCTAAAAATTGCTGGACAACCAGGTTCAACACGTGAGCCATACAAGGCACGTGTGTGACATTGCCCCGGCGAAGGGCCGCACCCAGGTTTGCAGCATTGTCGCACACGGCCTTCCCTGGTTTCAGGTCCAGTGGAGACAACCATTCATGTAATTGGTTCTCCAGAGCTGACCACAACTCCTCAGCTGTGTGACTCACATTTCCCAGACATTTCAAAGTAAAAACCGCCTGATGACGTTGAGCCCTACTGCCAGCATAGTAAGGAGGTGTGCAGGATCCCTTCTGCGCAGTTAGAAAGCTTGTGGCATGACCAGACAGGCTTTCGGTGCAGGTGGAAGACCGAGAGGAGGTTGAGGAGGCAGAAGCAGTGGAGGAACTTTGACATAAATAGGATTGACGCACAACTCGTGGGGACGGCAAGACTTGGACAGCAGCCCCTTGTCCTGCTGTCACCATAGTTACCCAGTGCCCAGTCAGCGACATGTAACGCCCCTGTCCATGCCTACTCGTCCAAGTGTCTGTGGTGAAATGCACCCTGTCACACACAGAGTTTCTCAAAGAAGCGGTGATGTTGTGTGCGACATGCTGGTGGAGCGCAGGCACACCTTTCTTTGAGAAATAGTGCCGACTGGGCATCTGGTACTGGGGCACTGTGACGGACATAAGGTCTCGAAAATCCTCTGTGTCCACCAGGCGGAAAGGCAGCATTTCTGTAGCCAAGAGCTTACAGATGGTGAAATTCAACCTCTTTGCTTTCTCATGGCTAGGAGGAAATGGTCTTTTACTTGTCCACATCTGAGGGACCGAGGGCTGGCTATTGTGCTGAGACGGGGTTGATAAGGGTGTCC
Organism: Phyllobates terribilis; assembly: GCF_046119375.1. NCBI lineage: Eukaryota > Metazoa > Chordata > Amphibia > Anura > Dendrobatidae > Phyllobates > Phyllobates terribilis. The sequence continues at coordinate 113,799,101 of NW_027362768.1, read as the reverse complement.
CCGGCAAACTGCCGGTCTGTGAGGAAGATGCAGGCGGACATGTTAGGTTGCCTTGATCCAAAGGTGGTTCTATCGATGTCGGACAGCGCTCAACACCAGCTGGTGTTACCACCTCCAAAGAAAATGATGACCTGCCAATCACGCTGGCTGTTGCGGGTAAAGAGGTGGCAGGTCTGCGCCCCAAAACATGTGTGACTGCTGTCCCCCCAGTCACAGAGGATGAAGAGGCTGCGGATGCACAAGATATGGCAGACGGTGGTTGGCCCGGCCGGCTAGGCCGCATTGCAGCACACTGAGCTTCCCACTGCAACTTATGCTTCATGTCCATGTGGCGGTTCATGCATGAAGTACTCAAACTATGTATTTTTTGGCCTCTACTTAGCTTTTGCTGACAAATGTTACAGATAACACGAGTTGGGTCATCTTTATCGATCTGAAAAAATGCCCAGGCTATGCAAGGCTTAGCACCCATGCGACCTGAAGAGCCACCACGACTTGTGATGAGAGGCAGAGTTGTGTTTGAGGATGCAGTTGTTGACGTGCTTCCAGTACTACGTCTCTATCCAGGAAGGCGCAACCTGACCTCGTCGTCACTAGCATCTTCCTCCACCTCCTCTGCTGACCTCATCTCTTGGCTGACTGTGGGTTGACAGTAAGTGGGATCTCCAACCTCATCATCATCACCCTGTGTGTTATCACACCCATCGTCCTCAGAGCCAACCTGTTCCTGCCCTGACAAAAAACTAAAGTTGTCGCTCCAATCAGGTATTTGAGTCTCATCATCGTCTTCCTCATTGTCTCCACCAACAGGAGTTACAGTTTGGGAATGAGGGTCTACATTATGGTCAGAACCTTCTGCGTCTGGTCCTGGATCCGACTCATAAAGATTCTGGGCATCAGTGCAGATCATTTCCTCGTCTGGATTCACAGAAGCGCTGGAGTTGACCTCTGATTCCCAGGCTATAGTATGAGTAAACAGCTCTGCAGACTCAACTATCTGTTCTACCTCATACTCAGACGGGCAGCTGGAGATTTGGGAGCTGTGAGGAAGCAAGTGCGATTGGGGTGACACCTTTGAGGACTGGAGTATTTGTGATGTTGAAGTTGATGTGGAGGAGAGCCCACTTAAAGGAGCACTTGATATCCGTTGAAGCACCTGCTGTTTTTGTGCCTCATCTGGAAATTGTAGCGATTGGCGTGGCCGTAAGAAAGGGATCTTATCACATTGTCCGTTAAAAGAAGTAGACATTTTAGTTTGGCTGGAAGATGGTCTTTCTTCTGCAGATGTTACTGTTGCTTTAACACCTACCCCACGGACACAACCTTTTTTCCCCTTCCCAACACGCCTATTCCCCTTTCCACCGGCAGCAGGCCTTTTTCCACTCATTTTGGTGGTTAACTAATTCACAACTCTGGAGTTGTTTGCACAAAAAGCAATGGATGGGAACCGAGCAGAGCTGAGTGGCCAAACTGTGGTATTAGGCCAAAACTATTGGCTGGGTTAGATGCAGAAAAAAATTATATTCAATTTGCAACCTGATGGAGGTCAGTATAGATGGACTAATAGAGAAAGTCCCACACACTGCTAGAAGGCCAAATATTTCTTCAGAGCTAGTTGCAGACAAAAAATTATATTCAATTTGCAACCTGATGGAGGTCAGTATAGATGGACTAATAGAGAAAGTCCCACACACTGCTAGAAGGCCAAATATTTTTTCAGAGCTAGATGCAGATAAAAATTATTTTTAATTTGCAACCTGATGGAGGTCAGTATAGATGGACTAATAGAGAAAGTCCCACACACTGCTAGAAGGCCAAATATTTTTTCAGAGCTAGATGCAGAAAAAAATTATATTCAGTTTGCAACCTGATGGAGGTCAGTATAGATGGACTAATAGAACAAGTCCCACACACAGCTAGAAGCCCAAATATTTTTTCCGAGGTAGATGCAGATAAAAATTATTTTTAATTTGCAACCTGATGGAGGTCAGTATAGATGGACTAATAGAGAAAGTCCCACACACTGCTAGAAGGCCAAATATCTTTTCAGAGCTAGATGCAGACAAAAAATTATTTTGAATTTGCAGCGTGATGGAGGTCAGTATAGATGGACTAATAGAACAAGTCCCACACACTGCTAGAAGGCCAAATATTTTTTCAGAGCTAGATGCAGAAAAAAATTATATTCAGTTTGCAACCTGATGGAGGTCAGTATAGATGGACTAATAGAACAAGTCCCACACACTGCTAGAAGCCCAAATATTTTTTCAGAGCTAGATGCAGAAAAAAATTATATTCAATTTGCAACCTGATGGAGGTCAGTATAGATGGACTAATAGAATGATGCTATGCCCAAAAGATTTTACTTCACTAGGTGCAGTAAAAAAATTGGTATTCTATACACAGGTGGTATATCTTGCAACACAGATAGGCTAGTCCACTGACTAACACACTCTGCAATAGGCCAAAAAGGATTAGCTTTGCTAGATTCAGCCAAATGCTGTGAAAAAAACTTGCACAGCACTGGCACAGACCTGCCTGGCAAAAACTGATAGGAACTGATGTAACCTAGTCCTGAAAAGAACTGCAAATACAATTAGTCTTTACTCCCACAATCTATCTATTTAAGAGCGCAGACCTGCCTGATAAAAGTCGTAGGAAATGCTGTAACCTAGTCCTTAAAAGGACTGCAATCACAATTATTCCCTACTCCCAAGCTATCTGTAGATTTGTGCGAAAATTGGCTTGAAATTAACAAGGTATAGCGCACACAGCAACAGCGGTGCCGTCTAACACGCAGCTGCAGCAGTGAGAAAATGGTGTCGAGGGGGAAAATGGCTTGGTCTTATAGGGCAAGGACATGTGACATACACTGCCAATGACACATGCCCTTGCTTGTGTGAAAAAAAGCACTTCGCTCCGTGTGTGCGCTGCTGATAGGCTGACAGATTGCACCTCCCCACTGTAAATGCGGGAAAGAGAAAAAAAAATGGAGATCTTCATTATTCCTGCAGAGATCCATCCCCTGCCCCTCCCCCCACCCTGCTGTACACTCAAACTGCGTATTAACATTAATTTTCATCATTACTGAGAAAAAATCCAGTTATGATTTTGGTGCACGAACAGTTATCGAACATAACCTCGAACAGCCGAATTTTTCTCAAATCGTTCGTGTTCGCCGAACGTCTCGAACACCGCCGAAAACAGCTCGAATTTGAGATTGGCGAACAGTTCGAGTCAAACAACGCTCATCTCTAGTCTGCACGAACTATCCGCCGACATTTGAATGAAATTAAACGCTATGGCAGGAGACTCAGAAGTACCCCACTGCTGACAAAGTCATAAAAAAAGCTAGACTACAGTTTGCCAAAATGTACGTGAGTAATCCAAAATCCTTCTGGGAAAGCGTCTCATGGGCAGATGAGACCAAGATAGAGCTTTTTGTTAAAGCACATCATTCCACTGTTTACCGAAAATGGAATGAGAAAAGAACACAGTACCTACAGTCAAATATGGTAGAGGTACAAAGATATTTTGGGATTGTTTTGCTGCCTCTGTCAATGGTTGCCTGGACTGTGTGCAAGATAAAACACTAGGGTCAAAGTAGCTCAAATGGGGTCTTTTCTGACATGGGAGTTTTATATCAGATTATACTAACCTGATTTAGGACTTAAAAGGTATTTTTAAATCATTGTACAGCTGCTGCAGATCCACGAATTGCAAAACCGACAAGCATGAAGATAGAAATAATTTATGGATACCTCCTGCGTTGCTGTTTATGGAAGACGTCAATTCTCAGGGTTTTATTCAAACATGTGGTTTTCATTCAACACGTTTCAAAGTGTCAAAAACTTCTTCAGGAAATGACCACGTAATATTAAGGGATGTATGCACAAATTATTTCTATCTTCATTGACTGTGTGCATGGCATCATGAAATCTGAAGATTACCAAAGGATTTTGGGTTGCAATGTAGTGCGCAGTGTCAGAAAACTGGGTTTGCGTCCTAGGTCATGGGTAGTGTTGAGCCACCCCCGTAGTGTTCGAGTTCGGTTCGGTTCGTCGAACACCCGTATGTTCGTCGAACTGTTCGTCGAACTGTTCGTCGAACACCTTCGAACACCGTTAAAACCAATGGCAGGCAAACAAAAACACATAGAAACACATAGAAAACACATTCAAAGGTGTCCAAAAGCTGACAAACTGCTCAGAAGACACAACTAACACATGGAAAAGTGACAAGTACATATAGTCATGCGAAAAGAAAAGAGGTGGAGGAGTAAAAGGAGGGGAGACACAGATATAGGCATGTCATGCCCTTCTAAAACCAAAAAAGTGCGAAGCCGACACGGCCAGTCCGTTACTGCCTGTGCGACCTCCGTGTCGCCGGGTTTGTGCCAGAGCCGCGGTGGACCCTGACGGCCAGCCCCCCTCTCCCAATACTGGTGCCTGTCCGCTGATGGGTCGAGCCCCCCCGTGGTGGGGGGGGGGTGTAACAGCTGCAGAAGAAAGACCATCTTCCAGCCAAACTAAGATGTCTACTTCTTTTCGTGGACAATGTGATACGATCCCTTTCTTACGGACACGCCCATCGCTACAAATTCCAGATGAGGCACAAAAACAGCAGGTGCTTCAACGGATATCAAGTGCTCTTTCAAGTGGGCTCTCCTCCACCTCAACTTCAACATCACAAATACTCCAGTCCTCAGAGGTGTCACCCCAATCGCACTTGCTTCCTCACAGCTCCCAAGTCTCCAGCTGCCCATCTGAGTATGGGGTAACACAGATGGTTGAGTCTGCACAGCTGTTTACTCATACTATAGCCTGGGAAACGGAGGTCTGCTCCAGAGCTTCTGTGAATCCAGACGAGGAAATGATCTGCACTGATGCCCAGAATCTTTATAAGTCGGACCCAGGACCAGATGAAGAAGGTTCTGAGCATAATGTAGACCCTCGTTCCCAAATTGTAACTCCTGTTGGTGGAGACTATGATGAAGACGATGATGAGACTCAAATACCTGATTGGAGCGACAACTTGAGTTTTCGGTCAGGGCAGGAAGAGGTTGGCTCTGAGGACGACGGGTGTGAGAACACAGGGTGATGATGATGAGGTTGGAGATACCACTTACTGTCAACCCACAGTCAGCCAGTCAATGAGGTCAGCAGAGGAGGTGGAGGAGGATGTGACTAGGGGATGGGGATGACTCGGTACCCGGGCCTTTGCCTGGCCTTGGGGATGTCGCGGTGGTCGGCTCCCGGGCCCGTACCCTGGGGTCACTCTTTAAAAGGGTGGATAATTGTTAATTTTATAAGAGTTCATGACGCCACCTGTGGTATCTGGTGAGAAGCACCAGAGCTGCAGCAGTCCACTGAGGCCGGTGATAAGGCAGCTCGATGGTATAGTTCCCCACAGGTGGAGCTAGGCCTCAGAAAAGCGTATCCAGGGGGAATGCAGGACAGGCGAGATCCAGCTGGGTCAGAGCAAGAATGGGAACGGACATGGTAGTCACTTCAGTACCTTTTACTGGTGGAAATTCAGGCACATCCCGGAGCACTGTAGGGTGAAGGGTGCATATCAGGATCCTCCTCAATGAGCGGGAGTAGGGCCTCCTGTTTCTTGCCTCTGCGTAGTAAGTTTCTGACCTGCCTGGAGCTAGGCCTAACTTTGTCTCTGTCCTGCGCTGGCTGACCTTATGGTAGGGCCTTGTCTTGGAGTTCACGCTCCCAGTATGCGGGGCCTAAGCATCTCCTGGCTCTGCTATGTATCAGCACCTTAGCGATCCTGGGACTTGTAGTTCTCCAGGGATTCCGGTTATGCCTTACTGGGTCATAGAGATCCCGGTAAGCTCGGATCTGGTGTCCGGTAAAAGCTTCAGGGTGAGCTGGTTAAGCTCCTCTGCCCCTTATGTACTAACTCGCCACTCACCTTCGGTCTACTCGGGCCCTCACTAGGCTATACACACTAACGGCAGCTTGCCGTGGTTCACCGATCTTATGGCGCCAGCACACCTTAAGCTCTAACTGGACTCCCTGAATCTAGCTAGCAGGAGCCTCGTGCTCCACTGCTGAACCATTAACTGAGTTCTCTAGACTAGACTGAGATCCACTGCAGACTGACCTCTCTTAGGCTTCTTTACTGCAGGAACTCTTCAGAGGAACTGAACTGCCTAGCTCCACCTTCCCTATTTATATCCCTAAAGGGCTCCCTCTGCTGGTCTGAGGTGGAAGGTGGAGATATGTGAATGTTTATGGGGGCCTCTTGTGGAGGATTCCATCAATGCACTCTTCTAGGATCTGTGATACCAAGCGCAGCGGGGTGTCAAAGATGCTATTGATGACGAGGTTAGGTTGCGCCTTCCTGGACAGAGACGGAGTACTGGAAGCACGTCAACAATTGCATCCTCAACCATAACTCTGCCTCTGACCACAAGTCGTAGTGGCTCTTCAGGTCGCATGGGCTCTAAGCCTTGCATAGCCTGGGCATTTTTTCAGATCGATAAGGATGACCCAACTCGTGTTATCTGTAATATTTGTCACCAAAAGCTAAGTAGAGGCCAAAAAATCCATAGTTTGAGTACTTCATGCATGAACCGGCACATGGATAAGAAGCATAAGTTGCAGTGGGAAGCTCACAGTGCTACAATGTGGCCTAGCGGGCCGGGCCAACCACCGTCTGCCCCATCTTGTGCATCCGCGGCCTCTTCATCCTCTGTGACTGGGGGGACAGCAGTCACACATGTTTTTGGACACAGACCTGCCACCTCTTTACCCGCAACAGCCAGTTTGATTGGCAGGTCGTCAGTTCATTTGGAAGTGGAAACATCTGCTGGTGTTGAGTGCTCTCTGACATCGAGAGCACCACCTTTGCATCAAGGCAACCTAACATGTCCGCCTGCATGTTCCTCACAGACCGGCAGTTTGCTAGGGACACCCTACTCAACCCCGTCTAAGCACAACAGCCAGCCCTTGGTCCCTCAGATGTGGACAAGTAAAAGACCATTTCCTCCTAGCCATGACAAAGCTAAGAGGTTGAATTTCACCATCTGCAAGCTGTTGGCTACAGAAATGCTGCCTTTCCGCCTGGTGGACACAGAGGATTTTCGAGACCTTATGTCCGTTGCAGTGCCCCAGTACCAGATGCCCATTCGGCACTACTTCTCAAAGAAAGGTGTGCCTGCGCTCCACCAGCATGTCGCACACAACATCACCGCTTCTTTGAGAAACTCTGTGTGTGATAGGGTGCATTTCACCACAGACACTTGGACGAGTAGGCATGGACAGGGGCGTTACATGTCGCTGACTGGGCACTGGGTAACTATGGTGACAGCAGGACAAGGGGCTGCTGTCCAAGTCTTACCGTCCCTACGAGTTGTGCGTCAATCCTCTTTATCTCGAAGTTCCTGCACGGCTTGTGCCTCCTCAACCTCCTCTCGGTCCTCCACCTGCACCCAAAGCCTGTCTGGTAATGCCACCTGCTTTCTAACTGCACAGAAGGAATCCTGCACACCTCCTTACTATGCTGGCAGCAGGGCTCAATGGCATCAGTGTTTACATTGAAATGTATGGGAAATGTGAGTCACACAGCTGAGGAGTTGTGGTCAGCTTTGGAGACCCAGTTTCATGAATGGTTGTCTCCACTGGACCTGCAACCAGGGAAGGCCGTGTGCGACATTGCTGCAAACCTGGTGCGGCCCTTCGCTGGGGCAATGTCACACACGTGCCTTGTATGGCTCACGTGTTGAACCTGGTTGTCCTGCAATTTTTAGCCCACTATCCCAGACTATATGGCCTTCTGCAGAGGGCACGGTCGCTGTGTGCTCACTTCCGCCGTTCGCATCCTGCAGCTCAACGACTTACATCTCTACAGAAGTCGTTGGGCCTGCCAGTTCACCGGCTGAAATGCGATGTGCCGACACGGTGGAATTCAACTCTGCACATGTTGCAGCGACTGTGGCAGCACCGACAAGCCCTGGTGCAATACGTTCTGACGTATAGCCTGGGCCAACGAGATCCAGAGGTGGGGCAAATCACGCTGGAGGAGTGGTCTCAGATCAGGGACCTAAGAAGTTGACTCGCCCCCTGGGCCGTGGGGTACTCGGAGCTGGGCCGGTAGACGCTGGGGGTTGTAGTCACTGTGGCGGTGACCCGGTTCGTGACCCAGGGCGGTCAATCCAAGGCTAATTTGTATATATTAGTTTTATAATGTCCGACTACGCCACCTGTGGTGTGCGGCCAAAGGGGCCACCGCTGTGGAACAGTCCTCTGAAGCTGGTGGTTTTGCAGCAATGGTATTATTACTCCCCACAGGAATAGTGTAGCTTCAGGGCAGTGTGGGTGGATGATGGTGGTTGTAGTGCAGGGAGTCAGTATTGAACACAGAGTCCGTGTGATGCAGTCCCAAGATCTTTACTCACAGTTGTTGCAGTCCAGATTACAGGTACCAGAGCAATCTCCCCCGTCGTGCTGTGCGTACTCAGTGAGGGGCTCAGTCCACCCCCAGATAGCTCCGGAGTACCTTGCAGGACCCCCTTCTGTGTGTCCTTTCTCTGGCCTTCTCCCTGCACCTCACACCCAGTGACACTTCTATCCGGTATCCTTGGGCCTTGGCGGGCGACGTGTGTTCCGTCCCCTGGGTCCTATGTTTCTACCTTCTTAGTGAGACTGGTGTGGACTTTGGCCTGCAGTACATGAAATGCTGCAGCCTCCGGTTTCTAGTTGAGCCTTGCTGTTTCTCCGCTAGTTGAGGGACCGGTTCCCCTTATCTGGCCTGACCCCTCTACCTCCTGGTAGCAGCGGGCGTACGGGTGGCCTTCTGCATGGCCCGTACCCCTAGGGTCCCTTCGGTTCCTGGAGCCTTCCTGCTCCCACTCCTCTCTTCTCTCCTTCAGTCCTGGGCCTCCCAGGCTAGGCCCGCCTCCGGAGCAGAGCTCATGCAGAGCCTCTGCTCCTGTCACTTCTCCTCCTCTGACTGGCTTGCTCTTTCTAAGATGGCTTCCTATTTATACTCTCCCTGTCATGTGCTCTCCTAAGCTGCTCCCCTAAGCACCCACTACATAGGACCCTTCCGCCAGCTAGGGACCTGGGACTGTGCTCTCCCTTAGGAGCAATCTCGGCCTACCCCCACTGCGGTTATGTGTTGGATGCAGGTGTTAGGGTCCCGAGCCATACTCCTTCCTTACCTGAGGATGAGATACCACACCTCTGGGTGAGATGCAGTAACTCTGTGGTGACTGAAACCTCAGGGGCGCCACACACCCTTCTGCACAGTTTTGAAATGGCGACGAAGATGTTTAGTGCTGACAATGATGCCATTATCAGCATGACTATTCCGGTGATTTACATGCTGGAGCACACATTAAACAGAATTCAGAGTCAGGTGGTGGGACAAGAGGAGGTGGAGGAAGTAGAGGAGGAGTTGTATGCGGAAGGGATAACATTTCCAAGGTCCAGACGGTCGGCAGCACCAAGGCGGCAGGCATGGGAGGGTGGGGGAGAGGGATTAACCAGGGCGCATGGTAGCAGCCAAACTGTTGAGGAAGGTGCAGGAGCCAAGGAAGAAGTGGAGGACGAACTGGCGATGGGCATGTAAGACTCATCAGATGAGGGAGACCTTGATCACATTTCTGTTGTGCGAGGTTGGTGGGAGAGGGCAGAGGAAGGAAGCATGATTCTTACCTCACTACCAACACAACAAGGACTTGGTCCTCCTGGATGCGCAAGACACATGAGTGTCTTCTTGCTGCACTATCTGCAACATGACCCTCGGATTGTCAGAATTCGAAGTAATCCCGACTACTGGGTTGCCACACTCTTAGATCCCCGGTACAAAAGTAAATTTGCCAAAATAATTCCTGCCATAGAAAGGGATTCATGCATTAAGGAGTATCTGCAGACGCTGTTGCAGAATTTAACATGTGCTTTTCCACAAAACACCAGTGGTGCACGTAGTGAATCTCACAGTTCTAACTTGCCAACCGTGGGACTGTCGAGTCTTCATCACTCAAACCGTAACAGTAACACAGTATCGGCGGGTAACAGCAATTTTGTGGAATCGTTTCACCACTTTTTTAGACCATCCTTTGCAAGGCCACAGGAGACAAGAAGTCTGACACATAGTCAACGCCTAGAGAGGATGGTACAGGAGTATCTCCAAGTGAACACCGAAGCCATGACTGTGTCACTGGACCCTTGCTCATTTTGGGATTCCAATCTGGAAAAATGGCCGGAGCTCGCCACTCACGCATTGGAGATCTTGTCATGCCCTGCAGCCAGCGTTCTCTCTGAACGTGTGTTCAGTGCTGCTGGTGGTGTGCTGACAGATAAGCGCACGCGGCTGTCCACTGAGAATATAGACAGACTCACGTTCATAAAGATGAACAAATCATGGATTCGCAAGGACTTTTCTACCCCTGTGTCATCCTGGGGAGACTAAAAGCTTGAGGATTTGGTAAAATCACCTCACCAACCATTTTAAGCAACTGTGGGGCAATTGATGCCACTTAACCCTAGAATGCATGACCATAAAAATGTACACTTTCACATACCTGGGACCTTTTAGGCCCGTGTGCAAATAACATGGAATAACTCAAACTCAAATGACAAAAAACTATATGCATGAAGAATACCTAGAGTTTCAAAATTCTAACTAAAGTAATCTTGCAGAAAATAGAAAACAATTAACAGGGCGGGCCTGCGAGGCCCCATGTATGCGTTCTAGGGTTCAGTGGTGTCTGTGCCACAATTTTGGGAAAAAATGGAGACTCTTTTTGGAGTCCCCTTGCTGTGTCTTACGTGACCCTCCCCCCCCTTTAACTCTAAGAAACTACATACACTATGGCTTGGGGTAACACAGATGGTTGAGTCTGAAGAGCTGTTTACTCAGAGGTCTGCTCCAAAGCTTCCGTGTCTGATAATCAGCGTAGAATTTTTAACTGCATCAAGCCTAGGCAATACTTTGGGCGTAGTAGCTCGCAAGCTGCACCGCCTGTGTATCTAATAAGAATTTTTAAATGCATCTAGCCTAGGCAGACTGTGGGGATCCCCAACCAAACCCAGACGCTCAGCCCCCCTACCGACCCCCTTTCCTTGACAATACAATAATGTAAATCTTACAACTGGATGGGTGAGGATCGGTCACAGCTTTATTAACTCTTTATACTCATTCCATTAGAAAGGCATTTTATTTCTAAAATAATTCAGCTTGTTGCAGCATGCCCTGGGTCTCCACTCCGGCAAGTTGGCCAAAAAGTGTAACTCTCCAACATGTCCTTTCTATTTCCAGGCCACGGAGGATCCTGCTTACTCGTATGCAGGACTCTGACCCCCACCCATCACTCTTAACGCTTGTTCCACTCCGTCCTGGAGTCCTGACAGGAATATGTTCAGTCCAATATCCATTAAGTGAACACCATCGGGCCATATGAGGCCTGCTTTATCTCCTTCCAGTTGTCAGTGTCGTATCACTACACTGCCTCTGTCTCTTCTAAATTTTGCCATCCGAATATTTATTACCCGCCTTGTCCGTTTGATGGCCGCGATGTCTCGCGCACCTTGCCATACCCCTATCGGCACAATCTCTGACCATACTATAGTTAGTTTTGTGAAAAATTGTCTGAAGCGCTCAGTGTCTAGTTTCATTATTTCCATTAGTTATGCGCTCTTGTGATGACCTAGGTTGTATCCCCCGGCCTGTATAACTAAGATGACCAGACCTCTTGCCTCTCTCCCTACCTTGATTACCTCCATTAGTACCTGTGGCCATAGCAGGCCTCTAATACCTCTCCAGTAGTGTTGAGCGAGCAATAAAATGCTCGGGTGCTCGAAGCTCGGGCCGAGCTCGCCGTAATACTCGGGTGCTCGACCCGAGCAACGAGCCCAATGTTAGTCTATGGGAGACTCGAGCATTTTTGCGGTGGCACCCCCGGCAGTCTTTTAAAAGCCTAACAAGTGCCCAAAACGACAATGACTGCTCAAATGACATGGGGACAGCATGGGGATCGCCCCAGGAAGCATTTCTGACCCCCAGGTCACTGCTGTCAACAACGTGGTCAGAGGTATTAAGCCACTTTTACAGGCTCACAATAAAACGTTCAAAAGCGAAAGTGAAACTTTTTTCCTGTGAAATTTGTTAAGGAACATCCTTTCCAGGGTAAAGACTTGTGTATAAGTTAAAATAAATTACCAAAAACAAAAATACTCCTCCACACCTTCGGATATGTTCACAAGTAGCATTTTTTATGCGTTTTTGCACTTTTGTATTGCTTTCAACTATGACAAATGCATTCACCGTGATGTTAGAACCTTGCTGTTAGGTTTTTTTTCCTTTGCTGGTCACATGACCTTGTTGGCCTATTTAGTCCTGCTCCGCCCTTCTGGCTTTGCTGGACTTCATTGTATATCTACTTTCTAGCTAGCCTGTGCTCTGTATCTAACTCTGTTAGTTTGCTTGGTCTACGGACCTCTATGTTCTATCTATTTTGTTTGTTCGTCTGTCTGCTACTATTTCTGTTAGGAGGTGTCCCATATTCCTCCCAGTCCTTAGTACTTGTAGGGATTCCCTCCCCACATCTATAGGTCTCCGTACAGACTAGATTAGGACTTTAGCAGGTCTGATCGCAGGATCAGGTTCCCTGTTACATCGTAGGGATTCAGCTGAGTCCTATAGTAGGGACAGATCTCCTCTCTTTCCTTAGCTTTGGTAGCAGAACATAACAGTAAGTCCAGCCAGCAAATTCTCTAAGGAAAGATTTTTCTGTTCCATCATGGTGTCGGTTCAGGATTTGGCTCATCGCCTGCAGGGACTCTCTCTGGAGGTGGCCGAGCTCCGTCAGCACGTGAGTAACTGTCCTGGAGCACATTTCTTGGAGCCTAAGGTATGTTTGCCGGATTTATTTTTTGGTGAACACCGAGAATTTTTTTCATTTAAAAAATGCTTGCTTATTGTATTTTCGTTTGAGACCTAAGTCCTCTGGGGATGAATCCCAGCGCGTAGGGTTCATAATGTCACTTTTGCGCAAAGAGCCTCAGGAGTGGGCCTTTTCTTTGCAACCTAGTGATTCATGCTTCAGATCAGTGGATAGTTTTTTTTCTGCTTTGGGACTATTATATGATGATCCTGACCGTGTCGCATCAGCTGAGACTGAGTTGAGACGTTTAAAACAAGGATCGGGTAATGTGGAAAAATATTGTACACATTTTCGTCGTTGGTCCACTCAAACAGGGTGGAACGATTCTGCTCTGAAAAGTCTATTTCTTGCTGGGCTCAGTGAAAGGGTTAAAGACCTGCTAATTGCTTATCCTACACCTGAGGATTTGCAACAGGCTATGCAATTAGCTATACGGGTGGATAGAAGACTGCGTGCTAGGGTTAATGAGAGCAAATCCTCTGCTATGTCAGTTTCTGGTTATGAGAATGTGTGTACTAACAGTGGTGAACCGATGGAGATTGGATCGGTGACACCTCGCTCTCAAGAAAAAGACCGTCGTTTTTCGGAAGGCTTGTGTTTCTATTGCGGAAAATCTGGTCATTTGATTAAAGGCTGTGAGCTTCGTATGAAGAAAGAAAAAAAAATGGTCAGTCACGCCCGTATTGCCTGTTTAAATTCCAAGGGTATATTTTTAGCTGCTTCCACGATTGCTCAGAAAAAATTGATGGAATTTCGGGTGTTTGTTGATTGCGGGTCTACACTGAATGTAATTGATGGGGGATTCGTGGAAAAACTCAATTTAAAACCTGAACCTTTATCATTCCCCATTGCTGTGGTTTCTGTGGATGGCTCCCCTTTGAAGAATATTACTCTCAAGGTCAGTGAATTTCCTCTCACTATTAATGGTGTTCACCATGAGAAATTGGATTTGGTAGTGTTGAATAACTTGCCTTCTCCAGTAATATTGGGTTTGCCCTGGTTAAAATTTCACAATCCTGTACTGGATTGGTCTACCAGTGAAATTAAATCCTGGAGCCATAAATGTTATGACAAGTGTTGTAACGGGCGTATTGCAGCTTTGGATAGGGGAGAATTGCCTGTTCCTATTCAGGATTTTTGGAGAGTTTTTTCTGAGAAAGAATCGCAGGTTTTGCCTCCCCATAGAGACTATGATTGTTCTATTGAATTTGTCCCTGGAGCGACTCTTCCTAAGAGTCGTTTATTTAACCTTACTATTCCTGAGAGGAAGGCTTTGGAGGAATACATACAGACAAGCTTGGCCGCCGGTCACATTAGGCCCTCTAAGTCTCCTGTGGCGGTTGGATTTTTTTTTGTAAAAAAAAAGGACGGCGGTTTACGTCCTTGTCTGGATTTTCGTGAGATTAACAAAATTACGGTACGCAATCCTTACCCACTGCCATTGATTCCTGATCTGTTTAACCAGTTATTGGGGGCCAAGTGGTTCTCTAAAATTGACCTTAAGGGGGCATACAATCTGTTGCGCATGAAGGAGGGTGATGAATGGAAGACTGCTTTTAACACTCCTGTGGGTCATTTTGAGAATCTGGTTATGCCTTTTGGTCTTACTAATGCTCCTGCATTTTTTCAGAATCTGATTAATGACATCCTTAGACCTTTGATCGGTAAAAATGTGGTTGTGTATTTGGATGACATTTTGATTTATTCGCCAGATCTGGAGTCTCATTGGCGGAGCGTGCGTGAGGTATTACAGTTATTAATGGACAATTCGCTTTTTGCTAAGCTGGAGAAATGTGAGTTCGCTGTACAGAGAATTAGTTTTTTGGGCTACATTATCTCCAGCAAAGGTTTTGAGATGGATCCGGTTAAGGTTCAGGCTGTGCAGGAATGGCCTAGGCCTATTGGTTTGAAATCGATACAGAGGTTTTTGGGTTTCGCCAATTACTATAGAAAGTTCATAAAAAATTTTTCTAGTATTGTCAAACCTCTGACTGATCTCACCAGGAAAGGTGCTGATGCGGTTCAGTGGTCTTCTGAGGCCATTGAAGCTTTTGTGTATCTCAAGGAGAGGTTCACCTCTGCTCCCATCCTTATGCAGCCTGATGTTACTAGGCCGTTTTTGGTTGAGGTTGATGCTTCCTCTGTGGGGGTTGGCGCAGTATTGTCTTAGGATAACGGGGATAGATTACATCCCTGTGCCTTTTTTTCAAAAAAAATTTTCGGAGACTGAATTGAATTACGATATTGGTAATCGGGAATTATTGGCTATTAAACTCGCATTTGAACACTGGCGCCACTTCTTGGAAGGTGCGGAATTTCCCGTTCAGGTTCTTACGGATCATAAAAATCTGATATATCTTGATGCTGCCAAGCGCCTGAATGCCCGTCAGGCTAGGTGGGCACTGTTTTTCTCGCGGTTTAATTTCTCCGTTACTTACATCCCTGGTACTAAGAATGTTAAGGCGGATGCCTTGTCTCGCAGTTTTTCTCCCATAGTCGGTGCTGAGAAAGAGGAAAACATTTTACAAGAAGGTGTTGTGATAGCTGCTTTAGACTCCGTTTTGGAAGATGAGATTCTTAAAGCTCAGGAGAATGCCCCATCTAACACTCCTCATGGGAGGTTGTTTGTGCCTGGGACCTTTAGGAGAGATTTGTTTGTTGAGTGTCACGAATCTCGGTTGGCAGGTCATCCCGGAATCTCTGAGACCAAGAGACTGGTGGGTCGCAGTTTTTGGTGGCCTGGATGGCAGAAGGAAGTCATTAAGTGGGTGCGCCAATGTACTATATGTGCTAGATCTAAGTCCTCACATACTCCTGCTGCGGGGTTGCTTTGTCCTTTGGAGGTCCCCAGTGCTCCTTGGACACATTTGGCTATGGACTTTATAACTGACCTTCCCCCCTCTGAGGGTTTTACTGTCATCTGGGTGGTCGTGGACCGTTTTAGCAAGATGTGTCACTTGGTTCCCTTCGTCAAACTGCCCTGCGCTAAAACTCTCGCTAAGGCCTTTGTCAAGGAAATTGTCAGACTTCATGGCGTTCCTACTGACATTGTTTCTGATAGGGGTCCTCAGTTCGTGGCTCGTTTTTGGCGTGCCTTTTGTGACAGGTTGGGAATTCATTTGTCGTTTTCGTCCGGATATCATCCTGAATCTAATGGCCAGACAGAAAGGAAAAACCAGGATGTTGAGCAGCTCTTGCGTTGTTTTGTGGCAGACAATCAAGAGGGGTGGTCTGAGTTTCTGCCACTTGCCGAATTTGCTCTGAACAATCATACATCTTCTTCTGCTGGTTGTTCGCCTTTTTTTTGTTGTTCTGGGAGACATCCGTCGTTTGGGTCGTTCTCCAAGTTGGGATCTGCCGTGCCTGAGGAGGAGAATTTTTCCGGTGATTTGGAAAGAGTTTGGACGGATGTGCGCGGTAATCTTCAGGAGGCCAACAGAAAATCTAAAGACTACTTTGATAGGAAACGACAGGAGGTTTTGTTCGCTGTTGGTGACATGGTTTGGTTGTCCTCTAGGAATCTGCGGTTGAGGATTCCTTCTAAGAAATTGGGTCCCAAGTTTGTAGGGCCCTTTAAGGTGCTTCAGGTTGTCAACCAATCTGCTGTTAGGTTGGAGGTTCCTACCTCCTGGAGAATTAATCCGGTCTTTCATGTCTCTCTGTTAAAAAAAGCTGTTGTGTCGGATGGTGACGCCTCTGCCTCTGTTCCTCCGGTGGTGGAGGACGGGGAATATGAAATTTCTCGCATCCTTGACTCTAGACGGTATAGAGGTAGTTTGCAGTATCTTGTGGCCTGGAAAGGTTTCGGACCCGAGGATAACTCTTGGGTGAGGTCAGATGATGTTTCCGCGTCCAGACTTATCAGAGCGTTTCACAGGAGATTTCCTGATAAGCCTGGTCCTAGGGGATCCGGAGGATCCTCTTAGAAGGGGGGGTACTGTTAGAACCTTGCTGTTAGGTTTTTTTTCCTTTGCTGGTCACATGACCTTGTTGGCCTATTTAGTCCTGCTCCGCCCTTCTGGCTTTGCTGGACTTCATTGTATATCTACTTTCTAGCTAGCCTGTGCTCTGTATCTAACTCTGTTAGTTTGCTTGGTCTACGGACCTCTATGTTCTATCTATTTTGTTTGTTCGTCTGTCTGCTACTATTTCTGTTAGGAGGTGTCCCATATTCCTCCCAGTCCTTAGTACTTGTAGGGATTCCCTCCCCACATCTATAGGTCTCCGTACAGACTAGATTAGGACTTTAGCAGGTCTGATCGCAGGATCAGGTTCCCTGTTACATCGTAGGGATTCAGCTGAGTCCTATAGTAGGGACAGATCTCCTCTCTTTCCTTAGCTTTGGTAGCAGAACATAACACATGAAATGTCATTTTAACATTTTACAACCTTATCTGGCCATGTGCTGTGTGACACATGCATAAAGTGCTGAAAAGACAAGGGAACAGCATGGGGAAGACCCCTGGAAGCATCTCTGACTCCCAGGTCACTGTCTAAAAGTGTGACCATCATAAGTGATCCTTACCGCATCAGAAGATGCAGACTTGCAACTATCCCCATGCAAGTTCTAGTCCCAGGGCAGTGTTCAATTGTACCTCCCCCATTCCTTGCAATACAAGCTCAAGTATGCAGCCTGCCACCCACCCACCCCCAGGCTGCAATACCATACTGCTTGCTTGCTTGAACTTGAAATTGGGCCTTTTAGTCATGTGGAGGCGGAATCTGGCCACCACGTCATGGCTGTGTTGGCGGCCTGGAATCCATACTCAGTCCCCAGCCGCCCGGCGGCCGGGTGTCCATACTCGGTCCCCAGCCGCCCCGTGGCCGGGTGTCTACACACGGTCCCCAGCCGCCTGGGGGCAGCCGGGTGTCCTTAAATGGTCCCCAGCCGCCCCTATTTCTCCTTGGAACATCCCCCCACACACTTTTCTTAGCCCGGCCTGCTTTAGGCAGCATTGGACGAGCCCACCAGAGAACCAGACTCCTCCGGTGGGCCCTGACTTCTCCATCGGTGGAGTTGAGAGTGCCAAGGTGAGGAGCATGATGATGATGACAGAAGTTAGCATCTGCTATGTTTTCTTTTAATGCAAGTGTAAGTGTGCAGCCTGCCACCCACCCATCCCCAGACTGCAATTCCATACTGCTAGCTTGCACTTGAAATGGGGCCTTTTAGTTTGGAGGAGGCCGAAGCTGGCCACTACCTCATGGCTGCTTCGGCAGCGAGGTATCCATACTCAGTCCCCAGCCGCCCCTATTTGTCCTGGTGTGCCTTATACATAAGATTAAGCGCGTATACCAAAACATTACCTGTGCCCTCCCCAGTGCATTTAGTGGGAAGGAGAGCCTATTCCGCTGTAGTGTGTGCATGCCAAACCCCTGTTCATGGTACATGCGAAGATGCCTCCCACCTTGCACCTGTCATTGCAGACTTGCAACTATCCCCATTCAAGTCCTTGTCTCAGGGCAGTGTTCAATTGTACCTCTCCCATTCCTTGCAATGCAAGCGCAAGTATGCAGCCTGCCACCCACCCACCCCCAGGCTGCAATACCATACTGCTTGCTTGCTTGCACTTTAAATTGGGCCTTTTAGGCATGTGGATGTGGAATCTGGCCACCACGCCATGGCTGTGTCGGCGGCCTGGTATCCATACTCAGTCCCCAGCCGCCTGGTGGTCGGGTGTCCCCGCTTGCTCCCCAGCCTCCAGGGGGTGGCCGGGAGTCCATACTCGGTCCCCAGTCACCCCTATTTGTCCCGGTAACCTTTCCCACACTTTTCTTAGCCTTGCCTGCTTTAGGGCAGCATTGGCCGAGCCCACCGGACTATCAGACTCCTCCGGTGGGCCCTGGCTTCTCCATCAGGGGAGTTGAGAGTGCCAAGGTGAGGAGCATGATGAGGATGATAGAAGTTAGCATCTGCTTTGTTTTGTTGTAATGCAAGCGCATGTATGTAGTAGCGGCTAGGCCTGAGGTGGTCAGCATTTTGGCGCATATCCTACCTCCTCCGAGGATTGCTGGATGTTTTCCTGCTACTATCCAAGTTCTATGACTCCCGTTAAAACAAAGCTTCAGGTGATAAATGATGGATGAGGTAGTGGCAAAGGAGGAAGAGCAGGAGGAACAGGGACCATTCACATCAATATCAGGCCAGTCAACCAGATATGTCTTGTAGGATATGTTTCTGTAACAAAAGGAGCGGTTCAGCTACACAGTTATAGGGCATACAGTGAGTGCAATGCCTACCAAAAATTTTGAGCCACTCCAATGCCCCTTGGAAATGACATGGAGGTCAGAGGGTGTTAACTAAACCTTTTTTTCCATTTATAGCAACTGGGTCTCCCGTGCACTGTTGGCCTAAGCAGTGAATGGAAGGCTTTCCAAAAATTATGAGGAACTGCAATGCCCCTTACAAGAGCCATGTGTGGCACCCCAGGGGTCTGGTCACCACAGTATAGAGATAATACGTCGGAGAGCAAGTGGGAGGATTCCTGGTCAGGATCCCTTAAACATGCAACATCCTCCTGCCCCAATCCTGGGAGGGGAGAATTCTGCCCTTATAACCTGGATCTGGGGCGGGGTTGAGTGAGTCAGAGAACAGTCAGAGTGAGAGCAAGGGAAAGTAACAGCAAGGAACTCTGTAGGAGCTAGGAGCTAAAGACCAAGGGCTGGAAGCTGAGCAGAGCTCACCCTGGCAGAAGACAATAGGAACCGGACACAGGAGTCCAAAGCTTGAGGACTTATATATCCAGTAGCAGAAACCAGCTGGCAGGGGATTTCAGGTCCTCTGGCCATAGAAGCCCGGAGGCTCAGTCAAAAGCAAGGGACCAGCACCGCCGTCGTGGAGCAGAGGCTAACAGAAGGCCCCAAGACACCAGCCATACGGGTGAGCACTACACGGTACACTCAGGGACGTGTGCTACTTCTACCCGCTTACAGCAAGGTAGCCAGGAAGAGTGCAGACAGACGGGGAGGCCTACAACTCCACCTGGCCAGGGGAACTCCTGCTTGCTCACAGACTGACCAGGCCTCTTATGCTAGCCAGTACTCCCGGGAGAGTCTACCTTATAATCATCAGTAAAGACCCTGAACTGCACTGCAAAGACTCTGAGTCATTCCTGCTGCGCTCGTGCACCATCACCCCCATCATCCATACTCACTGCCCTGAGGCTATACTCCTCCCGAGGGGAGTTATCCCATTTTATGCTGCGCACACAACACCAGCCTCAGCGGTCTGCCTCGCAGCGGTGGTACTCCCTGACCGCAATCCACGGGTGGCGCAGTCGGACAATTAATCTCAAAACATAAGAAAGACTGCCACTGGTTTGACCAGCCTGAGCCACGGGGCCGGGTCACCGCCACGGAGACAACAGACCCCAGAGACCCGGCACCGGGTATCCCACACACGTGTACACACGGCCCAGGGGGCGCGTCACATGCAGTACATCATATTACAAACATAAGTCCCATTATTGGGGAGTGGGTGTCCCATGGTATTTGCTTATGCTTTCCAAGCAAAAGCTGCCAAAAATTAGGACGGAGCAACTTGCAATGCCCTTACAAGAGCCATGCAGTACAGCATATTACAAACATAAGTCCCATTATTGGGGAGTGGGTGTCCCATAGTATTTGCTTATGCTTTCCCAGCAAAAGCTGCCAAAAATTAGGACGGAGCAACTTGCAATGCCCCTTACAAGAGCCATGCAGTACAGCATATTACAAACATAAGTCCCATTATTGGGGAGTGGGTGTCCCATAGTATTTGCTTATGCTTTACCAGCAAAAGCTGCCAAAAATTAGGACGGAGCAACTTGCAATGCCCCTTACAAGAGCCATGCAGTACAGAATATTACAAACATAAGTCCCATTATTGGGGAGTGGGTGTCCCATAGTATTTGCTTATGCTTTCCCAGCAAAAGCTGCCAAAAATTAGGATGGAGCAACTTGCAATGCCCCTTACAAGAGCCATGCAGTACAGCATATTACAAACATATGTCCCATTATTGGGGAGTGGGTGTCCCATAGTATTTGCTTATGCCTTGCAAGCAAAAGCTGCCAAAAATTAGGACGGAGCAACTTGCAATGCCCCTTACAAGAGCCATGCAGTACAGAATATTACAAACATAAGTCCCATTATTGGGGAGTGGGTGTCCCATCGTATTTGCTTATGCTTTCCCAGCAAAAGCTGCCAAAAATTAGGACGGATCAACTTGCAATGCCCCTTACAAGAGCTATGCAGTACAGCATATTACAAACATAAGTCCCATTATTGGGGAGTGGGTGTCCCATAGTATTTGCTTATGCCTTGCAAGCAAAAGCTGCCAAAAATAAGGACGGAGGAACTTGCAATGCTGACACCCTGGTGGTATAGTGGTGGTGGAGGCTGAGGATAAGGAGAAGAAGATTAAACAGCCGAAACGAGGAAGCGTATACCCATGTGTGGGTGTGAAGCGGTGCATGTGAATACACCTCCCGAAATAACACAGTGGATTTGACTTTATGTTACTCTGCTGTCATTTGGTGGTGATGAGAAGTCTGGCCCAATCCAGCCCTTGTTCATTTTGATAAGGGTCAGCTTGTCAGCATTGTCAGTTGACAGGCGAGTGCGCTTATCAGTTATAATTCCCCCAGCAGCACTAAAAACACGCTCTGAAAACACGCTAGCGGCAGGGCAGGCCAGGACCTCCAAGGTGTACAGAGCGAGTTCATTCCAAGTGTCCAGCTTGGATACCCAATAATTAAAAGGCACAGAGAAATCACGGAGGATGCTGGTACGATCGGCAAGGTACTCGCTCACCATCTTATGAAACTTTCCACTCCTTGTGAGAGTACCCCGCGCCTCAGGGCCTGTAAGCTCGGTGGGTGTCAGAAAACTGTCCCAGAACGTTGACAGTGTTCCCCTGCCTCTGCTGGATTGGAGTTGCATCTCTCTCGCCTGTACGCCTTGGTTGGGCAACGAACTGTGACCTCTGCCGCTATCGTGTTCAGATGGGAATTTTTTTAAGAGTTCTGCAGCAAGGGCCTTCTGGTATTGCCCCATTTTTGTAGACCTCTCCACCTCAGGAATAAGAGAGTGAGAGTTCTCCTTGTAGCGGGGGTCTACAAGTGTCACCAACCAGTTATGACTGTCACCCAACATTTTGACAACGCGAGGGTCATGGTTAAGGCAGCGTAACATAAAGTCAGCCATGCGTGCCAGACTGGTAACGCGCAAGATTTCCGTGTCCTCACCAAGATGACGACTGACCATGCTCTCCTCCTCCTCCTCTTCCTCCTCTCCCCTGTCCTCAGGCCACCCACGCTAAACCGACGGTATGACATTTGTACAGGTACTACTGTCTACAACGCATGCTAGCAGCTCCTGTTCTTCCTCCTCCTCCTCCTCCTCCTCCTCTCCCTCATTGTCCCCCAATGCACGTTGGGATGAGATGAGGCTGGGCTGTGTGTAATCACCCGCTATGGCTTCTTGATCCATCTTATCATACTCTGGCTGCAATGCCTCCTCTTTAATTCTCTGCAGAGAGCGTTGCAAAAGACAGACAAGTGGGATGCTGACACTAATGATGGCATCATCGCCACTCACCATCTTGGTGGCCTCCTCAAAGTTTGTCAGGATGGTACATATGTCAGACATCCAGGTCCACTCCTGAGGTCTAATTTGTGGAGTCTGACCTGAATATCGACGGCCTTGTTGCAGCTGGTACTCCACAACTGCTCTCTTCTGCTCACAAATCCTTTGCAACATGTGGAGGGTAGAGTTCCAACGTGTGGGGACATCACACACCAGTCGGTGTGCCGGAAGCTGCAAACGCTGCTGCAACACAGCAAGGGCGGTGGAAGCTGTAGCCGACTTGCGAAAATGAGCTGACAGGCGGCATACTTTCACGAGCAGATCTGGCAACTCGGGGTACGATTTAAGAAACCGCTGAACCACGAGGTTAAGCACATGAGCCAGGCATGGTACGTGTGTGATCTCAACTCGACTCAGAGCCGCCACCAGGTTACGGCCATTGTCACACACGACCATGCCGAGATGTAGGTTCAGCGGTCTCAGCAACAGATCTGCCTGCTCTTTCACAGCTGTCCACAACTCACAAGCAGTGTGAGGTTTATCACCTAAGCTTATGAGTTTCAGCACAGCCTGTTGCCGCTTGGCGGAGGCAGTACTGCAATGCTTCCAGCTTGTAACTGATGTGGTGATATCTGAGATGGAGGCTGAACATGAGGAGGAGGAGGAGGATGCGCAGGAGCTGTACTCTGTGGGGGCAACTCTGACTGACATAGGGCCCGCAATCCTCGGTGTGGGGAGGATGTGTTCCGTCCCAAGGTCCGACTGGGTCCCGGCTTCCACTATGTTTACCCAGTGTGCCGTCACAGAGATGTACTGTCTCTGGCCACAAGCACTTGTCAACGTGTCTGTTGTCAGGTGGACTCTCCCAGTAACTGCGTTGTTGAGGGCACGGCAGATGCTTTGGGACACGTGCTTGTGTAGTGCGGGGATGGCACACCGGGCAAAATAGTGTCGGCTGGGGACCGAGTACCGAGGGACAGCCACCGCCATAAGATTGCGGAAGGATTCCATATCCACCAGCCTAAAAGGCAGCATTTCCAATGCAAGCAGTCGTGAAATGTGCGAATTTAGGTCTGTGGCCTGTGGGGCGTTAGCTGCGAATTTCCGCTTTTGTTCAAAGGTCTGGGATATGGACAATTGAATGCTGCGGTGGGACGTGGACATGGACGTTGATGCTGTTTCTTGAGAAACTGCCATAACAAGTGAAGACTGAGAGGATGGGGCATCTTTACATGCAGTATGGACAGGGGATTGCCTTGCACACACAACAGGGGGTTCTATTGCATGCACAACAGTGGAATAAGCAGTGGTGACACCCGCTGACACTGGTCGTGGACCCTGGGTTTTGCCCCACAAAGTAGGGTGCTTTGCTGCCATGTGCCTGATCATGCTGGTGGTGGTCAGGCTGGTAGTTTTGTCACCCCTGCTGATGCTGGCATGGCAGTTGGAACATATGGCCTTTTTGGGGTTATCAGCAGAGTCTTTAAAAAAATTCCAGACTCTGGAAGACCTACCGCTTGTACTGGCAACGTCCCTCGTGTTGGTGTTACAGGGAACGGTTGCCTGCCTTCTGTCTGCGGCCACCACACTGCTTCTTCCTGCCTGTTGGGGTACTCTGCATCCCTCCCCCTGTGTGCTGCTGGCCTCACTCTGCATGTCCTCCTTCCACGTTGGGTCAGTTACTAGATCATCCACCACCTCCTCCTCTTCCACTTGCGCACCACGATCATCCTCCTCACTTCCTGGCAATTGTGTCTCGTCATCGTCCACCTCTTGTGACAGATTGCCAACGTTGACTTCCTGTGGCCGTGGCTGTTCAAATATTTGGGCATCGCAACATGGGATCTCCTCTTCCACCACTTCAAGCGTATCAGGCGAGGGGCCCAAATATGGAAATGGACCAGTGAACAGCTCTTCAGAGTGTCCAAGTGTGGGATCACTTGCTGTCTGACGACACTCTGCATGGTGGGAGGAAGGAGCATCAGGGTGAGGAGGAGTATGCGGTCGAGACTCACGGCTACTAAGAGTTGACCGTGTGGAAGACAGACCGGAGGTGGTGGTGCCCAGGTAACTGGAAGTATTATCTGCTATCCAATTAATAACCCCTTCACACTGATCAGTTCTCAATACTGGTGTTGTTCTGTGCTTCCCTAGTAATTCGGTCAAGAAGTGGGAGCGAGAAGATGTGGCTGTTGGTTGTGGCACATTTTCACCTTGGCCACGGCCCCGTCCTCTGCACGAGCCATCACCAGAACGTCCACTTCCACGTCCCTTGCCACGCGCCTTGCCCATTGTAAATGAAGTAAAATAGCTTACACTTGCACTATCAATGGAAAAAGGGTAATAAAGAGTAGATTAGAACCGTGGAAGAGGAAAACCACAGTTATTGTTTACTGGGGTATACCACACTTTTTTAAATAGAGATATTTGCGGCTGAACAGTGAGCGACACACTCAAACTGCTTTTTTTTAAGATACCAAAGGCCCAAAACTGGATAGTACAGCGATTTGACCCGTGGAACTGCGAAACCACACTGGGATTTCGGGCCTACACAAGACTATTTTCAACAGATATATTTTTGCGTCACAACAGTCAGGAGACACTACTGTTTTTCTTTGCGGAAAAAACTACCAAAAGCTGAATAATAGAGATTTTTTACCGTGGGATGGCAAACCCACAGTTATTGTTTACTGGGGTATACCACACTTTTTTAAATAGAGATATTTGCGGCTGAACAGTGAGCGACACACTCAAACTGCTTTTTTTTAGATACCAAAGGCCCAAAACTGGATAGTACAGCGATTTGACCCGTGGAACTGCGAAACCACACTGGGATGTCGGGCCTACACAAGACTATTTTCAACAGATATATTTTTGTGTCACAACAGTCAGGAGATACTACTGTTTTTCTTTACGGAAAAAACTACCAAAAGCTGAATAATAGAGATTTTTTACCGTGGGATGGCAAAA
This sequence comes from Phyllobates terribilis, assembly GCF_046119375.1. Classification (NCBI taxonomy): domain Eukaryota; kingdom Metazoa; phylum Chordata; class Amphibia; order Anura; family Dendrobatidae; genus Phyllobates; species Phyllobates terribilis. The sequence continues at coordinate 113,773,662 of NW_027362768.1, read as the reverse complement.
CCACAGTTATTGTTTACTGGGGTATACCACACTTTTTTAAATAGAGATATTTGCGGCTGAGCAGTGAGCGACACAATCAAACTGCTTTTTTTTTAGATACCAAAGGCCCAAAACTGGATAGTACAGCGATTTGACCCGTGGAACTGCGAAACCACACTGGGATGTCGGGCCTACACAAGACTATTTTCAACAGTTATATTTTTGTGTCACAACAGTCAGGAGACACTACTGTTTTTCTTTACGGAAAAAACTACCAAAACCTGAATAATAGAGATTTTTTACCGTGGGATGGCAAAACCACAGTTATTGTTTACTGGGGTATACCACACTTTTTTAAATAGAGATATTTGCGGCTGAACAGTGAGCGACACATCAAACTGTTTTTTTTTTTAGATACGATGGCCCAAAATGGATAATACAGAGGTTTGAACCGTGGAAGTGCAAAACAACACTTCTGTTTCTCTAGCCTACACCAGACTATTTTCAACAGTTATATTTGTGTCTGAAAAATCAGAGACACGCTTTTTTTTTTGGGGGGGGGGACACACCAAAAGGTTAATAAGACGGGTATTTGTACAGTGTGAAGGAGGAAAAAAAAGTAGGATTTAGATGGAAAAAAAGGATTTTTCCTGGCCCCCGACACCTGGTGCTAAGTCCAGCAATTTCAGCAACAGGAGCACACAGGACTGTAATGCAGCGTTTGCTGGTATAACCACTGTGTCTCCTATACAGCCTGCCTGCCTGGTATCTGGGATGGATATTAGTCCTGAAAAGGACTGTTTGTTTGTTCTGGCAGCCTTTACAGACCCTACACTAACTATTTCGCAGTTTATATCTCTCCCTAAATCAGCAGCGCTGTCCCTACACTGTCTAATCCGGAGCGACTGTGTCCAAGATGGCGGCGCCCCGTTTTAAATACTTGAGGTGACGCTGTGCAGCCAGCCAATCACTGTAATGCCCACAACCAACATGGCTGCAGCATTACAGTGACTGGCTGGCAATCCCTGCATGTTCATTGGCTCTGTAAAGAGCGCCAAACATGCAGGGCGGAGACCCGAGCTCCCGCCCGAGTAACCCGGAAATGCTAGGTGCTCGCCGAACATCCCGAGTAGCGTGATGCTCGGGCGAGTACCGAGCAGTGTCGAGCATGTTCGCTCAACACTACTCTCCAGTTGAAATATGTGTTATCAAACTCTAATTTCCTCCCGCCTGACTTTCGCCCTTTTTTCTGCCCAATATATATACGAGTGTACTATCACCCACACTGTTGGCTTAGCGTCACCTGTAAAAGAAACAAACCACGTTAGGATAACAAGTCCGGTCTTATGTATCTCGCCAAACACGTGGATCGCCATCTTCCTATCCTCTGAACTTCCGTTTTTGACAGTCCTGCTCTTGCTGCTTCCGTGGCCGCGCCTATGCGGAATGAGTGTGTCCCGTAATCTTTGGAGTGGTTCCCTGCCGATGTTATGCATTTATTAAATATAGCTTGGAACTGGTATCTTGATAATGGCGTTCCATCAATGTGTGATAGGAAGAAATTACTTTGTGATCTGATGGTTATATATGTTTTTACTATTGTTACCCGACTCAGTGTACCGTTTGTGGGTTGCAGAAGTACCCAAGTGCCCCTGCCCGCTGGAACCATTTTTGATTGGCGTATGCGTAGACGTATTTCATTATTGGCTATGACTACGTCCTGGTGTAATAAGCCTCCACTGGTGGTAATTTTGGATTGAGGGACTAATTCGCTTATGCATAGCGCCCCAAAGAAGGCGATCGCAAATGCAGTAGACAGTAGTGTTGCTTCAAATTGTGAGTGTCATGTTAATGGTGTTAGGGATATGATGTGAGAAATCAGTTTTAGTGACACGGGACGGGACGTCTACACTCCTGACTTGGCTGACCCCTTTTCCACCCTTTTATGGATTGTCTGATGATGAATCTTTGTCACATCTCCCCAATTCAGTAGTTGGAAGTGAAATGCTACTCCGGTCAGACACCGCTGTGCTGATGCCCCAGATATGCCCCTCATCATTTGCTGGTGGAGAAATTCTATGGTGACTTGTGATCTGGCTTGTTCACATTGGTCAACCCGTCTGCCTGCTACTAGTCGAGTCCACTCTTCCCATGCCTTACCGTATGCTTGCCACATCGACGGGGCAACTGACGCTCTGATTAATGCCATCAACTCTTCGCCACTAGATCCCATAGGGAGGGTGGGCAACTGTTGCCCGATGGGTGGGCGTTGGGGAAGAGCTCTGTGAAAATCTGCCAATTGAATTGTGATAAAGCGTTAGCAGCAGCTTTAGACCCCTCTGCATCGTGGCTAGCGCGGACCCATGCCTTGTGTTTTAGGCAAAGGAATGCTAGCCGGCGTAGTAGGCCTAGCACTGGGAGAGACGATGATGCCATCTTAATAATGCAGTGCGCTAGGCTGGTGTTTTTTGTTATGAAGCGTATATTTTTGTTAGCCAGGCGCGCGCCCCATATTTCTATTGCTACCACTATTGGGAAGAAAAATTATTTTCAGGGCTAGATGCAGCTAAAAATTATTATTAATTTCAAAGCTGGTGGAGCTTGGTATAGATGGCCTAATACAATGAGTACCACACACTGCTACAAGCCCAAATATTTTTTCAGAGCAAGATGCAGATAAAAATTATTTTGAATTTGCAAGCTGGTGGAGGTTAGTATAGATGGACTAATAGAACAAGTCCCACACACTGCTACAATCCGAAGCCCAAATATTTTTTCAGAGCTAGATGCAGATAAAAATTATTTTGAATTTGCAACCTGGTGGAGGTTAGTATAGATGGACTAATAGAATGATGCTATGCCAAAAAGGTTTTACTTCACTAGGCGCAGTAAAAATATTAGTATTCTATACACAGGTGGTGTAGCTTGCAACACAGATAGGCTTCTCCACTGACTAACACACACTGCAAGAGGACAGAAAGGATTTGCTTTACTAGATTTAGCCAAATGCTGTGAAAAAAACTTGCACAGCACTGGCACAGACCTGCCTGGCAAAAAGTGATAGGAACTGATGTAACCTAGCCCTGAAAAGGACTGCAATTACAATTAGTCTTTACTCCCAACCTATCTATTTAAGAGCACAGACCTGCCTGATAAAAGTGATAGGAACTGATGTAACCTAGCCCTGAAAAGGACTGCAATTACAATTAGTCTTTACTCCCAACCTATCTATTTAAGAGCACAGACCTGCCTGATAAAAGTCGTAGGAAATTATGTAACCTAGTCCTTAAAAGGACTGCAATCACAACTATTCCCTACTCCCAAGCTATCTGTAGATTTGTGCGAAAATTGTCTTCAAATTAACAAAGTATAGCGCACACAGCAACAGCGGTGCCGTCTAACACACAGCTGCAGCAGTGAGAAAATGGTGGCGACGGGGAAAATGGCTGGGTCTTATAGGGCAAGGACATGTGACATACACTGCCAATGACACATGCTCTTGCTTATGTGAAAAAAAGCAGTTCGCTCCGTGTGTGCGCTGCTGATAGGCTGACAGATTGCACCTCCCCACTGTAAATGCAGGAAAGAGAAAAAAAATGGAGATCTTCATTATTTCTGCAGGGATCCATCCCCTGCCCCTCCCCCCGCCCCGCTGTACACTCAAACTGCGTATTAACATAAATTTTTAGCATTACTGAGAAAAAATCCAGTTATGATTTTGGTGCACAAACAGTTATCGAACATAACCTCGAACAGCCAAATTTTTTTCAAATCGTTCGGGTTCGCCGAACGGCTCAAACACCGCCCAAAAGAGCTCGAATTTGAGATTGGCGAACAGTTCGAGTTGAACACCGCTCATCTCTAGTCATGGGTCTTCCAGCAGGACAATGACCCCAAACATACCTCAAGAAGCACCCAGAAATGGATGGAAACAAAGTGCTGGAAAGTTCTGAGGTGGCCAGCAATGAGTCCTGATCTAATTCCCATTGAACACCTGTGGAGAGATCTTAAAATTGCTGTTGGGAGAAGGCGCCTTCAAATATGAGAGACCTGGAGCAGTGTGCAAAATAAGTGGTCCAAAATTTCAGCTGAGAGGTGTAAAAAGCTTGTTGATGGCTATAGGAATTGATTGCAATTATTCATTCCAAAGGGTGTGCAACCAAATATTAAGTTGAGAGTGCCAACAATTTTGTCCGGCCCAGTTTTAGGGTTTTGTGTGAAATTATGTCCAATTTGCCTTATTTTCTATTTTTTTGTGTGTTGTTACACACAAAGGAAACATACATGTATATAACAGAACATGTATAATTGCAATAATTCTCTGGGAGAAATACTTCATTTTGTGGAACAATTTCAAAGGTACCAACTCTTTCGGCCATGACTATATATATATATATATATATATATATATATATATATATATACAGTACAGACCAAAAGTTTGGATACACCTTCTCATTTATAGATTTTTCTGTATTTTCATCACTATCAAAATTGTACATTAACACTGAAGGCATCAAAACTATGAATTAACACATGTGGAATTATATACTTAACAAAAAAGTGTGAAACAACTGAAAATATGTCTTATATTCTAGGTTCTTCAAAGTAGCCACCTTTTGCTTTGATGACTGCTTTGCACACTCTTGGCATTCTCTTGATGAGCTTCAAGAGGTAGTCACCGGAAATGGTCTTCCAACAATCTTGAAGGAGTTCCCAGAGATGCTTAGCACTTGTTGGCCCTTTTGCCTTCACTCTGTGGTCCAGCTCACCCCAAACCATCTCGATTGGGTTCAGGTCTGGTGACTGTGGAGGCTAGGTCATCTGACGTAGCACCCCATCACTCTCCTGCTTGGTCAAATAGCCCTTACACAGCCTGGAGGTGTGTTTGAGATCATTGTCCTCTTGAAAAATAAATGATGGTCCAACTAAACGCAAACCGGATGGAATAGCATGCCTTTGCAAGATGCTGTGGTAGCCATGCTGGTTCAGTATGCCTTCAATTTTTAATAAATCCCCAACAGTGTCACCAGCAAAGCACCCCCACAGCATCACACCTCCTCCTCCATGCTTCACGGTCCTCTTAACAGTTGTTGTAGAGATGTGTCTGCTGCTAGAACTCTGTGTGGCATTGACCTGGTCTCTAATCTGAGCTGCTCTTAACCTGCGATTTCTGAGGCTGGTGACTTGGATAAACTTATCCTCAGAAGCAGAGGTGACTCTTGGTCTTCCTTTCCTGGGGCTGTCCTCATGTGAGCCAGCTTCTTTGTAGCGCTTGATGGTTTTTGCAACTGCACTTGGGGACACTTTCAAAGTTCGCCCAATTTTTCGGACTGACTGACCTTCATTTCTTAAAGTAGTGATGGCCACTTGTTTTTCTTTACTTAGCTGCTTTTTTCTTGCCATAATACAAATTCTAACAGTCTATTCAGTAGGGCTATCAGCTGTGTATCCACCTGACTTCTGCACAACACAACTCATGGTCCCAACCCCATTTATAAGCCAAGAAATCCCACTTATTAAACCTGACAGGGCACACCTGTGAAGTGAAAACCATTTCCGGTGACTACCTCTTGAAGCTCATCAAGAGAATGCCAAGAGTGTGCAAAGTAGTCATCAAAGCAAAAAGTGGCTACTTTGAAGAACCTAGAATATAAGACATATTTTCAGTTGTTTCACACTTTTTTGTTAAGTATATAATTCCACATGTGTTAATTCATAGTTTTGATGCCTTCAATGTGAATGTACAATTTTCAAAGTCATGAAAATACAGAAAAATCTTTAAATGAGAAGGTGTGTCCAAACTTTTGGTCTGTACTGTATATATAGTGGATATGTATATATAATTGTATATGTAGTGGTGCTTACAATGTTAAAATACAAAGAGAATTACCACGAGATTTTATAAAAGTTGAATTCCCCTGTGCATGTGGGAGGGACGATGCATGAGATCCACTAATTCTAATTATTGCTTTAAGTAGGAGATTTTGGCAGAAGGTCAGGAAATAATAGGAGAATGTGTGAATCTGCAGAACACAGCAGCCACAAGCTTAATCATTTGAATAAAGCCATTTTTCCCCAGACTCTGAGTGATGTTCAATGTTCTGGATAGATCTAACACAATCAGTCTGCTCTCTGGTGTATATCTGTTTCCTGCTGACTCAGATGCACGGCTTCTCCTGCCATTTTTAAACAGAATCGTTCATATTGGGCACTTTTTCTTTCATGAGACAATACATCTTATTTATATGGTAATCTACCTGGGAGACCTCAGTGACACAGAAGCTTCCAATAAGAGCCATATCTTGATTATTAAGTTCAATTCTTTGGTCTAATTAAATCAAACAGACCCAATTTCAGGCACTGTGGCAATGTAAGGCTATGTTCACATGTCCAGTAGTGATCAGTTAGAAAGGATCCAGCAGCAATCCGTTGGCAAAAAAAGTTGTGCAGACACAACTTTTTAGTCCATTTTTAAAAAACTGATCTCTGCTGGATCAGTGTTTTTAACATTGAAGTCTATGGAAAACGGATCAGTTAATTAGCCATTTGTTTTTCTTTAATTTGTAACAGATCAGTTTTTTACTTGATCCTTGGTTTTCAATTTTACAGGCTTCATTATGTGGTAAAAATGACCATATAACATGATTTCACAAGTCTATATTTTATGTACTGTCAGTATTTTAGTGGTTAAAAAAAAATCAGAACTTTTAAAAATATATATTTAATTTGTGCCAGCATCCTATGAAGCCTGACATTTTTGCTATCCTGCAGAATCAAATATGTTAATTTTTTTTTTTTTTATTAAGAAAGGGAGTAATTTTTATTTTAGGTACACTTCACCTGTGAGAGACAGAATCTAAAAATAAAAAATAGAAAATCACATTGTATGATTTTTAGATAATTAAATAGCATTTTATTGCATTAAATAAGTATTTGATCATCTACCAACCAGCAAGAATTCTGGCTCTCACAGACCTGTTAGTTTTTCTTTAAGAAGCCCTCCTCTGCACTCATTGCCTGTATTAATTGGACTTGTTTAAACTCATTACCTATATAAAAGACACCTGTCCACACACTCAATCAATCACACTCCAACTTCTCCTCCAAGGCCAAGACCAAAGAGCTGTCTAAGGACACCTGGGACAAAATTGTAGACCTAGACAAGGCTGGGATGGGCTACAGAACAATAGGCAAGCAGCTTAGTAAGAAGGCAACAACTGCTGGCACAATTACTAGAAAATGAAAGAAACACAAGATGACTGTCAATCTTCTTCGGTCTGGGGCTCCATACAAGATCTCTCCACGTGGGGTAAGGATGATTCTGAGAAAGGTCAGGAATCAACCCAGAACTACACGGGAAGACCTGGTCAATGACCTGAAGAGAGCTGAGACCAGGGGTGGATTAAGAGTAGCAAGGGACCCGGCAGTTTAGAAGGCGAGCCCCCACCCCCCCCCCACACACACACACCTGATGCATCACATGTCACATGATCCCCTGTGATAGATCATGTGATAGTTCACGTGAAATTAATTTGGCACAATATTAATATATTAATTATAATAATTTTTTTTAGGCTGTGTGCCCACTATGCGTTTTTTAAGCGTTTCCGCAGCTGCAATTCCGCTGCAGAAACGCTTAAAACGCTAGGTAGAAAGGTCTGCCATGTTCCCCAATGATAATTCGCATGTGCTGTGCACATGCTGTGGAAATTTCCGCTGCGGATTATCATTGCGGAAAAATCCACAGCACTACCAATTATTTTGCGGAAGCGCAGCGTTTTCGCCGCCATTGACTTGCATTGGAACGCATGGAATCCGCATCACTGCATCTGTACATGCGGATTCCATGCGTTTCAATGTGTGGATGATACCTGGGTTTGGAGAAGAGGAGACTCTCCTCCGGACCCGGGTACCATAGAACCTGTAAAAAAAGAATAAAATAAAAAAGAAAGATTATACTTACCTTCTGATGGCCCCCGGTGTCTTTATCCGATGTGTCCTGGCTTGCTCGCGGTAGACTAAAGGACCTGTGGTGACGTCATTTAGTCATGTGACGGGTCACGCGACCGCTGAGGTCGGCAGGCCATCAGAAGGTAAGTATATATTTATTTTTTATTTTTTACCATTCTTTTACGCTCACACTATATAAATCCTTGCCAGTTGCATGGATTTATATAGTGTGACCAAGTTGTCAAGCACTTTCCAAGTGATGCTAAAATCGCTTGGAAAGTGCTTGACTACCCGCATGCGGAAATGCATGTGGAGAACACTTCACATCCGCTTGTCCCTGGCAGGAAAAACGCATGTAAAATCCGCATGCGTTTCTTCTTCCAGGGAGATGCAGAAACGCTCAAAAAAAGTCCGGAGCATTTCTGCATTGTGGGCACATAGCCTTACATTAATTGTATGACTTAATATTGAGCACACGTAGCCATCTATACACAGCAGGAGGCTGCACGGTGCCATCAATACACAGCAGGAGGCCACACGTAGCCATCTATACACAGCAGGAGGCCGCACGGTGCCATCTATACACAGCAGGAGGCCCCAAGGTGCCATCTATACACAGCAGAAGGCCGCACGGTGCCATCTATACACAGCAGGAGGCCGCATGGTGCCATTTATACACAGCAGGAGGCCGCACAGTGCCATCTATACACAGCAGGAGGCCGCACGGTGCCATCTATACACAGCAGGTGGCCGCATGTAACCATCTATACACAGCAGGAGGCCACAGGTAGCCATCTATACACAGAAGGAGGCCGCACGTAGCCATCTATACACAGCGGGAAGCCGCACGTAACCATCTATACACAGCATTAGGCTGCACGTAGCCATCTATACACAGCAGGAGGCCGCACGTAGCCATCGATACACAACAGGAGGCCGCACGTAGCCATCTATACACAGCGGGAGGCCGCACGTAGCCATCTATACACAGCAGGAGGCTGCATGGCGCCATTTATACACAGCGGGAGGCCGCACGTAGCCATCTATATACAGTGGGAGGCCGCACGTAGCCATCTATGCACAGCAGGAGGCCGCACAGCACCATCTATACACAGCAGGAGGCCGCACGGTGCCATCTATACACAGCGGGAGGCCGCATGCAGTCACGCACACACACACATATACAGTCATATACATACACGCATAAACACATTTGAAACACAAAAATACATATAAACAGACATCACACAATGATATCTGCCTGCACACACACACACACACTCACTCAATCACACACACAAACACTCGCACACACTCACACACACTCACCATCCCCCGGCTCAGCTTCAGTCCTCTAGCTCCTCTCCGGTGCAGCAGTGCAACGCGCACTGCGTGACATCACACTATCAGACACGGCCGCACACAGCAGGAGGCCGCACGGTGCCATCTATACACAGCAGGAGGCCACATGGTGCCATTTATACACAGCAGGAGGCCGCACAGTGCCATCTATACACAGCAGGAGGCCGCACGGTGCCATCTATACACAGCAGGTGGCCGCATGTAACCATCTATACTCAGCAGGAGGCCACAGGTAGCCATCTATGCACAGCAGGAGGCCGCACGTAGCCATCTATACACAACGGGAAGCCACACGTAACCATCTATACACAGCAGGAGGCTGCACGTAGCCATCTATACACAGCAGGAGGCCGCACGTAGCCATCGATACACAACAGGAGGCCGCACATAGCCACCTATACACAGCAGGAGGCTGCATGGCGCCATTTATACACAGCGGGAGGCCGCACGTAGCCATCTATATACAGTGGGAGGCCGCACGTAGCCATCTATACACAGCAGGAGGCCGCACAGCACAATCTATACACAGCAGGAGGCCACATGGTGCCATCTATACACAGTGGGAGGCCGCATGCAGTCACGCACACACACACACATATACAGACATATACATACACGCATAAACACATTTGAAACACAAAAATACATATAAACAGACATCACACAATGATATCTGCCTGCACACACACACACACACTCACTCAATCACACACACAAACACTCGCACACACTCACACACACTCACACACACTCACCATCCCCCGGCTCAGCTTCAGTCCTCTAGCTCCTCTCCGGTGCAGCAGTGCAGCGCGCACTGCGTGACATCACACTAGCAGACACGGCCGCACACAGGGTCGTGTCTCCTAGCTGTGACGCGGCCGGGCCAGCACACATGGAAGTAGCGGCCATGAGCCGCTGCTGGGGGAGCGGTCCGGGGGCCCCCCCGCCACTGTCTGCCGGTATGTGCCACAGCGCCATACATATTATAATGAGGGCAATCTGGCCATGGACCCCTGGAGCCCCGGGCCCCCTGGGGCCCCGGGCTGTAGCCCAGATTGCCCTCATTATAATCCGCCTATGGCTGAGACCACAGTCTCAAACATTACCGTTAGTAACACACTGCGCCATCATGGATTAAAATCCTGCAGGGTATGTAAGGTCCCCCTGCTTTTGCATGCACATGTCCAGGCACATTCGAAGTTCGCCAATGATCATGTGGATGATCCACAGGAGGCATGGGAGAAGGTCATATGGTCAGATGAGACCAAAATAGAACTTTTTGCTACCAACTCCACTCGCCATGTTTAGAGGAATAAGAAGGATGAGTACAACCAATAACACTGTCCCAACCATGAAGCATGGTGGGGTATACAATACTTTGGGGGTGCTTTTCTGTAAAGGGAACAGGATGACTGCACCGCATTAAAGGAAGGATGGATGGGGTCAAGTATCACAAGATTTTGGCCAACAACCTCTTTCCCTCAATAAGAGCATTAAAGATGAGTCATGGCTGGGTCTTTCAGCAAGACAATGACCCGAAACACACAGCCAGGGCAACTAAGGATTGGCTCCATAAGAAGCATTTCAAGGTCCTGGAGTGGCCTAGCCAGTCTCCAGACCTGAACCCAATAGAATATCTTTGGCAGGAGTTGAAACTCAATGTTGCTCAGCGACAGCCCCGAAACCTGAAAGATCTGGAGAAGATCCATATGGAGGAGTGGGCCAAAATCCCTGCTGCAGTGTGTGTAAAGTTGATCAAGAACTAAAGGAAACGTCTGACCTCTGTAATTGCAAACAAAGGTTTCTGTACCAAATATTAGGTTCGGTTTTTCTATTGAATCAAATAGTTATTTCATGCAATAAAATGCAAATTAATTATTTAAAAAAAATACAATTTGATTTTCTGGATTTTTTTAAGATTCTGTCTCTTACAGTTGAAGTGTATTGAAGTGTATGTACGATAAAAATTACAGACCTCCATTCTTTGAAAGTGGGAAAACTTGCAAAACCAGCAGTGCATCAAATACTTATTTTCCCCACCGTATAGTAAAAATGATGATCTCCTTTGAACCCCAACTTCGAATAAAAAAGATGGCAGCAACAGTGATCTTCAGAAAACCCCATCAACCACAGCACATCATGATGTTAGTCACAGGGGGGGATTGATGGGTGTCGAAATATTCTGGTCATGCAATCGCGCCACTTAAATGCCTATTTCAGAGATTGACAACTACATGTAAGTGGTTAAAGGGACTCTATCAGCACAGAATGTCTGTTCAAACCAAGTACGGGTACTAGGTGCTTCATGGTTGAGTCCAATCATTTATATACAGTGAAGGAAATAATTATTTGATCCCTTGCTGATTTTGTAAGTTTGCCCACTGACAAAGACATGAACAGCCTATAATTTTAAGGGTAGGTTAATTTTAACATTGAGAGATAGAATATCCAAAAAAAAAATCAAGAAAATCACATTGTATAAATTAGATAAATGTATTTGCATTTTGCAGTGAGAAATAAGTATTTGATTTGTCTGGCAAACAACACTTAATACTTGGTGGCAAAACCCTTGTTAGCAAGCACAGCAGTCAGACGTTTTTTGTAGTTGATGATGATGAGGGTTGTGCACATGTCAGTCAGGAGCAATTTGGGTCCACTCCTCTTTGCAGATCATCTCTAAATCATTCAGATTTTGAGGCTGTCACTTGGCAACTCGGAGCTTCAACTCCCTCCATAAGTTATCTATGGGTTTAAGGTCTGGAGACTGGCTAGGCCACTCCATGACATTAATGTGCTTCTTTCTGAGCCGCTCCTTTGTTGCCTTGGCTGTATGTTTTGGGTCATTGTCTTGCTGGAAGACCCAGCCACGACCCATTTTTAATGTCCTGGCGGAGGGAAGGAGTTTGTCACTCACGATTTTACGGTACACGGCTCCATCCATTCTCCCATTGATGTGGTGAAGTAGTCCTGTGCCCTTAGCAGAGAAACATCCCCAAAACATAATGTTTCCACCTCCATGCTTGACAGTGGGGACAGTGTTCTTTGGGTCATAGGCAGCATTTCTCTTCCTCCAAACACGGCGAGTTAATGCCAAAGAGCTCAATTTTTGTCTCATCTGACCACAGCACCTTCTCCCAATAACTCACAGAATCATCCAGGTGTTCATTGTCAAACTTCAGATGGGCCTTCTTGAGCAGGGGGACCTTCCGGGCACTGCATGATTTTAAACCTTTAAGGCGTAATGTGTTACCAATGGTTTTCTTGGTGACTGTGGTTCCAATTGCCTTGAGATCATTAACAAGTTCCCCCCGTGTAGTTTTAGGCTGATCTCTCACCTTCCTCATGATCAAGGATACCCCATGAGGTGAGATTTTTCATGGTGCGCCAGATCGATGTCGATTGACAGTCATTTTATATTTCTTCCATTTTCTTACTATTGCACCAACAGTTGTCTACTTCTCACCCAGCATCTTACTTATGGTTTTGTAGCTCATTCCAGCTTTGTGCAGGTCTATGATCTTGTCCCTGACATCCTTAGAAAGCTCTTTGGTCTTGCCCATGTTGTTGAGGTTAGAGCCTGACTGATTAATTGAGTCTGTGGACAGGAGTCTTTTATACAGGTGACTATGTAAGACAGCTGTCTTTAATGCAGGTAACGAGTTGATTAGGAGCATCTAACTGGTCTGTAGGAGCCAGAACTCATAATGGTTTGTAGGGGATCAAATACATATTTCTCACTGCAAAATGCAAATAAATTTATCTAATTTATACAATGTGATTTTCTTGATTTTTTGGGGGATATTCTATCTCTCAATGTTAAAATTAACTAACCCTTAAAATTATAGACTGTTCATGTCTTTGTCAGTGGGCAAACTTAAAAACAGCAAGGGATCAAATAATTATTTCCTTCACTGTACACCTTCCCACTTGCTTGTTTTCCATCTATCTCCACCCTTCTCTAGCTCTTTGAAGCCAGAGCTGTCAATCAAAGAAGAGGGAGGTGGAGTTAAAGGTAAAACAAGCAGGTGGGAAGGTTTATTTAAATGTTTGGCCGTGCCGTGAAGCACCGAGGAGCGGGACTTAGTTTGAATAGTCATTATGTGCTGACAGAGTCCCTTTAAACAGCAATGATTGAAGCTAGTTCTGATCGCTGCTGTTCTACATCACAGCCAATGCCTTCCTTTTATAGAACGGGCTTAGCTCCTGAGTCAGGTACATACAACAGCACTCAATGACCTGCACCTGCCAAGTTTGGAAAGGGATTAATATTATATGGTCAATTCTGGTTACCGTAATCTTTTTCCTGGTGATGGCTAAAAATTGTAAGATGTTTTTTTTATCTTGAAGTACAACATTTACATTATTTCTGGTTCATTTGGTTTCTCATACTTTTTCCTAAAATGATGGGAACATAGAAAATGTTTTCTAGTTTTTGCCTATTGTAACAGGAGATGCTGCTTTTGGCAGCAAGTGGTTTTATCATGCTGACTGAGGCTGGGTTCACACATAATGCGTAACATGTGCTGTGAAAATGGCCTTTAATCCTCACCAAATCTACCGTTGTTACATTCAGATTTTATTGTGGATTTTAAAGCTTTGGCCACAGACTTTATCCAGTGAATTATAACGTGACAAATGCTTTGCAAAAATCTTCAGCAGCGTACTCCTGTCTAGAATCTGCTATGGATTTTTTTACACTATTTGTAAATTGGGTTTGGGTACTTAAATTTCATTGCATTTTGCGTAATTTCAATGCACATGCTTCCACTGAAATTCTGCAAGAAATACGCTATGTGTGAACTCAAACTTTTCCAATAAGTTGTGTTATAGGCTGCTAAGAATGGTTTAATAGAATATGGAGTAGTAGGACTCCATATAACTGTTAGGGAATTATGGAAATAGCTGCTCACATGGAATAGCTCTTATCGAGTAGTATGGAGAGTCTCCACACATTAGTTCCTTGTTACATACAACTCTTTTTTATTGCAGCCATTCATAGACAGAGCAATGAAGTACCCTGCATCTTCAAAAAGTTGGGACTTACAGATATCATTGGACCATGAGCAATAAAACGCAAATGGTGGCCAACACTCCAGGAAAGAAAAAGTGCACTTGGCAAAAATAGGTCTGTATCTAGCCACCAATACTTGACAAAGGCATGAAGCCTAAATGTTGCATCTACTGGAATAAACACCTGTAGTTTCTGTATTTTATTTATGAGCGCAGCCTCAACTTTATTATTGTTGGATCAGTTGCATATGGACAGGTATGCTAGCTAGCATATGCAAGCTGATGATCATGGCACAATGTCCAATGCAATGTCTTAAGGGAAACCTGTCACCTGGTTTTCCCAATATAAAGTAGGGCCAGCACTTATAAGCACTCTTTTACAGCACTCTAGTAAGAATTCCCTATGCAAGGCACAAAAAGAGCTTTTATTATACTTACAGAGAGTGCGGTCCAGTCTGATGAGCATCTCTGGTCTTGATCCGACGCCTCCTCTCTTCTTTAACCACTTCGCACCAGAGCCTGTTTTTGCCTTCGTGACCGGGGAAATTTTTTCAATTCTGACCACTGTCACTTTATGAGGTAATTACTCTGGAACGCTTCAACGGATTCCCCTGATTCTGAGATTGTTTTTTCGTGACATATTGTACTTCATGATAGTGGTAAAATTTCTTCGATATCACTTGCGTTTCTTTGTGAAAAAATCGGAAATTTGGCGAAAATTTTGAAAATTTTGCAATTTTCAAACTTTGAATTTTCATGCCCTTAAATCAGAGAGATACAGTACAGACCAAAAGTTTGGACATACCTTCTCATTTAAAGATTTTTCTGTATTATCATGACTATGAAAATTGTACATTCACACTGAATGCATCAAAACTATGAATTAACACATGTGGAATTATATACTTAACAAAAAAGTGTGAAACAACTGAAAATATGTCTCATATTCTAGGTTCTTCAAAGTAGCCACCTTTTGCTTTGATGACTGCTTTGCACACTCTTGGCATTTTCTTGATGAGCTTCAAGAGGTAGTCACCGGAAATTGTTTTCACTTCACAGGTGTGCCCTGTCAGGTTTAGTAAGTGGGATTTCTTGCCTTATAAATGGGGTTGGGACCATCAGTTGTGTTGTGCAGAAGTCTGGTGGATACACAGCTGATAGTCCTACTGAATAGACTGTTAGAATTTGTATTATGGCAAGAAAAAAGCAGCTAAGTAAAAAAAACGAGTGGTCATCATTACTTTAAGAAATGAAGGTCAGTCAGTGCGAAAAATTTGGCAAACATTGAAAGTGTCCCCAAGTGCAGTTGTAAAAACCATCAAGCGCTACAAAGAAACTGGCTCACATGAGGACCGCCCCAGGAAAGGAAGACCAATAGTCACCTCTGCTTCTGAGGATAAGTTTATCCGAGTCACCAGCCTCAGAAATCGCAAGTTAACAGCAGCTCAGATTAGAGACCAGGTCAATACCACACAGAGTTCTAGCAGCAGACACATCTCTTCAACAACTGTTAAGAGGAGACTTTGTGCAGCAGGCCTTCATGGTAAAATAGTTGCTAGGAAACCACTGCTAAGGACAGGCAACAAGCAGAAGAGACTTGTTTGGTCTAAAGAACACAAGGAATGGACATTAGACCAGTTGAAATCTGTGCTTTGGTCTGATGAGTCCAAATTTGAGATCTTTGGTTCCAACCACTGTGTCTTTGTGCGACGCAGAAAAGGTGAACGGATGGACTCTACATGCCTGGTTCCCACCGTGAAGCATGGAGGAGGAGGTGCGATGGTGTGGGGGTGCTTTGCTGGTGACACTGTTGGGGATTTATTCAAAATTGAAGGCATACTGAACCAGCATGGCTACCACAGCATCTTGCAGCGGCATGCTATTCCATCCGGTTTGCGTTTAGTTGGACCATCATTTATTTTTCAACAGGACAATGACCCCAAACACACCTCCAGGCTGTGTAAGGGCTATTTGACCAAGAAGGAGAGTGATGGGGTGCTACGCCAGATGACCTGGCCTCCACAGTCACCAGACCTGAACCCAATCGAGATGGTTTGGGGTGAGCTGGACCGCAGAGTGAAGGCAAAAGGGCCAACAAGTGCTAAGCATCTCTGGGAACTCCTTCAAGAATGTTGGAAGACCATTTCCAGTGACTACCTCTTGAAGCTCATCAAGAGAATGCCAAGAGTGTGCAAAGCAGTCATCAAAGCCGAAGGTGACTACTTTGAAGAACCTAGAATATAAGACATATTTTCAGTTGTTTCACACTTTTTTGTTAAGTATATAATTCCACATGTGTTAATTCATAGTTTTGATGCCTTTAGTGTGAATGTACAATTTTCATAGTCCTGAAAATACAGACAAATCTTTAAATGAGATGGTGTGTCCAAACTTTTGGTCTGTACTGTATGTCACACAAAATAGTTAATAAATAACATTTCCCACATGTCTACTTCACATCAGCACAATTTTGGAACCAAAATTTTTTTTTGTTAGGAAGCTATAAGGGTTAAAAGTTGACCAGCGATTTCTCATTTTTACAACAAAATTTACAAAAACATTTTTTTAGGGACCACATCTTATTTGAAGTGACTTTGAGGGGCCTTTATGACAGGAAATACCCAAAATTGATACCATTCTAAAAACTTCACCCCTCAAGGTGCTCAAAACCACATTCAAGAAGTTTATTAACCCTTCAGGTGCTTCACAGGAATTTTTGGAATGTGGAAGAAAACAATGAACATTTAACTTTTTTTCACAAAACTGCTACTTTAACCTTAAATTTTTAATTTTCACAAGGGCAGCCAGAAAAAATAGACCCCAAAATGTGTTGTGCAATTTCTCCTGAGCACGCTGATACCCCATATGTGGTGCAAAGACACTGTTTGGGCGCACGGCATGGCTTGGAAGGTAAGGAGCGCCATTTGACTTTTGGAATGGAAATTTGACTGGAATCGATAGCGGACGCCATGTTGCATTTGGAGAGCCCCTGAGGTGCCTAAACAGTGGAAACCCCCAACAAGTGACCCCATTTTGGAAACTAGACCCCTCAAGGAACTTATCTAGATGTGTGGTGAGCACCTTGAACCCCCAGGGGCTTCATAGAATTTTATAATGTTGAAGTGTGAAAATAAAAAACACATTTTTAACACAAAACTGCTACTTTAGCCTCAAATTTTTAATTTTCACAAGGGCAGCCAGAAAAAATGGACCCCAAAATGTGTTGTGCAATTTCTCCTGAGTACGCTGATACCCCATATGTGGTGCAAAGCCACTGTTTGGGCGCACGGCATGGCTTGGAAGGTAAGGAGCGCCATTTGACTTTTGGAATGGAAATTTGACTGGAATCGATAGCGGACTCCATGTTGTATTTGGAGAGCCCCTGAGGTGCCTAAACAGTGGAAACCCCCAACAAGTGACCCCATTTTGGAAACTAGACCCCTCAAGGAACTTATCTAGATGTGTGGTGAGCACCTTGAACCCCCAGGGGCTTTACAGAATTTTATAATGTTGAAGTGTGAAAATAAAAAAACACATTTTTAACACAAAACTGCTACTTTAGCCTCAAATTTTTAATTTTCACAAGGGCAGCCAGAAAAAATGGACCCCAAAATGTGTTGTGCAATTTCTTCTGAGCACGCTGATACCCCATATGTGGTGCAAAGACACTGTTTGGGCGCACGGCATGGCTTGGAAGGTAAGGAGCGCCATTTGACTTTTGGAATGGAAATTTGACTGGAATCGATAGCGGACGCCATGTTTCATTTGGAGAGCCCCTGAGGTGCCTAAACAGTGGAAACCCCCAACAAGTGACCCCATTTTGGAAACTAGACCCCTCAAGGAACTTATCTAGATGTGTGGTGAGCACCTTGATCCCCCAGGGGCTTCACAGAATTTTATAATGTTGAAGTGTGAAAATAAAAAAACACATTTTTAACACAAAACTGCTACTTTAGCCTCAAATTTTTAATTTTCACAAGGGCAGCCAGAAAAAATGGACCCCAAAATGTGTTGTGCAATTTCTCCTGAGCACGCTGATACCCCATATGTGGTGCAAAGCCACTGTTTGGGCGCACGGCATGGCTTGGAAGGTAAGGAGCGCCATTTGACTTTTGGAATGGAAATTTGACTGGAATCGATAGCGGACTCCATGTTGCATTTGGAGAGCCCCTGAGGTGCCTAAACAGTGGAAACCCCCAACAAGTGACCCCATTTTGGAAATGACACCTCTGACTCTGGGAATTCATCTATTGGTTTAGTGACCATTTTAACTCAATGGATGATTTCCAGAAACAAGCACGCAATGGAAGGTTTAGATTCTGGAGAACCCCCCTGGAAATTAAGTGAGCTCTACTCGAATGTGTCATTCACTAAATTAACCAAATGTTTGAATGACAAATTGGGATACATTTTTACAGTTTAAAAACGTGGTTCTGTGTGGAAGATTTTAAAGCAGTCAGTGACGCATAAGGCTGGCAATGATGGGCATTGTGGGCAATAGTAGCGGGTATCACGCCTCATTCCTCTCTTAGTACATACACAACATCTTTTCTTAGGGTTCCTTCTTGTTTCCGTTGCTGGAATAAGTGCAATAAAATGTCGCTCAGTGAGTCTTTTCACATCCTCAGATTCTAATGGATGAGCGGGGCTAACACTTTGAAAGGCAAGATTTTCAATTACCTTTTCTTGATAATCAAGAAAAGGATCTGAATTTCCTGCTTTTTTGTACAACACAAAAGAATTGTATGTGGCCACCTGAAACAAATAAATAACCAACTTTTTATACCAGGTATAGGACTTTCTTGATACGGCTGTAGAACCTGGTCTGCAAGGTCCACACCCCCCATGTGTTTGTTGTAGTCAATGACTGACACAGGTTTTTGCTTCGGAGTGGTGGATCCTAGTTCTACAATGGCCCTTGTGGCATCTGTGTGGATCGAGCTGAGGACAAAAATATCCCTCTTACCCCTATATTTCAGGGCAAGCAGCTCTCCATTGCGTACAGCCCCTGACTGCCCCTTTTGGAAGTTTTGGTTGACCAATGGCTGTGGAAACCCCTGACGGTTTTTACGAATGGTCCCACAAGCCCCGATGTTGTGTTCAACAAGACTTTTAAATAGGGGTATGCTGGTGTAATAATTGTCCACATATAGATTGTAGCCTTTTTGAAAAAATGGACTTATCAGCTCCCAAACAATTTTTCCAGATGTCCCCAGATAAGTAGGGCATCCTGGTGGGTTTAGTTGGCTATCTCTCCCCTCGTATATGCGAAAAGCGGATGTGTATCCGGTTGAACTTTCGCACATTTTATAGATCTTTATTCCAAACCTTGCCCTTTTAGATGGGATAAATTGCTTGAGGTGCAGTCTTCCTTTGAATTTTACAAGGGACTCATCTATAGAAATATTTTGTGTTGGGGTGTAGAGCCTTAAGAATTTTTCTGACAAATTTTCAATGATGGGTCTAATTTTATATAACCTGTCATGTTCTGGGGCATTTCTGGGCAGGCATTGACTATTGTCGTTAAAACGCCAAAACCGCATGAGAATTTCATAACGGGTCCTAGGCAGAACGACTGAAAACATAGGGGTGGCTTGAACAGGGTGGTTGGACCAGTAGGATCGAATGCTCGGTTTTTTAACAAGACCCATGGCAAATGTAAGTCCTAAAATTTTTTTTATTTCTGGGACATTAGTTGGTGTCCATAAATTTGCCCTAGCATAGTAAGATCGGGGATTCTGGCTTATGAATTGGGATGCATATAAATTTGTTTGCACGACAATATGCTCTACAAGCTGTCTGTAAAAAACAAATTAAAAAATCTTCCACCTCCACATTTATACCAGGAGTGGCGTTGAAATCAGGGCTGAATGGAGCAGCCGAAACCGAAGCCTCCCATCTGGGAAATGCTAGATCATGTGGCAAAGCCCCTTGTACACTGGCGTGCGCCAATTCACTAGTAGCAGGGACAGCGCTTGTACTGGGCAGTGTTCCCTGATTTGGAGACGTTTCTCCAGTAGCGCTATTTGCCCCTATTGCTGTACTGGTCCTTGGGCTTGAGGATGGACCAGAATCACTGCTCATTTCTGAGCTCTCAGTGTCACCGCTACTAAAGCCCTCAAAATCCATATCTCCATCTGAGATTGCACTGTCATCACTATCAGAACACAGCAGGGCATACACCTCTTCTGCAGTATAAGTCTGACGGGCCATTTTATTTTTATATTTTTTGACTGGACTGAACGGACCGGACTGAACGGACGGGACCGGACCGGACTGACCGGACTGACTGACTGACAGGACTGACTGATCTGACAGGACTGACTGACTGACAGGACTGACTGATCTGACAGGACTGACTGACTGACAGGACTGACTGATCTGACAGGACTGACTGACTGACTGATCTGACAGGACTGACTGACTGATCTGACAGGACTGACTGATCTGACTGATCTGACTGATCTGACAGGACTGGCTGACTGACAGGACTGACTGATCTGACAGGACTGACTGACTGACTGATCTGACAGGACTGACTGACTGACAGATCTGACAGGACTGACTGACTGATCTGACAGGACTGACTGATCTGACAGGACTGACTGACTGACAGGACTGACTGACTGAATGATCTGACAGGACTGACTGACTGACAGATCTGACAGAACTGACTGATCTGACAGGACTGACTGACTGATCTGACAGGACTGACTGACTGATCTGACAGGACTGACTGATGTGACAGGACTGACTGACTGACAGGACTGACTGATCTGACAGGACTGACTGAATGATTGATCTGACAGGACTGACTGACTAACAGATCTGACAGAACTGACAGATCTGACAGGACTGACTGATCTGACAGGACTGACTGATCTGACAGGACTGACTAACACTAACTCTTACTTTCTTTTTTATTTTATTTTATTCACTTTTACAGTGGCAAGGCTGACAGCTCTTGTCACACTGTTTCTCCTCTGCTCTCTCACTGAGATCGGAGGAGAAACAGTGTTTTATCAGCCAGATCGCCCGGGAAAGTTTGTTGCTAAAACAAACTTCCCTGGTGATCTCTCTGATTGGCTGGTGTGACGCTGACATCATCGAGACCTGAGCCAATCAGGTCTCGATGATGTCAGAGGTCACAGCACCGGGATCCCAGCTGCTGCTGAGGTATGTGGGGGGTCCCGATCGCCGACCACCGGCTGTCACTATCTTTTAAATGCTGCGATCGCTATGGATCACGGCATCTAGAAGATAGGAACAGGTTAACATCATGGGGACCTGATCCAATCAGGTCCCCATGATGCCACATGTCAGAGCTATCGCTCTGAACCGGTACCGCAGCGCTAGCGGGACCCTGGGGGTCCTGAGCGCTGCGGGACCACCCACCGTTTTTAAACGTCGGCGCTGCACAAAGCCCAGCAAGCGCCGACGTTTATGTACAGTGGGCGGTCGGGAATCGGTTAATTACAGTTCTCCTTCACTGCTTTATGTGGATTATGCATCCTACATCATTCACACAGTGTCCCCCATGGTGCTCCTGCATAAAATCACTTCTGTGCCATGGGGGACACTGTGTGGATTATGCAGGATGCATCAGTCACACAAAGCACAGAAGGAGAGCTGTGATTGAAAGAAGAGAGGAGGCACCAGATTAAGACCAGAGATGCTCATCGGATCAGACTTCCCAGTCCGTGAGTATAATAAATTGCCTTTTATAATGCCCTGCACAGGGAATTTGGGACATATATACAGCATACTTTATATTGGGAAAACAGGGTGATAGGTTCCCTTTAATGAAGATCTTTAATACGTTTATAATGGTGACTTATCCTTAGGATATTTTGCAATATTAGATCGAAGGGGTTTCAATACACGGCATGAGGGTACCGTGTTTTCGACATATGATGATTAGTGTTGAGCGAGCATGCTCAACACTGCTTAGTACTCGCCCGAGCATCACGCTACTCGGGATGTTCGGCGAGCACTGAGCATTTCCAGGTTACTCGGGAGGGAGCTCGGGTCTCCGCCCTGCATGTTTGGCGCTCTTTACAGAGCCAATGAACATGCAGGGATTGCCAGCCAGTCACTGTAATGCCGGAGCCATGTTGTTTGTGGGCATTACAGTGATTGGTTGTCCGCACAGCGTCACCTCGAGTATTTAAAACCGGGCGCCGCCATCTTGGACACAGTTGCTCCGGATCAGACAGTGTAGGGACAGCGCTGCTGATTTAGGGAGAGATATATCCTGCAAAATAGTTAGTGTAGGGTCTGTAAAGGCTGCCAGATCAAACAAACAGTCCTTCTCAGGACTAATATCCATCCCAGATACCAGGCAGGCAGGCTGTATAGGAGACGCAGTGGTTATACCAGCAAACGCTGCATTACAGTCCTGTGTGCTCCTGTTGCTGAAATTGCTGGACTTAGCTCCAGGTCTCGGGGGCCAGGAAAAATCCCTTTTTTTTCATCTAAATCCTCTTTTTTTTTTCCTCCTTCACACTGTACAAATACCCGTCTTATTAACCTTTTGGTGTCGTCCCCGCCCCCCAAAAAAAAAAGTGTGTCTCTGATCTTTCAGACACAAATATATCTGTTGAAAATAGTCTGGTGTAGGCTAGAGAAACAGAAGTGTGGTTTTGCAGATCCACGGTTCAAACCTCTGTATCATCCACTTTTGGGCCATTTGTATCTAAAAAAGCAGTTTGAGTGTGTCGCTCACTGTTCAGCCGCAAATATATATATTTAAAAAAGTCTGGTATACACCAGTAAATTATAACTGTGGTTTTGCTGTTCCACAGTAAAAAATCTCTATTATCCTGCTTTTGGCATTTTTTGCCGTAAAAAAAAAATAATAGTGTCTCCTGATTGTTCAGACACAAATATATTTGTTGAAAAGAGTCTGGTGTAGGCCCGAGAAATAGAAGTGTAGTTTTGCAGTTCCACGGGTCAAATCTCTGTATTATCCTGCTTTTTTGCATTTTTTGCTGTAAAGAAAAACAGTAGTGTCTCTTGATTGTTCAGACACAAATATATCTGTTGAAAATAGTCTGGTGTAGGCCCGAGAAATACAAGTGTGGTTTTGCAGATTCAAGGGTCAAATCTCTGTATTATCCTGCTTTTTTGCATTTTTTGCTGTAAAGAAAAACAGTAGTGTCTCCTGATTGTTCAGACACAAATATATCTGTTGAAAATAGTCTGGTGTAGGCCCGAGAAATACAAGTGTGGTTTTGCTGTTCTACGGGTCAAATCTCTGTATTATCCTTCTTTTGGCATTTTTTGCCATAAAGAAAAACAGCAGTGTCTCCTGATTGTTCAGACACAAATATATCTGTTGAAAATAGTCTGGTGAAGGCCAGATTACTAGAACTGTGGTTTTGCAGTTCCACGGGTCAAATCTCTGTATTATCCTGCCTTTTTGCATTTTTTGCTGTAAAGAAAAACAGTAGTGTCTCCTGATTGTTCAGACACAAATATATCTGTTGGAAATAGTCTGGTGTAGGCCCGAGAAATACAAGTGTGGTTTTGCAGTTCCACGGGTCAAATCTCTGTATTATCCTGCTTTTTTGCATTTTTTGCTGTAAAGAATAACAGTAGTGTCTCCTGATTGTTCAGACACAAATATATCTGTTGAAAATAGTCTGGTGTAGGCCCGAGAAATACAAGTGTGGTTTTGCAGTTCCACGGGTCAAATCTCTGTATTATCCTTCTTTTGGCATTTTTTGCCGTAAAGAAAAACAGTAGTGTCTCCTGATTGTTCAGACACAAATATATCTGTTGAAAATAGTCTGGCGTAGGCCCAAGAAATACAAGTGTGGTTTAGCAGTTCCATGGTTCAAACCTCTGTATTCTCCACTTTTGGGCCATTTTTACCTAAAAAAAACAGTTTGAGTGTGTCGCTCACTGTTCAGCCGCAAATATATATATTTAAAAT
Organism: Phyllobates terribilis; assembly: GCF_046119375.1. Classification (NCBI taxonomy): domain Eukaryota; kingdom Metazoa; phylum Chordata; class Amphibia; order Anura; family Dendrobatidae; genus Phyllobates; species Phyllobates terribilis. The sequence goes on along the minus strand of NW_027362768.1, from coordinate 113,749,421 downwards.
TTTCTGGTATACCCCAGTAAACAATAACTGTGGTTTTGCCATTCCACGGTAAAAAATCTCTTTTATTCAGCTTTTGGTATTTTTTCCGTAAAGAAAAACAGTAATAGTTTCTCCCTGATTGTTCAGATTGTTTAAAAGAGTCGGATGTAGGCCAGAGAAATAGAACTGTGGCTTTCCTCTTCCACGGTTTTAATCTACTATTTGTTATCCTTTATCCATTGATAGTGCGAGTATAAGCTATTTTACTTTCTTTACAATGGGCAAGGCATGTGGCTAAGGACGTGGATGTGGACGTTCTCGTGATGGTGCGTGCAGAGGACGGGGCTGTGGCCAAGGTGAAAATGTGCCACAACCAACAGCCACATCTTCTCGCTCCCACTTCTTGACTGAATTACTAGGGAAGCACAGAACAACACCAGTATTGCGGACTGATCAGTGTGAACAGGTTATTAATTGGATAGCAGATAATACTTCCAGTTACCTGGGCACCACCACCTCCGGTCTGTCTTCCACACGGTCAACTCTTAGTAGCCATGAGTCTCGACCGCATACTCCTCCTCACCCTGATGCTCCTTCCTCCCACCATGCCGAGTGTCATCAGACAGCAACTGATCCCACACTTGGACACTCTGAAGAGCTGTTCACTGGTACATTTCCAGATTTGTGTCCCTCGCCTGCTCCGCTTGAAGTGGTGGAAGAGGAGATCCCATGTAGCGATGCCCAAATATTTCAATAGCCACGGCTACAGGAAGTCGACACTTGCAATTTGTCACAAGAGGTGGACGATGACGAGACACAATTCCCAGGAAGTGAGGAGGAGGATCGTGGTGCGCAAGTGGAAGAGAAAGAGGTGGTGGATGATCTAGTAACTGACCCAACGTCGCAGGAGGACATGCAGAGCGAGGCCAGCAGCACACAGGGTGAGGGAGGCAGAGTACCCCAACAGGCAGGAAGAAGCAGTGTGGTGGCCGCACACAGAAGGCGAGCAACAGTTCCCCGTAACACAAACAACAGGGACGTTGCCAGTACAACCTGTAGGTCTTCCAGAGTCTGGAATTTTTTTAAAGACTCTGCTGATAACCCCAAAAAGGCCATTTGTACCACCTGCCATGCCAGCATCAGCAGGGGTGACAAAACTACCAGCCTGACCACCACCAGCATGATCAGGCACATGGCAGCAAAGCACTCAACTTTGTGGGGCGAACCCCAGGGTCCACGACCAGTGTCAGCGGGTGTCACCACTGCTTCTTCCGCTGTTGTGCGTGCAATAGAACCCCCTGTTGTGTGTGCAAGGCAATCCCCTGTCCATACTGCATGCAAAGATTCCCCCTCCTCTCAGTCTTCACTTCTTATGGCAGTTTCTCAAGAAACAGCATCAATGTCCACGTCCAGATCCCACCGCAGCATTCAATTGTCCATATCCCAGACCTTTGAACGAAAGCGGAAATTCGCAGCTAACGCCCCACAGGCCACAGTCCTAAATTCGCACATTTCACGACTGCTTGCGTTGGAAATGCTGCCTTTTAGGCTAGTGGAGATGGAATCCTTCCGCAACCTTATGGCGGTGGCCATCCCTCGGTACTCGGTCCCCAGCCAACACTATTTTGCCTGGTGTGCCATCCCCGCACTACAAAAGCACGTGTCCCTAAACATCTGCAGTGCCCTCAACAATGCAGTTACTGGGAGAGTCCACCTGACAACGGACACGTGGACAAGTGCTTGTGGCCAGGGATGGTACATCTCCCTGACGGCACATTGGGTAAACATGGTGGAAGCCGGGACCCAGTCGGACCTTGGGACGGAACACATCTTCCCCACACCGAGGATTGCTGGCCCTATGTCAGTCAGAGTTGCCCCCACAGTGTGCAGCTCCTGCGCATCATCCTCCTCCTCCTCCTCATGTTCAGCCTCCATCTCAGATATCACCACATCAGTTACAAGCTGGAAGCACTGCAGTACTGCCTCCGCCAAGCGGCAACAGTCTGTGCTGAAACTCATAAGCTTAGGTGAAAAACCTCACACTGCTTGTGAGTTGTGGACAGCTGTGAAAGAGCAGGCAGATCTGTGGCTGAGACCGCTGAACCTACATCCAGGCATGGTCATGTGTGACAATGGCCATAACCTGGTGGCGGCTCTGAGGCGAGGCGAGATCACATACGTACCATGCCTGGCTCATGTGCTTAACCTCGTGGTTCAGCGTTTTTTTAAATCGTACCCCGAGTTGCCAGATCTGCTCGTGAAAGTACGCCGTATGTCAGCTCATTTTCACAAGTCGGCTACAGCTTCCGCCACCCTTGCTGTGTTGCAGCAGCGTTTGCAGCTTCCGTCACACTGACTGGTGTGTGATGTCCCCACATGTTGGAACTCTACCCTCCACATGTTGCAAAGGATTTGTGAGCAGAAGAGAGCAGTTGTGGAGTACCAGCTGCAACAAGGCTGTCGATATTCAGGTCAGACTCCACACATAAGACCTCAGAAGTGGACCTGGATGTCTGACATATGTACCATCTTGACAAACTTTGAGGAGTCCACCAAGATGGTGAGTGGTGATGACGCCATCATTAGCGTCAGCATTCCACTTGTCTGTCTTTTGCAAGAGGAGGCATTGCAGCCAGTGTATGATGAGATGGATGAAGAAGCCATAGCGGTCGATTACACACAGCCCAGCCTCATCTCATCCCAACGTGCATTGGGGGACAATGAGGGAGAGGAGGAGGAGGAGGAGGAAGAACAGGAGCTTGTATCATGCGCTGTAGACGGTAGTACCTGTACAACTGTTATACCGTGGGTTCAGCATGGGTGGCCTGAGGTCAGGGGGGAGGAGGTGTTATGTTCTGCTACCAGAGATAAGGAAAGAGAGGAGATCTGTCCCTACGATAGAACTCAGCTTAATCCCTACGATGTAACAGGGGACCTGATCCTGCGATCAGACCTGCTAAAGTCCTAAGCTAGTCTGTACGGAGACCTATAGATGTGGGGAAGGAATCCCTACAAGTACTAAGGACTGGGAGGAATATGGGACACCTCCTAACAGAAATAGTAGCAGACAGACGAACAAACAAAATATATAGAACATAGAGGTCAGTAGACCAAGCAAACTAACAGAGCAAGACACAAAGCACAGGCTAGCTAGAAAGTAGATATACAATGAAGTCCAGCAAAGCCAGAAGGGCGGAGCAGGATTAAATAGGCCAACAAGGTCATGTGACCAGCAAAGGAAAAAAAACCTAAGAGCAAGGTTCTAACAGTACCCCCCCTTCTAAGAGGATCCTCCGGATCCCCTAGGACCAGGCTTATCAGGAAATCTCCTGTGAAACGCTCTGATAAGTCTGGACGCGGAAACATCATCCGACCTCACCCAAGAGTTATCCTCGGGACCGAAACCTTTCCAGGCCACAAGATACTGCAAACTACCTCTATACCGTCTAGAGTTAAGGATGCGAGAAATTTCATATTCCCCGTCCTCCACCACCGGAGGAACAGAGGCAGAGGCGTCACAATCCGATACAACAGCTTTTTTCAACAGAGAGACATGAAATACCGGATTAATTCTCCAGGAGGTAGGAACCTCCAACCTAACAGCAGATTGGTTGACAACCTGAAGCACCTTAAAGGGCCCTACAAACTTGGGACCCAATTTCTTAGAAGGAATCCTCAACCGCAGATTCCTAGAGGACAACCAAACCATGTCACCAACAGCGAACAAAACCTCCTGTCGTTTCCTATCAAAGTAGTCTTTAGATTTTCTGTTGGCCTCCTGAAGATTACCACGCACATCCGTCCAAACTCTCTCCAAATCACCGGAAAAATTCTCCTCCTCAGGCACGGCAGATCCCAACTTGGAGAACGACCCAAACGACGGATGTCTCCCAGAACAACAAAAAAAAGGCGAACAACCAGCAGAAGAAGATGTATGATTGTTCAGAGCAAATTCAGCAAGTGGCAGAAACTCAGACCACCCCTCTTGATTGTCTGCCACAAAACAACGCAAGAACTGCTCAACATCCTGGTTTTTCCTTTCTGTCTGGCCATTAGATTCAGGATGATATCCGGATGAGAACGACAAATGAACTCCCAACCTATCACAAAAGGCACGCCAAAAACGAGCCACGAACTGAGGACCCCTATCAGAAACAATGTCAGTAGGAACGCCATGAAGTCTGACAATTTCCTTGACAAAGGCCTTAGCGAGAGTTTTAGCGCAGGGCAGTTTGACGAAAGGAACCAAGTGACACATCTTGCTAAAACGGTCCACGACCACCCAGATGACAGTAAAACCCTCAGAGGGGGGAAGGTCAGTTATAAAGTCCATAGCCAAATGTGTCTAAGGAGCACTGGGAACCTCCAAAGCACAAAGCAACCCCGCAGCAGAAGTATGTGAGGACTTAGATCTAGCACATATAGTACATTGACGCACCCACTTAATGACTTCCTTCTGCCATCCAGGCCACCAAAAACTGCGACCCACCAGTCTCTTGGTCTCAGAGATTCCGGGATGACCTGCCAACCGAGATTCGTGACACTCAACAAACAAATCTCTCCTAAAGGTCCCAGGCACAAACAACCTCCCATGAGGAGTGTTAGAAGGGGCATTCTCCTGTGCTTTAAGAATCTCATTTTCCAAAACGGAGTCCAAAGCAGCTATCACAACACCTTCTTGTAAAATGTTCTCCTCTTTCTCAGCACCGACTATGGGAGAAAAACTGCGAGACAAGGCATCCGCCTTAACATTCTTAGTACCAGGGATGTAAGTAACGGAGAAATTAAACCGCGAGAAAAACAGTGCCCACCTAGCCTGACGGGCATTCAGGCGCTTGGCAGCATCAAGATATATCAGATTTTTATGATCCGTAAGAACCTGAACGGGAAATTCCGCACCTTCCAAGAAGTGGCGCCAGTGTTCAAATGCGAGTTTAATAGCCAATAATTCCCGATTACCAATATCGTAATTCAGTTCAGTCTCCGAAAATTTTTTTGAAAAAAAGGCACAGGGATGTAATCCATCCCCGTTATCCTGAGACAATACTGCGCCAACCCCCACAGAGGAAGCATCAACCTCAACCAAAAACGGCCTAGTAACATCAGGCTGCATAAGGATGGGAGCAGAGGTGAACCTCTCCTTGAGATACACAAAAGCTTCAATGGCCTCAGAAGACCACTGAACCGCATCAGCACCTTTCCTGGTGAGATCAGTCAGAGGTTTGACAATACTAGAAAAATTTTTTATGAATTTTCTGTAGTAATTGGCGAAACCCAAAAACCTCTGTATCGATTTCAAACCAATATGCCTAGGCCATTCCTGCACAGCCTGAACCTTAACCGGATCCATCTCAAAACCTTTGCTGGAGATAATGTAGCCCAAAAAACTAATTCTCTGTACAGCGAACTCACATTTCTCCAGCTTAGCAAAAAGCGAATTGTCCATTAATAACTGTAATACCTCACGCACGCTCCGCCAATGAGACTCCAGATCCGGCGAATAAATCAAAATGTCATCCAAATACACAACCACATTTTTGCCGATCAAAGGTCTAAGGATGTCATTAATCAGATTCTGAAAAAATGCAGGAGCATTAGTAAGACCAAAAGGCATAACCAGATTCTCAAAATGACCCACAGGAGTGTTAAAAGCAGTCTTCCATTCGTCACCCTCCTTCATGCGCAACAGATTGTATGCCCCCTTAAGGTCAATTTTAGAGAACCACTTGGCCCCCATTAACTGGTTAAACAGATCAGGAATCAATGGCAGTGGGTAAGGATTGCGTACAGTAATTTTGTTAATCTCACGAAAATCCAGACAAGGACGTAAACCGCCGTCCTTTTTTTTTACAAAAAAAAATCCAACCGCCACACGAGACTTAGAGGGCCTAATGTGACCGGCGGCCAAACTTGTCTGTATGTATTCCTCCAAAGCCTTCCTCTCAGGAATAGTAAGGTTAAATAAACGACTTTTAGGAAGAGTCGCTCCAGGGAGAAATTCAATAAAACAATCATAGTCTCTATGGGGAGGCAAAACCTGCGATTCCTTCTCAGAAAAAACTCTCCAAAAATCCTGAATAGGAACAGGCAATTCTCCCCTATCCAAAGCTGCAATACGCCCGTTACAACACTTGTCATAACATTTATGGCTCCAGGATTTAATTTCACTGGTAGACCAATCCAGTACAGGATTGTGAAATTTTAACCAGGGCAATCCCAATATTACTGGAGAAGGCAAGTTATTCAACACTACCAAATCCAATTTCTCATGGTGAACACCATTAATAGTGAGAGGAAATTCACAGACCTTGAGAGTAATATTCTTCAAAGGGGAACCATCCACAGAAACCACAGCAATGGGGTATGATAAAGGTTCAGGTTTTAAATTGAGTCTTTCCACGAATCCCCCATCAATTACATTCAGAGTAGACCCGCAATCAACAAACACCCGAAATTCCATTAATTTTTTCTGAGCAATCGTGGAAGCAGCTAAAAATATACCCTTGGAATTTAAACAGGCAATACGGGCGTGACTGACCATTTTTTTTTCTTTCTTCATACGAAGCTCACAGCCTTTAATCAAATGACCAGATTTTCCGCAATAGAAACACAAGCCTTCAGAAAATCGACGGTCTTTTTCTTGAGAGCGAGGTGCCACCGATCCAATCTCCATCGGTTCACCACTGTTAGTACACACATTCTCATAACCAGAAACTGACATAGCAGAGGATTTGCTCTCATTAACCCTTGCACGCAGTCTTCTATCCACCCGTATAGCTAATTGCATAGCCTGTTGCAAATCTTCAGGTGTAGGATAAGCAATTAGCAGGTCTTTAACCCTTTCACTGAGCCCAGCAAGAAATAGACTTTTCAGAGCAGAATCGTTCCACTCTGTTTGAGTAGACCAACGACGGAAATGAGTACAATATTTTTCCACATTACCTGATCCCTGTTTTAAACGTCTCAACTCAGTCTCAGCTGATGCGACACGGTCAGGATCATCATATAATAGTCCCAAAGCAGAAAAAAAACTATCCACTGATCTGAAGCATGTATCACTAGGTTGCAAAGAAAAGGCCCACTCCTGAGGCTCTTTGCGCAAAAGTGACATTATGAACCCAACGCGCTGGGATTCATCCCCAGAGGACTTAGGTCTCAAACGAAAATACAATAAGCAAGCATTTTTAAATGAAAAAAATTCTCGGTGTTCACCAAAAAATAAATCCGGCAAACATACCTTAGGCTCCAAGAAATGTGCTCCAGGACAGTTACTCACGTGCTGACGGAGCTCGGCCACCTCCAGAGAGAGTCCCTGCAGGCGATGAGCCAAATCCTGAACCGACACCATGATAGAACAGAAAAATCTTTCCTTAGAGAATTTGCTGGCTGGACTTACTGTTATGTTCTGCTACCAGAGCTAAGGAAAGAGAGGAGATCTGTCCCTACGATAGAACTCAGCTTAATCCATACGATGTAACAGGGGACCTGATCCTGCGATCAGACCTGCTAAAGTCCTAAGCTAGTCTGTACGGAGACCTATAGATGAGGGGAAGGAATCCCTACAAGTACTAAGGACTGGGAGGAATATGGGACACCTCCTAACAGAAATAGTAGCAGACAGACGAACAAACAAAATATATAGAACATAGAGGTCAGTAGACCAAGCAAACTAACAGAGCAAGACACAGAGCACAGGCTAGCTAGAAAGTAGATATACAATGAAGTCCAGCAAAGCCAGAAGGGCGGAGCAGGATTAAATAGGCCAACAAGGTCATGTGACCAGCAAAGGAAAAAAAACCTAAGAGCAAGGTTCTAACAGGAGTAGGAGGAGGAGAGCATGGTCAGTCATCATCTTGGTGAGGACACGGAAGTCTTGCCCGTTATCAGTCTGGCACGCATGGCTGACTTTATGTTACGCTGCCTTAACCGTGACCCTCGCGTTGTCAAAATGTTGGGTGACAGTCATTACTGGTTGGTGACACTTTTACACCCCCGCTACAAGGAGAACTTTCACTCTCTTATTCCTGAGGTGGAGAGGTCTACAAAAATGGGGCAGTACCAGAAGGCCCTTGCTACAGAACTGTTAAAAAAATTCCCATCTGAGCACGCTAGCGGCAGAGGTCACAGTTCGTTGACCAACCAAGGCGTACAAGCGAGAGAGAGACAACTCCAATCCAGCAGAGGCAGGGAAACACTGTCAACAGTTTGGGACAGTTTTCTGAGACCCACCCAGCTTACAGGCCCTGAGGCGCGGGGTACTCTCACAAGGAGTGGAAAGCTTCAAAAGATTGTGAGGGAGTACTTTGCCGACTATACCAGCATCCTCCGTGATTCCTCTGTGCCTTTTAATTAATGGGTATTCAAGCTGGATAGTTGGAATGAACTCGCTCTGTATGCCTTGGAGGTCCTGGCCTGCCCTGCCACTAGCGTGTTATCGGAGCGAGTTTTTAGTGCCGCTGGGGGATTTACGACTGATAACCGCACCCACCTTTCAACTGACAATGCTGACAAGCTGACCCTTATCAAAATGAACAAGGGCTGGATTGGACCAGACTTCTCATCACCACCAAATGACAGCAGAGTAACATAAAGTCAAATCCACTGTGTTATTTCGGGAGGTGTATTCACATGCACCGCTTCACACCCACACATGGGTATACGCTTCCTCATTTCGGCTGTTTTATGTTCTTCTCCTTATCCTCAGCCTCCACCACCACTTTACCACCAGGGTGACCATGGTCCCTGTTGCCATTATTGAAAGTTCCTCTGTCCTTATTTTTGTCAGCTTTTGCTTGGAAGGCATAAGCAAAGACTGTGGGAGACCCACTTCCCAATAATGGGAGTAATATTTTTAAGATGCTGTACTGTATGGCTCTTATAAGAGCATTAAAAGCGTCTTGTAAAGCTACTGCGACCTCCACCACTTTTCCAAGGGACATTAAAAGCGCCTTTAAAGCTACTGTGACCTCCACCACTTTTCCGAGGGGCATTAAAACCATCTTATAAAGCCACTGGGACCTCCACGTCTCTTCTGAGGGGCATTAAAAGCGTCTTGTTAAGTTACTGCAACGTCCACCACTTTTCCGAGGTGCATTAAAAGCATCTTGTTAAGCTACTGGGACCTCCACCACTTTTCTGAGGGGCATTAACTCCATCTTGTTAAGCTATTGGTACCTCCACTTCTCTTCTGAGGGGCATTAAAAGCGTCTTGTTAAGCTTCTGTGACCTCCACCACTTTTTCAAGGGGCATTAAAACCATCTTGTTAAGCTACTGGGACCTTCACGTCTCTTACAAGGGGCATTCAAACCATCTTGTTAAGCTACTGGGACCTCCACGTCTCTTCCAAGGGGCATTCAAACCGTCTTGTTTAGCTACTGGAACCTCCACGTCTCTTCCAAGGGGCATTCAAACCATCTTGTTAAGCTACTGCTACCTCCACCATTTTTCCAAGGGGCATTAAAACTGTCTTGGTAAGCTACTGGGACCTCCACATCTCTGCCAAGGGACATTCAAACCGTCTTGTTAAGCTATTGCAACTTCCACCACTTTTCCAAGGGGCATTAAAACCGTCTTGTTAAGCTACTGGGACCTCCACATCTCTTCTGAGGGGCATTAAAAGCGTCTTGTTAAGCTACTGGGACCTCCACCTCTTTTCCGAGAGGCATTAAAAGCATCTTGTTAAGCTACTGGGACCTCCACGTCTCTTCCAAGTGGCATTAAAACCGTCTTTTTAAGCTACTGGGATCTCCACCACTTTTCCAAGGGGCATTAAAACCTTCTTGTTAAGCTACTGGGACCTCCACGTCTCTTCTGAGGGGCATTCAAACCATCTTGCTAAGCTACTGGGACCTCCACGTCTCTTCCAAGGGGCATTCAAACTGTCTTGTTTAGCTACTGGGACCTCCACGTCTCTTCCAAGGGGCATTCAAACCATCTTGTTAAGCTACTGCTACCTCCACCATTTTTCCAAGGGGCATTAAAACTGTCTTGGTAAGCTACTGGGACCTCCACATCTCTGCCAAGGGACATTCAAACCGTCTTGTTAAGCTATTGCAACTTCCACCACTTTTCCAAGGGGCATTAAAACCGTCTTGTTAAGCTACTGGGACCTCCACATCTCTTCTGAGGGGCATTAAAAGCGTCTTGTTAAGCTACTGGGACCTCCACCTCTTTTCCGAGAGGCATTAAAAGCATCTTGTTAAGCTACTGGGACCTCCACGTCTCTTAAAAGTGGCATTAAAACCGTCTTTTTAAGCTACTGGGATCTCCACCACTTTTCCAAGGGGCATTAAAACCTTCTTGTTAAGCTACTGGGACCTCCACGTCTCTTCTGAGGGGCATTCAAACCATCTTGCTAAGCTACTGGGACCTCCACGTCTCTTCCAAGGGGCATTCAAACTGTCTTGTTTAGCTACTGGGACCTCCACGTCTCTTCCAAGGGGCATTCAAACCATCTTGTTAAGCTACTGCTACCTCCACCATTTTTCCAAGGGGCATTAAAACTGTCTTGGTAAGCTACTGGGACCTCCACATCTCTGCCAAGGGACATTCAAACCGTCTTGTTAAGCTATTGCAACTTCCACCACTTTTCCAAGGGGCATTAAAACCGTCTTGTTAAGCTACTGGGACCTCCACATCTCTTCTGAGGGGCATTAAAAGCATCTTGTTAAGCTACTGGGACCTCCACCTCTTTTCCGAGGGGCATTAAAAGCATCTTGTTAAGCTACTGGGACCTCCACGTCTCTTCCAAGTGGCATTAAAACCGTCTTTTTAAGCTACTGGGACCTCCACCACTTTTCCAAGGGGCATTAAAACCATCTTTGTTAAGCTACTGGGACCTCCACGTCTCTTCTGAGGGGCATTAAAAGCGTCTTGTTAAATCACTCTGAACTCCACAGCTCTTCCAAGGGGCATTGAAATGTTGTTTTTAATTAACTCTAACTTCACGACTCTTCGAACGGGCATTGCATTTCCTCCTAATTTTTGGCAGCTTTTGCTTGGAAGGCATAAGCAAATACTGTGGGAGACTCACTCCCCATTAATGGGAATAATGTTTGTAATATGCTGTACTGCATGGCTCTTGTAAGGGGCATTGCAAGTTCCTCCATCCTAATTTTTGGCAGCTTTTGCTTGGAAGGCATAAGCAAAGACTATGGGAGACACACTCCCCAATAATGGGAATAATGTTTGTAATATGCTGTACTGCATGGCTCTTGTAAGGGGCATTGCAAGTTCCTCCGTCCTAGTTTTTGGCAGCTTTTGCTTGGAAGGCATAAACAAAGACTATGGGAGACACACTCCCCAATAATGGGAATAATGATTTTAAGATGCTGTACTGTATGGCTCTTGTAAGGGGCATTAAAACTGTCTTGCTTAGCTACTGCGACCTCCACCACTTTTCCAAGGGGCATTAAAACTGTCTTGTTAAGCTACTGTGACCTCCACGTCTCTTCCAAGGGGCATTCAAACCATCTTGCTAAGCTACTGGGACCTCCACGTCTTTTCCGAGGGGCATTAAATCCGTCTTGTTAAGCTACTGGGACCTCCACGTCTCTTCTGAGGGGCATTAAAAGTGTCTTGTTAAACCACTCTTAACTCCACAGCTCTTCCAAGGGGCATTGAAATGTTGTTTTTAATTAACTCTAACCTCCACGACTCTTCGAACGGGCATTGCATTTCCTACTAATTTTTGGCAGCTTTTTCTTTGAAGGCATAAGCAAATACTATGGGAGACCCACTCCCCAATAATGGGAATAATGTTTGTAATATGCTGTACTGCATGGCTCTTGTAAGGGGCATTGCTAGTTCCTCCATCCTAATGTTTGGCAGCTTTTGCTTGGAAGACATAAGCAAAGACTATGGGAGACACACTCCCCAATAATGGGAATAATGTTTTTAAGATGCTGTACTGTATGGCTCTTGTAAGGGGCATTAAAACCGTCTTGTTAAGCTACTGCGACCTCCACCACTTTTCCGTGGGGCATTAAAACCGTCTTGTTAAGCTACTGGGACATCCACGTCTCTTCCAAGGGGCATTCAAACCGTCTTGTTAAGCTACTGGGACCTCCACGTCTTTTCCGAGGGGCATTAAAACCGGCTTATTCCAAGGAAGCAAAGCAGATGCTAACTTCTATCATCATCATCATGCTCCTCACCTTGGCACTCTCAACTCCCCTGATGGAGAAGCCAGGGCCCACCGGAGGAGTCTGGTTCTCTGGTGGGCTCGTCCAATGCAGCCTTAAAGCAGGCCAGGCTAAGAAAAGTGTGTGGGGGGAAGTTGACAGGAGAAATAGGGGCGGCTGGGGACCGTTTATGGACTCCGGCTACCCCCAGGCGGTTGGGGACCGTGTGTGGACACCCAGCCGCGGGGCGGCTGGGTACCGAGTTTGGACACCCGGCCGCCCCCTGGCGGCTGGGGACCGAGTGTGGACACCCGGCCTCCGGGCGGCTGGGGACTGAGTCGCCAACGCAGCCATGATGTGGTGGCCAGATTCCGCCTCCACATTCCTAAAATGCCCAATTTCAAGTGCAAGCAAGCAAGCAGTATGGTATTGCAGCCTGGGGGTGGGTGGGTGGCAAGCTGCATACTTGCGCTTGCATTGCAAGGAATGGGAGAGGTACAATTGAACACTTCGCTGGGACAAGGACTTGAACGGGGATAGTTGCAAGTCTGCAACGACAGGTGCAGGGTGGGAGGAATCTTCGCATGTACCATGAACAGGGGTTTTGCATGCACACACTACAGCAGAATAGGCTTTCCTTTCCACTAAATGCAATGGGGAGGGCACAGGTAATGTTTTGGTATGCGCGCTTAATCTTATGTATAAGTTACACCGGGACAAATAGGGACGGCTGGGGACTGAGAATGGATACCTCGCTGCCGAAGCAGCCATGAGGTAGTGGCCAGCTTCGGCCTCCTCCAAACTAAAAAGCCCCATTTCAAGTGCAAGCTAGCAGTATGGCATTGCAGCCTGGGGGTGGGTGGGTGTGTAGCCTGCCACCCACCCACCCCCAGGCTGCAATACCATACTGCTAGCTTGCTTGCACATGAAATGAGGCCTTTTAGGCTTGAGGAAAGCAAAAGCAGTTGGAGCGCCGATGGTGAAGAGCCTGAGGTTTGGGGGGGGAATGAAGGGGGAGGATGTTGTGACCACTCTCCTGGTCCTGTTGTGCAAAGGAGCCCAGCACAACAAGGGAAAACACTTCCATGTGGGAGTCTGTAAGATGACCGCAGCTTAGCAGGAACTGCTGTATGCAGTTTCAGTCTGAGGAAGATAGCTTCTGCTATCGAAACGCGTCGTGGCGTTAGAGAGCGTATTAAACAATAAAATGTTTGTGTGTTATAACCTAATCCCCTGTCTAGTTGTTCTAGGGCTTCACTAACACCGCACAATTCCTTCTTTCTTCTTTTAGGCTTGTGGATGCAGACGCCATACTTAGTTCCCAGCCGCCCGGCGGCCGGGTGTCCACACTCGGTCCCCAGCCACCAGGGGGTGGTCAGGTGTCCATACTCAGTCACCAGCCGCCCCTATTTGTCCCGGTGCGCCTTATACACAAGCGTGCATAGAAAAAGATTACCTTTGCCCTCCCCAGTGCATTTAGTGGGAAGGACAGCCTATTCCGCTGTAGTGTGTGCACGCCAACTGCCTGTTCATGGCACATGCGAAGATGCCTCCCGCCCTGCACCTGTCGTTGCAGACTTGCAACTATCCCCGTTCAAGTACTTGTCACAGGGCAGTGTTCAAATGTACCTCCCCCATTCCTTGCAATGCAAGCGCAAGTATGCAGCCTGCCACCCACCCCCAGGCTGCAATACCATACTGCTTGTTTGCTTGCACTTGAAATTGAGCCTTTTAGGCATGTGGAGGCGGAATCTGGCCACCACGTCATGGCTGCGTCAAAGGCCTAGTATCCATACTCAGCCCCAGCCGCGCTTGGTCCCCAGCCACCATGGGGCGACCGGGTGTCCATACTCGATCCCCAGCCACCCCTATTTGTCCCGGTGTGCCTTATACACAAGCATGCATACCAAAACATTACCTGTGCCCTCCCTAGTGCATTTAGTGGGAAGGACAGCCTAACCACAAACACCTGGACAAGTGAATGTGGCCAGGGATGGTCCATCTCACTGACGCCTTCACACTGGGTTAATATTGTGGAAGCTGGGACACAGTTGGACACTGGGATGCAACATGTTCTCCAGACATAGAGGATAGCGGGTCCTGGGTCAACCAGGCTTCGACACAAAGTTCAGAAGGTAGACAGCAGCAGTGGTCGGACTCCTACACAACGAGTAAATTATTCATGATCATGAGGCCATCCATCTCCTTAGCTTTCTGTTCCTTGGAATGTAAGCACATGTATGTAGTAGCAGCTAGGCCTGAGGTGGTCAGCGTTTTGGTGCATTTCCTACCTCCTCCAAGGATTGTTGGATGTTTTCCTGCTACTATCCCAGTTCTATGACTCCCGTTAAAACAAAGCTTCAGGTGATGAATGATGGATGAGGTGGTGGCAAAGGAGAAAGAGCAGGAGGAACAGGAACCATTCACATCAATATCAGGAGAGTCAACCACACATGTCTTGTAGGATATGTTTCTGTACCAAAAGGAGCTGTTCGGCTACACAGTTATAGGGCATACAGTGAGTGCAATGCCTACCAAAAATTTCGAGGTACTCCAATGCCCCTTGGAAGTGACATGGAGGTCAGAGGGCTGCACTGTTGGCCTAAGCAGTGAATGGAAGGCTTTCCAAAAATTATGAGGAACTGCAATGCCCCTTGAAACAGACGTGGATTACAGCGTACTAAAAACCTTCTACCCATTATTCAGGAGTGGGTCTCCCTTAGTGTTTGCCTATGCATTGAAAAGCAAAAGCTGACTAAAATTAGGAGGAAATGCAATGACCGTAGGAAGAGTCGTGGAGGTTAGAGGTAATTAAAAACAATAAATCAATGCCCCTTGGAAGAGCTGTGGAGTTCAGAGTGGTTTAACAAGACAGTTTTAATGCACCTCGGAAAAGACGTGGAGGTCACAGTAGCTTAAAAAGACGGTTTTAATGCCCCTTAGAAGAGACGTGGAGGTCCCAGTGGAATAAAAAAACAATATCAATGCCACTTGGAAGTGTGGTGGAGGTCCCAGTGGAAAAAAAAAGACAATACCAATGCCACTTGGAGGAGTGGTGGAGGTTACAGTGGAATAAAAAGACAATATCTATGCCCCTTGGAAAAGTGGTGGAGGTCGCAGTGGAATTAAAAGACAATGTCAATGCCCCTTGGAAGAGTGGTGGAGGTCGCAGTGGAATAAAAAGACAATATCAATGCCCCTTGGAAGAGAGGTGGAGGTCCCAGTGGAATAAAAAGACAATATCAATGACCCTTGGAAGAGTGGTGGAAATCACAGTAGCTTAGCAAGACGATTTTAATGCCCCTTGGAAGAGACGTGGAGTTCAAAGTGGTTTAACAAGATGGTTTTAATGCCCTTTGGAAGAGACGTGGAGGTCACAGTAGCTTAACAAGACTGTTTTAATGCCCCTTGAAAGAGACGTGGAGGTCCTAGTGGAATAAAAAGACAATATCAATGCACCTTGGAAGAGATGTGGAGGTCACAGTAGCTTAACAAGACGATTTTAATGCCCCTTGGAAGAGACGTGGAGTTCAAAGTGGTCTAACAAGATGGTTTTAATGCCCTTTGGAAGAGACGTGGAGGTCACAGTAGCTTAACAAGACGGTTTTAATGCCCCTTGGAAGAGTGGTGGAGGTCCCAGTGGAATAAGAAGACAATATCAATGCACCTTGGAAGAGATGTGGAGGTCACCGTAGCTTAACAAGACGATTTTAATGCCCCTTGGAAGAGACGTGGTGTTCAGAGTGGTTTAACTAGATGGTTTTAATGCCCCTTGGAAGAGACGTGGAGGTCCCAGTTGAATAAAAAGACAATATCAATGCCCCATGGAAGAGTGGTGGAGGTCCCAGAGGAATAAAAAGACAATATCAATGACCCTTGGTAGAGACGTGGAGGTCACAGTAGCTTAACAAGATGATTTTAATGCCCCTTGGAAGAGAGAGGGAGTTCAGAGTGGTTTAACAAGACGGTTTTAATGCCCCTTGGAAGAGACGTGAAGATCACAGTAGCTTAAACAAGACAATTTTAATGCCCCTTGGAAGAGACATGGAGGTCCCAGTGGAATAAAAAGACAACATCAATGCCCCATGGAAGAGTTGGAAGAGTGGTGAAGGTCCCAGTGGAATAAAAAGACAATATCACTGGCCCTTGGGAGAGTTGTGGAGGCCCCAGTGGAATAAAAAGACAATATCAATGCCCCTTGGAAGAGCAGTGGAGGTTACAGTGGAATAAAAAGACAGTATCAATGCCCCTTTGAAGATTGGTGGTGTTAGAACCTTGCTCTTAGGTTTTTTTTCCTTTGCTGGTCACATGACCTTGTTGGCCTATTTAATCCTGCTCCGCCCTTCTGGCTTTGCTGGACTTCATTGTATATCTACTTTCTAGCTAGCCTGTGCTCTGTGTCTTGCTCTGTTAGTTTGCTTGGTCTACTGACCTCTATGTTCTATATATTTTGTTTGTTCGTCTGTCTGCTACTTTTTCTGTTAGGAGGTGTCCCATATTCCTCCCAGTCCTTAGTACTTGTAGGGATTCCTTCTCCTCATCTATAGGTCTCCGTACAGACTAGCTTAGGACTTTAGCAGGTCTGATCGCAGGATCAGGTCCCCTGTTACATCGTAGGGATTAAGCTGAGTTCTATCGTAGGGACAGATCTCCTCTCTTTCCTTAGCTCTGGTAGCAGAACATAACAGTAAGTCCAGCCAGCAAATTCTCTAAGGAAAGATTTTTCTGTTCCATCATGGTGTCGGTTCAGGATTTGGTTCATCGCCTGCAGGGACTCTCTCTGGAGGTGGCCGAGCTCCGTCAGCACGTGAGTAACTGTCCTGGAGCACATTTCTTGGAGCCTAAGGTATGTTTGCCGGATTTATTTTTTGGTGAACACCGAGAATTTTTTTCATTCAAAAATGCTTGCTTATTGTATTTTCGTTTGAGACCTAAGTCCTCTGGGGATGAATCCCAGCGCGTAGGGTTCATAATGTCACTTTTGCGCAAAGAGCCTCAGGAGTGGGCCTTTTCTTTGCAACCTAGTGATACATGCTTCAGATCAGTGGATAGTTTTTTTTCTGCTTTGGGACTATTATATGATGATCCTGACCGTGTCGCATCAGCTGAGACTGAGTTGAGACGTTTAAAACAGGGATCAGGTAATGTGGAAAAATATTGTACTCATTTCCGTCGTTGGTCTACTCAAACAGGGTGGAACGATTCTGCTCTGAAAAGTCTATTTCTTGCTGGGCTCAGTGAAAGGGTTAAAGACCTGCTAATTGCTTATCCTACACCTGAAGATTTGCAACAGGCTATGCAATTAGCTATACGGGTGGATAGAAGACTGCGTGCAAGGGTTAATGAGAGCAAATCCTCTGCTATGTCAGTTTCTGGTTATGAGAATGTGTGTACTAACAGTGGTGAACCGATGGAGATTGGATCGGTGGCACCTCGCTCTCAAGAAAAAGACCGTCGATTTTCTGAAGGCTTGTGTTTCTATTGCGGAAAATCTGGTCATTTGATTAAAGGCTGTGAGCTTCGTATGAAGAAAGAAAAAAAAATGGTCAGTCACGCCCGTATTGCCTGTTTAAATTCCAAGGGTATATTTTTAGCTGCTTCCACGATTGCTCAGAAAAAATTAATGGAATTTCGGGTGTTTGTTGATTGCGGGTCTACTCTGAATGTAATTGATGGGGGATTCGTGGAAAGACTCAATTTAGAACCTGAGCCTTTATCATCCCCCATTGCTGTGGTTTCTGTGGATGGTTCCCCTTTGAAGAATATTACTCTCAAGGTCTGTGAATTTCCTCTCACTATTAATGGTGTTCACCATGAGAAATTGGATTTGGTAGTGTTGAATAACTTGCCTTCTCCAGTAATATTGGGATTGCCCTGGTTAAAATTTCACAATCCTGTACTGGATTGGTCTACCAGTGAAATTAAATCCTGGAGCCATAAATGTTATGACAAGTGTTGTAACGGGCGTATTGCAGCTTTGCATAGGGGAGAATTGCCTGTTCCTATTCAGGATTTTTGGAGAGTTTTTTCTGAGAAGGAATCGCAGGTTTTGCCTCCCCATAGAGACTATGATTGTTCTATTGAATTTGTCCCTGGAGCGACTCTTCCTAAAAGTCGTTTATTTAACCTTACTATTCCTGAGAGGAAGGCTTTGAAGGAATACATACAGACAAGTTTGGCCGCCGGTCACATTAGGCCCTCTAAGTCTCCTGTGGCGGTTGGATTTTTTTTTGTAAAAAAAAAGGACGGCGGTTTACGTCCTTGTCTGGATTTTCGTGAGATTAACAAAATTACTGTACGCAATCCTTACCCACTGCCATTGATTCCTGATCTGTTTAACCAGTTAATGGGGGCCAAGTGGTTCTCTAAAATTGACCTTAAGGGGGCATACAATCTGTTGCGCATGAAGGAGGGTGACGAATGGAAGACTGCTTTTAACACTCCTGTGGGTCATTTTGAGAATCTGGTTATGCCTTTTGGTCTTACTAATGCTCCTGCATTTTTTCAGAATCTGATTAATGACATCCTTAGACCTTTGATCGGCAAAAATGTGGTTGTGTATTTGGATGACATTTTGATTTATTCGCCGGATCTGGAGTCTCATTGGCGGAGCGTGCGTGAGGTATTACAGTTATTAATGGACAATTCGCTTTTTGCTAAGCTGGAGAAATGTGAATTCGCTGTACAGAGAATTAATTTTTTGGGCTACATTATCTCCAGCAAAGGTTTTGAGATGGATCCGGTTAAGGTTCAGGCTGTGCAGGAATGGCCTAGGCCTATTGGTTTGAAATCGATACAGAGGTTTTTGGGTTTCGCCAATTACTACAGAAAATTCATAAAAAATTTTTCTAGTATTGTCAAACCTCTGACTGATCTCACCAGGAAAGGTGCTGATGCGGTTCAGTGGTCTTCTGAGGCCATTGAAGCTTTTGTGTATCTCAAGGAGAGGTTCACCTCTGCTCCCATCCTTATGCAGCCTGATGTGACTAGGCCGTTTTTGGTTGAGGTTGATGCTTCCTCTGTGGGGGTTGGCGCAGTATTGTCTCAGGATAACGGGGATGGATTACATCCCTGTGCCTTTTTTTCAAAAAAAATTTCGGAGACTGAACTGAATTACGATATTGGTAATCGGGAATTATTGGCTATTAAACTCGCATTTGAACACTGGCGCCACTTCTTGGAAGGTGCGGAATTTCCCGTTCAGGTTCTTACGGATCATAAAAATCTGATATATCTTGATGCTGCCAAGCGCCTGAATGCCCGTCAGGCTAGGTGGGCACTGTTTTTCTCGCGGTTTAATTTCTCCGTTACTTACATCCCTGGTACTAAGAATGTTAAGGCGGATGCCTTGTCTCGCAGTTTTTCTCCCATAGTCGGTGCTGAGAAAGATGAGAATATTTTACAAGAAGGTGTTGTGATAGCTGCTTTGGACTCCGTTTTGGAAAATGAGATTCTTAAAGCACAGGAGAATGCCCCTTCTAACACTCCTCATGGGAGGTTGTTTGTGCCTGGGACCTTTAGGAGAGATTTGTTTGTTGAGTGTCACGAATCTCGGTTGGCAGGTCATCCCGGAATCTCTGAGACCAAGAGACTGGTTGGTCGCAGTTTTTGGTGGCCTGGATGGCAGAAGGAAGTCATTAAGTGGGTGCGTCAATGTACTATATGTGCTAGATCTAAGTCCTCACATACTCCTGCTGCGGGGTTGCTTTGTCCTTTGGAGGTTCCCAGTGCTCCTTGGACACATTTGGCTATGGACTTTATAACTGACCTTCCCCCCTCTGAGGGTTTTACTGTCATCTGGGTGGTCGTGGACCGTTTTAGCAAGATGTGTCACTTGGTTCCTTTCGTCAAACTGCCCTGCGCTAAAACTCTCGCTAAGGCCTTTGTCAAGGAAATTGTCAGACTTCATGGCGTTCCTACTGACATTGTTTCTGATAGGGGTCCTCAGTTCGTGGCTCGTTTTTGGCGTGCCTTTTGTGATAGGTTGGGAGTTCATTTGTCGTTCTCGTCCGGATATCATCCTGAATCTAATGGCCAGACAGAAAGGAAAAACCAGGATGTTGAGCAGTTCTTGCGTTGTTTTGTGGCAGACAATCAAGAGGGGTGGTCTGAGTTTCTGCCACTTGCTGAATTTGCTCTGAACAATCATACATCTTCTTCTGCTGGTTGTTCGCCTTTTATTTGTTGTTCTGGGAGACATCCGTCGTTTGGGTCGTTCTCCAAGTTGGGATCTGCCGTGCCTGAGGAGGAGAATTTTTCCGGTGATTTGGAGAGAGTTTGGACGGATGTGCGTGGTAATCTTCAGGAGGCCAACAGAAAATCTAAGGACTACTTTGATAGGAAACGACAGGAGGTTTTGTTCGCTGTTGGTGACATGGTTTGGTTGTCCTCTAGGAATCTGCGGTTGAGGATTCCTTCTAAGAAATTGGGTCCCAAGTTTGTAGGGCCCTTTAAGGTGCTTCAGGTTGTCAACCAATCTGCTGTTAGGTTGGAGGTTCCTACCTCCTGGAAAATTAATCCGGTATTTCATGTCTCTATGTTGAAAAAAGCTGTTGTATCGGATTGTGACGCCTCTGCCTCTGTTCCTCCGGTGGTGGAGGACGGGGAATATGAAATTTCTCGCATCCTTAACTCTAGATGGTATAGAGGTAGTTTGCAGTATCTTGTGGCCTGGAAAGGTTTCGGTCCCGAGGATAACTCTTGGGTGAGGTCGGATGATGTTTCCGCGTCCAGACTTATCAGAGCGTTTCACAGGAGATTTCCTGATAAGCCTGGTCCTAGGGGATCCGGAGGATCCTCTTAGAAGGGGGGGTACTGTTAGAACCTTGCGCTTAGGTTTTTTTTCCTTTGCTGGTCACATGACCTTGTTGGCCTATTTAATCCTGCTCCGCCCTTCTGGCTTTGCTGGACTTCATTGTATATCTACTTTCTAGCTAGCCTGTGCTCTGTGTCTTGCTCTGTTAGTTTGCTTGGTCTACTGACCTCTATGTTCTATATATTTTTTTTGTTCGTCTGTCTGCTACTATTTCTGTTAGGAGGTGTCCCATATTCCTCCCAGTCCTTAGTACTTGTAGGGATTCCTTCCCCACATCTATAGGTCTCCGTACAGACTAGCTTAGGACTTTAGCAGGTCTGATCGCAGGATCAGGTCCCCTGTTACATCGTAGGGATTAAGCTGAGTTCTATCGTAGGGACAGAACTCCTCTCTTTCCTTAGCTCTGGTAGCAGAACATAACAGGTGGAGGTTACAGTGGAATAAAAAGACAGTATCAATGCCCCTTGGAAGAGTGGTGGAGGTCGCAATGGAATAAAACTACAATATTAATGCCCCTTGGAAGAGTGGTGGAGGTCGCAGTGGAATAAAAAGACAATATCAATGCCCCTTGGAAGAGTGGTGGAGGTCCCAGTGGAATAAAAAGACAATATCAATGACCCTTGAAAGAGTGGTTGAGGTCACAGTAGCTTAACAAGCCGATTTTAATGTCCCTTGGAAGAGACGTGGAGTTCAGAGTGGTTTAACAAGATGGTTTTAATGCCTCTTGGAAGAGACGTGGAGGTCACAGTAGCTTAACAAGACGCTTTTAATGCCCCTTGGAAGAGATGTGGAGGTCCTAGTGGAATAAAAAGACAATATCAAAGCCCCTTGGAAGAGTGGTGGAGGTCCCAGTGGAATGAAAAGACAATATCAATGCACCTTGGAAAAGATGTGAAGGTCACAGTAGCTTATCAAGACGATTTAATGCCCCTTGGAAGAAACGTGGAGTTCAGAATCATTTAACAAGATGGTTTTAATGCCCTTTGGAAGAGACGTGGAGGTTACAGTAGCTTAACAAGATCGTTTTAATGCACCTTGGAAGAGACGTGGAGGTCCCAGTGGAGTAAAAAGACAATATCAATGCCCCTTGGATTAGTGGTGGAGGTCCCAGTGGAATAAAAAGTCAACATCAAGGACCCATGGAACAGACGTGGAGGTCACAATAGCTTAACAAGATGATTTTAATGCCCATTTGAAGAGACGTGGAGTTCAGAGTGGTTTAACAAGACGGATTTAATGCACCTTGGAAGAGATGTCGAGGTCACAGTAGCTTAACAAGACGGTTTTAATGCTCTTTGGAAGAGACGTGGAGGTCACAGTGGAATAAAAATACAATATCAATGCCCCATGGAAGAGTGGTGGAGGTCCCAGATGAATAAAAAGTCAATATCAATGACCCTTGGTAGAGACGGGGAGGTCACAGTAGCTTAACAAGATGATTTTAATGCCCCTTGGAAGAGACGTGGAGTTCAGAGTGGTTTAACAAGACGGTTTTAATGCACCTTGGAAGAGACGTGGAGGTCACAGTAGCTTAACAAGAGGGTTTTAATGCCCCTTGGAAGAGACGTGGAGTTCAGAGTGGTTTAACAAGACGGTTATAATGCCCCTTGGAAGAGATGTGGAGGTCCCAGTGGAATGAAAAGACAATATCAATGCCCCTTGGAAGAGTGGTGGAGGTCGCAGTGGAATAAAAAGACAATATCAATGGCCCTTGGAAGAGTGGTGGAGGTCTCAGTGGAATAAAAAGACAATATCAATGCCCCTTGGAACAGTTGTGGACGTCACAATAGCTTAACAAGACGATTTAATTGCCCCTTGGAAGAGACGTGGAGTTCAGAGTGGTTTAACAAGATGGTTTTAAGGCCCTTGGAAGAGACGTGGAGGTCACAGTAGCTTAACAATACGGTTTTAATGCCCCTTGGAAGACACGTGGAGGTCCCAGTGGAATAAAAAGACAATATCAATGCCCCTTGGATTAGTGGTGGAGGTCCCAGTGGAATAAAAAGACAATATCAATGCCCCTTGGAAAAGATGTGAAGGTCACAATAGCTTAACAAGACGATTTTAATGCCCCTTGGAAGAGACGTGTAGTTCAGAGTGTTTTAACAAGATGGTTTTAATGCCCCTTGGTAGAGACGTGGAGGTCACAGTAGCTTAACAAGACGGTTTTAATGCCCCTTGAAGGAGACGTGGAGGTTCCAGTGGAATAAAAACACAATATCAATGCCCCTTGGATTAGGGGTGGATGTCCCAGTGGAATAAAGAGACAACATCAATGACCCTTGGAACAGACGTGGAGGTCACAGTAGCTTAACAAGACGATTTTAATGCCCCTTGGAAGAAACGTGGAGATCAGAGTTGTTTAACAAGATGGTTTTAATGCCCCTTGGAAGAGACGTGGAGGCCACAGTAGCTTAAAAGAACGGTTTTAATGCTGTTTGGAAGAGACATGTAGTTCAGAGTGGTTTAACAAGACGGTTTTAAAGCCCCTTGGAAGAGACGTGGAGGTCCCAGTGGAATAAAAAGACAATATCAATGCCCCTTGGAAGAGTGGTGGAGGTCGCAGTGGAATAAGCATACAATATCAATGCCCCTTGGAAGAGTGGTGGAGGTCGCAGTGGAATGAAAAGACAATATCAATGTCACTTGGAAGAGTGGTGTAGGTCCCAGTGGAATAAAAAGACAATATCAATGACCCTTGGAAGAGACGTGGAGGTCAAAGTAGCTTAACAAGACGATTTTAATGCCCCTTGGAAGAGACGTGGAGTTCAGAGTGGTTTACCAAGATGGTTTTAATGCCCCTTGGCAGAGACGTGGAGGTCACAGTAGCTTAACAAGAGGGTTTTAATGCCCCTTGGAAGAGACGTGCAGGTCACAGTAGCTTAACAAGACGGTTTTAATGCCCCTTTGAAAAGACATGGAGGTCCCAGTGGAATAAAAAGACAATATCAATGCCCCTTGGATTAGTTTTGGAGGTCCCAGTGGAATAAAAAGACAACATCAATGACCCTTGGAACAGACGTGGAGTTCACAGTAGCTTAGCAATACGATTTTTATGCCCCTTGGAAGAGACGTGGAGTACAGAGTGGTTTAACAAGATGGTTTTAATGCCCCTTTGCAGAGACGTGGACGTCACAGTAGCTTAACAAGATGGTTTTAATGCCCCTTGGAAGAGAGGTGGAGTTCAGAGTGGTATAACAAGATTGTTTTAATGCCCCTTGGAAGAGACGTGGAGGTCCCAGTGGAATAAAAAGACAATATCAATGCCCCTTGGAAGAGTGGTGGAGGTCGCAGTGGAAAAAAAAGACAATATCAATGCCCCGTGGATGAGTGGTGGAGCTCGCAGTGGAATAAAACGACAATTTCAATGACCCGTGGAAGAGACGTGTAGGTCACAGTAGCTTAACAAGACGATTTTAATGCCCCTTGGAAGTGACGTGGAGGTCCCAGTGGAATAAAAAGACAATGTCAATGACCCTTGGAAGAGACATGGAGTTCACAGTAGTTTAGCAAGACTGTTTTAATGCTCCTTGGAAGAGACGTGGAGGTTCCAGTGGAATAAAAAGACTATATCAATGCCCCTTGGAAGAGTGGTGGAGGTCCCAGTGGAATAAAACGACAATATCAATGACGCTTGGAATAGACGTGGAGGTCACAGTAGCTTAAGAAGACGATTTTAATGCCCCTTGGAAGAGACGTGGAGTTCAGAGTGGTTTAACAAGACGGTTTTAATGCCGCTTGGAAGTGACGTGGAGGTCACAGTAGCTTAACAAGACGGTTTTAATGCACCTTGGAAGTGACGTGGAGTTGAGAATGGTTTAACAAGACGGTTTTAATACCCCTTGGAAGAGACGTGGAGGTCCCAGTGGAATAAAAAGACAATATCAATGCCCCTTGGAAAAGTGGTGGAGGTTGCAGCGGAATAAAAAGATAATATCAATGCCCCTTGGAAGAGTGGTGGAGGTCTCAGTGGAATAAAAAGACAATATCAATGCCCCTTGGAAGAGATGTGGAGGCCACAGCAGCTTAACAAGACGATTTTATTGCCCGTTGGAAGAGACGTGGAGTTCAGAGTGGTTTAACAAGATGGTTTTAATGCCCCTTGGAAGAGACGTGGAGGTCACAGTAGCTTAACAAGATGGTTTTAATGCCCCTTGGAAGAAACGTGGAGGTCCCAGTGGAATAAAAAGACAATATCAATGCCGCTTGGATTAGTGGTAGAGGTCCCATTGGAATAAAAAAACAATATCAATGCCTCTTGGAAGTGATGTGGAGGTCACAGTAGCTTAACAAGACGATTTTAATGCCCCTTGGTAGAGACATGGAGGTCCCAGTGTAATAAAAAGATTATATCATTCCGTCTTGGAAGAGATGTGCAGGTCACAGTAGCTTAACAAGACAATTTTAATGCCCCTTGGAAGAGACGTGGAGGTCCCAGTGGAATTTAAAGACAATAACAATGCACCTTGGACTAGTGGTGGAGGTTCCAGTGGAATAAAAAGACAATATCAATGATCCTTGGAAGAGTGGTGGAGGTCACAGTAGCTTAACAAGACGATATTATTGCCCCTTGGAAGAGATGTGGAGTCCAGAGTGGTTTAACAAGATGGTTTTAATGCCCCTTGGAAAAGACGTGGAGTTCACAGTAGCTTAACAAGACGGTTTTAATGCCCCTTTGAAGAGACGTGGAGGTCCCAGTGGAATAAAAAAACAATATCAATGCCCCTTGGATTAGTGGTGGAGGTCCCAGTGGAATAAAAAGACAATATCAATGCCCCTTGGAAGAGTTGTGGAGGTCACAGTAGCTTAACAAGACGATTTTAATGCCCCCTGGAAGAGACATGGAGTTCATAGTGGTTTAACAAGATGGTTTTAATGCCCCTTGGAAGACACGTGGAGGTCCCATTGGAATAAGAAGACAATATCAATGCCCATTGGAAGAGTGGTGAAGGTCCCAGTGGAATAAAAAGACAATATCAATGACCCTTGGAAGAGACGTGGAAGTCACAGTAGCTTAAAAAGACGATTTTAATGCCCCTTGGAAGAGACATGGAGTTCAGAGTGGTTTAACAAGATGGTTTTAATGCCCCTTGGAAGAGACGTGGAGGTCATAGTAGCTTATCAAGACTGTTTTAATGCCCCTTGAAGGAGACGTGGAGGTCCCAGTGGAATAAAAAGACAATATCAATGCCCCTTGGATTAGTGGTGGAGGTCCCAGAGGAATAAAAATACAATATCAATGACCCTTGGAAGAGTGGTGGAGGTCACATTAGCTTAACAAGACGATTTTATTGCCCCTTGGAAGAGACGTGGAGTTCAGAGTGGTTTAACAAGATGGTTTTAATGCCCCTTGGAAAACACGTGGAGGTCCCAGTGGAATAAAAAGACAATATCAATGCCCCTTGGATTAGTGGTGGAGGTCCCAGTGGAATAAAAAGACAATATCAATGCCCCTTGGAAGAGATGTGGAGGTCACAATAGCTTAACAAGACGATTTTAATGCCCCTTGGAAGAGACGTGGAGTTCAGAGTGGTTTAACAAGATGGTTTTAATGCCCCTTGGTAGAGACGTGGAGGTCACAGTAGCTTAACAAGACAGTTTTAATGCCCCTTGAAGGAGACGTGGAGGTCCCAGTGGAATAAAAAGACAATATCAATGCCCCTTGGATTAGGGGTGGATGTCCCAGTGGAATAAAAAGACAACATCAATGACCCTTGGAGCAGACGTGGAGGTCACAGTAGCATAACAAGACGATTTTAATGCCCCTTGGAAGAAACGTGGAGATCAGAGTGGTTTAACAAGATGGTTTTAATGCCCCTTGGAAGAGACGTGGAGGCCACAGTAGCTTAAAAGAACGGTTTAAATGCCCCTTGGAAGAGACATGTAGTTCAGAGTGGTTTAACAAGACGGTTTTAATGCCCCTTGGAAGAGACGTGGAGGTCCCAGTGGAATAAAAAGACAATATCAATGCCCTTTGGAAGAGTAGTGGAGGTCGCAGTGGAATAAGCATACAATATCAATGCCCCTTGGAAGAGTGGTGGAGGTCGCAGTGGAATAAAAAGCCAATGTCAATGCCACTTGGAAGAGTGGTGTAGGTCCCAGTGGAATAAAAAGACAATATCAATGACCCTTTGAAGAGACGTGGAGGTCACAGTAGCTTAACAAGACGATTTTAATGCCCCTTGGAAGAGACGTGGAGTTCAGAGTGGTTTAACAAGATGGTTTTAATGCCCCTTGGCAGAGACGTGGAGGTCACAGTAGCTTAACAAGACGGTTTTAATGCCCCTTGGAAGAGACGTGGAGGTCACAGTAGCTTAACAAGACGGTTTAAATGCCCCTTTGAAAAGACGTGGAGGTCCCAGTGGAATAAAAAGACAATATCAATGCCCCTTGGATTAGTTTTGGAGGTCCCAGTGGAATAAAAAGACAACATCATTGACCCTTGGAACAGACGTGGAGTTCACAGTAGCTTAGCAAGACGATTTTTATGCCCCTTGGAAGAGACGTGGAGTACAGAGTGGTTTAACAAGATGGTTTTAATGCCCCTTGGCAGAGACGTGGACGTCACAGTAGCTTAACGAGATGGTTTTAATGCCCCTTGGAAGAGAGGTGGAGTTCAGAGTGGTTTAACAAGATGGATTTAATGCCCCTTGGAAGAGACGTGGAGGTCCCAGTGGAATAAAAAGACAATATCAATGCCCATTGGAAAAGTGGTGGAGGTCGCAGTGGAAAAAAAAGACAATATCAATGCCCATTGGAAGAGTGGTGGAGGTCGCAGTGGAATAATACGACAATATCAATGACCCTTGGAAGAGACGTGTAGGTCACAGTAGCTTAACAAGACGATTTTAATGCCCCTTGGAAGTGACGTGGAGGTCCCAGTGGAATAAAAAGACAATGTCAATGACCCTTGGAAGAGACATGGAGTTCACAGTAGTTTAGCAAGACTGTTTTAATGCTCCTTGGAAGTGACGTGGAGTTCAGAGTGGTTTAACAAGACTGTTTTAATGCCGCTTGTAAGTGACGTGGAGGTCACAGTAGCTTAACAAGACGGTTTTAATGCACCTTGGAAGTGACGTGGAGTTGAGAATGGTTTAACAAGACGGTTTTAATGCCCCTTGGAAGAGACGTGGAGGTCCCAGTGGAATAAAAAGACAATATCAATGACCCTTGGAAGAGATGTGGAGGTCACAGCAGCTTAACAAGATGATTTTATTGCCCCTTGGAAGAGACGTGGAGTTCAGAGTGGTTTAACAAGATGGTGTTAATGCCCCTTGGAAGAGACGTGGAGGTCACAGTAGCTTAACAAGACGGTTTTAATGTCCCTTGGAAGAGACGTGGAGGTCCCAGTGGAATAAAAAGACAATATCAATGCCGCTTGGATTAGTGGTGGAGGTCCCAGTGGAATAAAAAGACAATATCAATGCCTCTTGGAAGAGATGTGGAGGTCACAGTAGCTTAACAAGACGATTTTAATGCCCCTTGGAAGAGACGTCGAGGTCCCAGTGGAATAAAAAGACAATGTCAATGACCCTTGGAAGAGACATGGAGTTCACAGTAGTTTAGCAAGACTGTTTTAATGCTCCTTGGAAGAGACGTGGAGGTTCCAGTGGAATAAAAAGACAATATCAATGCCCCTTCGAAGAGTGGTGGAGGTCCCAGTGGAATAAAAGGACAATATCAATGACGCTTGGAATAGACGTGGAGGTCACAGTAGCTTAAGAAGACGATTTTAATGCCCCTTGGAAGAGACGTGGAGTTCAGAGTGGTTTAACAAGACGGTTTTAATGCCGCTTGGAAGTGACGTGGAGGTCACAGTAGCTTAACAAAACGGTTTTAATGCACCTTGGAAGTGACGTGGAGTTGAGAATGGTTTAACAAGACGGTTTTAATGCCCCTTGGAAGAGACATGGAGGTCCCAGTGGAATAAAAAGACAATATGAATGCCCTTGGAAAAGTGGTGGAGGTTGCAGTGGAATAAAAAGATAATATCAATGCCACTTGGAAGAGCGGCGGAGGTCTCAGTGGAATAAAAAGACAATATCAATGCCCCTTGGAAGAGATGTGGAGGTCACAGCAGCTTAACAAGACGATTTTATTGCCCCTTGGAAGAGACGTGGAGTTCAGAGTGGTTTAACAAGATGGTTTTAATGCCCCTTGGAAGAGACGTGGAGGTCACAGTAGCTTAACAAGATGGCGTTAATGCCCCTTGGAGGAGACGTGGAGTTCCCAGTGGAATAAAAAGACAATATCAATGCCGCTTGGATTAGTGGTGGAGGTCCCAATGGAATAAAAAGACAATATCAATGCCTCTTGGAAGAGATGTGGAGGTCACAGTAGCTTAACAAGACGATTTTAATGCCCCTTGGTAGAGACGTGGAGGTCCCAGTGGAATAAAAAGATTATATCATTCCGTCTTGGAAGAGATGTGGAGGTCACAGTAGCTTAACAAGACAATTTTAATGCCCCTTGGAAGAGACGTGGAGGCCCCAGTGGAATTTAAAGACAATAACAATGCACCTTGGATCAGTGGTGGAGGTCCCAGTGGAATAAAAAGACAATATCAATGACCCTTGGAAGAGTGGTGGAGGTCACATTAGCTTAACAAGACGATATTATTGCCCCTTGCAAGAGATGTGGAGTCCAGAGTGGTTTAACAAGATGGTTTTAATGCCCCTTGGAAAAGACGTGGAGGTCACAGTAGCTTAACAAGACGGTTTTAATGCCCCTTGGAAGAGACGTGGAGGTCCCAGTGGAATAAAAAAACAATATCAATGGCCCTTGGATTAGTGGTGGAGGTCCCAGTGGAATAAAAAGACAATATCAATGCCCCTTCGAAGAGTTGTGGAGGTCACAGTAGCTTAACAAGACGATTTTAATGCCCCCTGGAAGAGACATGGAGTTCAGAGTGGTTTAACAAGATGGTTTTAATGCCCCTTGGAAGAGACGTGGATGTCACATTAGCTTAACAAGATGGTTTTAATGCCCCTTGGAAGACACGTGGAGGTCCCATTAAAATAAGAAGACAATATCAATGCCCATTGGAAGAGTGGTGAAGGTCCCAGTGGAATAAAAAGACAATATCAATGACCCTTGGAAGAGACGTGGAAGTCACAGTAGCTTAAAAAGACGATTTTAATGCCCCCTGAAAGAGACGTGGAGTTCAGAGTGGTTTAACAAGACGGTTTTAATGCCCCTTGGAAGAGACGTGGAGGCCACAGTAGCTTAAAAGGACGGTATTAATGCTCCTTGGCAGAGACTTGGAGTTCAGAGTGGTTTAACAAGACGGTTTTAATGACAATTGGAAGAGACGTGGAGGTCCCAGTGCTATAAAAAGACAATATCAATGCCCCTTGGAAGAGTGGTGGAGGTCGCAGTGGAATAAAAATATAATATCAATGCCCCTTGAAAGAGTGGTGGAGGTCGCAGTGGAATAAAAAGACAATATCAATGCCACTTGGAAGAGTGGTGTAGATCCCAGTGGAATAAAAAGACAATATTAATGACCCTTGTAACAGACGTGGAGGACACAGTAGCTTAACAAGACGATTTTAATGCCCCTTGGAAGAGACGTGGAGTTCAGAGTGGTTTAACAAGATGGTTTTAATGTCCCATGGCAGAGACGTGGAGGTCACAGTAGCTTAACAAGACGGTTTAAATGCCCCTTGGAAGAGACGTGGAGATCACAGTAGCTTAACATGACGGTTTTAATGTCCCTTGGAAGAGACTTGGAGGTCCCAGTGGAATAAAAAGACAATATCAATGCCCCTTGGATTAGTTTTGGAGGTCCCAGTGGAATAAAAAGACAACAACAATGACCCTTGGAATAGACGTGGAGTTCACAGTAGCTTAGCAAGATGATTTTTTATGCCCCTTGGAAGAGACGTGGAGTTCAGAGTGGTTTAACAAGACGGTTTTAATGCCCCTTGGAAGAGACGTGGATGTCCCAGTAGCTTAACGAGTCGGTTTTAATGCTCCTTGGAAGAGAGGTGGAGTTCAGAGTGGTTTAACAAGACGGTTTTAATGCCCCTTGGAAGAGACGTGGAGGTCCCAGTGGAATAAAAAGACAATATTAATGCCCCTTGGAAGAGTAGTGGAGGTCGCAGTGGAATAAAAAGACAATATCAATGCCCCTTGGAAGAGTGGTGGAAGTCGCAGTGGAATAAAAAGACAATATCAATGACCCTTGGAAGAGACATGTAGGTCACAGGAGCTTAACAAGACGATTTTAATGCCCCTTGGAACAGACGTGGAGGTCCCAGTGGAATTAAAAGACAATGTCAATGACCCTTGGAAGAGACGTGGAGTTCACAGTAGCTTAACAAGACTGTTTTAATGCTCCTTGGAAGAGACGTGGAGGTTGCAGTGGAATAAAAAGACAATATCAATGCCCCTTGGAAGAGTGGTGGAGGTCCCAGTGGAATAAAACGACAATATCAAAGACCCTTGGAAGAGACGTGGAGGTCACAGTAGCTTAACAAGACGATTTTAATGCCCCTTGGAAGAGACATGGAGTTCAGAGTGGTTTAACAAGACGGTTTTAATGCCCCTTGGAAGAGACGTGGAGGTCACAGTAGCTTAACAAGACGGTTTTAATGCACCTTGGAAGAGACGTGGAGGTCCCAGTGGAATAAAAGACAATATCAATGCCCCTTGGAAAAGTGGTGGAGGTTGCAGTGGAATAAAAAGACAATATCAATGCCCCTTGGAAGAGTGGTGGAGGTCTCAGTGGAAAAAAAAGACAATATCAATGTCCCTTGGAAGAGATGTGGAGGTCACAGCAGCTAAACAAGACAATTGTATTGCCCCTTGGAAGAGACGTGGAGTTCAGAGTGGTTTAACAAGATGATTTTAATGCCTCTTGGAAGAGACGTGGAGATCAAAGTAGCTAAACAACACGGTTTTAATGCCCCATGGAAGAGACGTGGAGGTCCCAGGGGAATAAAAAGACAATATCAATGCCGCTTGAATTAGTGGTGGAGGTCCCAGTGGAATAAAAAGACAATATCAATGCCTCTTGGAAGAGATGTGGAGGTCACAGTAGCTTAACAAGACGATTTTAATGCCCCTTGGAAGAGACGTGGAGGTCCCAGTGGAATAAAAGACAATATCAATGCCTCTTGGAAGAGATGTGGAGGTCACAGTAGCTTAACAAGACGATTTTAATGCCCTTTGGAAGAGGCGTGGAGTTCCCAGTGGAATTTAAAGACAATAACAATGCACATTGGATTAGTGGTGGAGGTCCCAGAGGAATAAAAAGACAATATCAATGACCCTTGGTAGAGTGGTGGACGTGACAGTAGCTTAACCAGACGATTTTATTGCCCCTTGGAAAAGACGTGGAGTCCAGAGTGGTTTAACAAGACGGTTTTAATGCCCCTTGGAAAAGACATGGACGTCACAGCAGCTTAACAAGACGTTTTAATGCCCTTTGGAAAAGACGTGGAGGTCCCAGTGGAATAAAAAAACAATTTCAATGCCCCTTGGATTAGTGGTGGAGGTCCCAGTGGAATAAAAAGACAATATCAATGCCCCTTGGAAGAGATGTGGAGGTCACAGTAGCTTAACAAGACGATTTTAATGGCCCTTGGAAGAGACATGGAGTTCAGAGTGTTTTAACAAGATGGTTTTAATGCCCCTTGGAAGAGACGTGGATGTCACAGTAGCTTAACAAGATGGTTTTAATGCCTCTTGGAAGACACGTGGAGGTCCCATTGGAATAAGAAGACAATATCAATGCCCTTTGGAAGAGTGGTGAAGGTCCCAGTGGAATAAAAAGACAATATCAATGACCCTTGGAAGAGACGTGGAGGTCACAGTAGCTTAAAAAGACGATTTTAATGCCCCTTGGAAGAGACGTGGAGTTCAGAGTGGTTTAACAAGACGGTTTTAATGCCCCTTGGAAGAGACGTGGAGGTCATAGTAGCTTAACAAGACGGTTTTAATGCCCCTTGAAGGAGACGTGGAGGTCCCAGTGGAATAAAAAGACAATATCAATGACCCTTGGAAGAGACGTGGAGGTCACAGAAGCTTAAAAAGACGATTTTAATGCCCCTTGGAAGAGACGTGGAGTTCAGAGTGGTTTAACAAGATGGTTTTAATGCCCCTTGGAAGAGACGTGGAGGTAACAGTAGCTTAACAAGACGGTTTTAATGCTCCTTGGAAGAGACGTGGAGTTCAGAGTGGTTTAACAAGTCGGTTTTAATGCCCCTTGGAAGAGACGTGGATTTCCCAGTGGAATAAATATACAATATCAATGCCCCTTGGAAGAGTGGTGGAGGTCGCAGTGGAATAAAAAGACAATATCAATGCCCCTTGGAAGAGTGGTGGAGGTCCCAGTGGAATAAAAAGACAATTTCAATGACCCTTGGAAGAGTGGCGGAGGTCACAGTAGCTTAACAAGACGATTTTACTGCCCCTTGGAAGATATGTGGAGTTCAGAGTGGTTTAAAAAGATGGTTTTAATGCCCCTTGCAAGAAACGTGGAGGTCATAGCAGCTTAGCAAAATGGTTTTAATGCCCCTTGGAAGAGACGTGGAGGTCCCAGTGAAATAAAAAGACAATATCAATGCCCCTTGGAAGAGTGGTGGAGGTTACAGTGGAATAAAAATACAATATCTCTGCCCCTTGGAAGAGTGGTGGAGGTCGCACTGGAATAAAAATACAATATTAATGCAACTTGGAAGAGTGGTGGAGTTCGCTGTGGAATAAAAACACAATATCAATGCCCTTTGAAAGAGTGGTGGAGGTCCCAGTGGAATAAAACAACAATATCAATGACCCTTGGAAGAGACGTGTAGGTCACAGGAGCTTAACAAGACGATTTTAATGCCCCTTGGAAGAGACGTGGAGGTCCCAGTGGAATAAAAAGACAATGTCAATGACCCTTGGAAGAGACGTGGAGTTCACAGTAGCTTAACAAGACAATTTTAATGCCCCTTGGAAAAGACGTGGAGTTCAGAGTGGTTTAACAAGACGGTTTTAATGCCCCTTGGAAGAGACGTGGAGGTCACAGTAGCTTAATAAGACGGTTTTAATGCACCTTGGAAGAGACGTGGAGGTCTCAGTGGAATAAAAAGACAATATCAATGCCCCTTGGAAAAGTGGTGGAGGTTGCAGTGGAATAAAAAGACAACATCAATGCCCCTTGGAAGAGTGGTGGACGTCTCAGTGGAATAAAAAGACAATATCAATGCCCCTTGGAAGAGATGTGGAGGTCACAGCAGCTAAACAAGACGATTGTATTGCCCCTTGGAAGAGACGTGGAGTTCAGAGTGGTTTAACAAGATGGTTTTAATGCCCCTTGGAAGAGACGTGGAGATCAAAGTAGCTAAACAAGACGGTTTTAATGCCCCATGGAAGTGATGTGGAGGTCCCAGGAGAATAAAAAGACAATATCAATGCCGCTTGAATTAGTGGTGGAGGTCCCAGTGGAATAAAAAGACAATATCAATGCCTCTTGGAAGAGATGTGGAGGTCACAGTAGCTTAACAAGACGATTTTAATGCCCCTTGGAAGAGACGTGGAGGTCCCATTGGAATAAAATACAATATCAATGCCTTTTGGAATAGATGTGGAGGTCACAGTAGCTTAACAAGATGATTTTAATGCCCTTTGGAAGAGGCGTGGAGGTCCCAGTGGAATTTAAAGACAATAACAATGCACCTTGGATTAGTGGTGGAGGTCCCAGTGGAATAAAAAGACAATATCAATGACCCTTGGTAGAGTGGTGCACGTGACAATAGCTTAACCAAACGATTTTATTGCCCTTGGAAAAGACGTGGAGTCCAGAGTGGTTTAACAAGACGGTTTTAATGCCCCTTGGAAAAGACATGGACGTCACAGCAGCTTAACAAGACGGTTTTAATGCCCTTTGGAAGAGACGTGGAGGTCCCAGTGGAATAAAAAAACAATTTCAATGCCCCTTGGGTTAGTGGTGGAGGTCCCAGTGGAATAAAAAGACAATATCAATGCCCCTTGGAGTAGATGTGGAGGTCACAGTAGCTTAACAAGACGATTTTAATGGCCCTTGGAAGAGACATGAAGTTCAGAGTGGTTTAACAAGATGGTTTTAATGCCCCTTGGAAGAGACGTGGATGTCACAGTAGCTTAACAAGATGGTTTTAATGAATCTTGGAAGACACGTGGAGGTCCCATTGGAATAAGAAGACAATATCAATGCCCATTGGAAGAATGGTGAAGGTCCCAGTGGAATAAAAAGACAATATCAATGACCCTTGGAAGAGACGTGGAGGTCACAGTAGCTTAAAAAGACGATTTTAATGCCCCTTGGAAGAGATGTGGAGTTCAGAGTGGTTTAACAAGACGGTTTTAATGCCCCTTGGAAGAGACGTGGAGGTCATAGTAGCTTTACAAGACGGTTTTAATGCCCCTTGAAGGAGACGTGGAGGTCCCAGTGGAATAAAAAGACAATATCAATGCCCCTTGGATTAGTGGTGGAGGTCCCAGTGGAATAAAAAGACAATATCAATGACCCTTGGAAGAGTGGTGGAGGTCACAGTAGCTTAACAAGACGATTTTATTACCCTTTGGAAGAGACGTGGCGTTCAGAGTGGTTTAACAAGATGGTTTTAATGCCACTTGGAAGAGACGTGGAGGTAACAGTAGCTTAACAAGACGGTTTTAATGCTCCTTGGAAGAGACGTGGAGTTCAGAGTGGTATAACAAGTCGGTTTTAATGCCCCTTGGAAGAGACGTGGATTTCCCAGTGGAATAAAAATACAATATCAATGCCCCTTGGAAGAGTGGTGGAGGTCGCAGTGGAATAAAAAGACAATATCAATGCCCCTTGGAAGAGTGGTGGAGGTCGCAGTGGAATAAAAAGACAATATCAATGCCACTTGGAAGAGTGGCGGAGGTCCCAGTGGAATAAAAAGACAATTTCAATGCCCTTTGAAAGAGTGGTGGAGGTCCCAGTGGAATAAAACAACAATATCAATGACCCTTGGAAGAGACGTGTAGGTCACAGGAGCTTAACAAGACGATTTTAATGCCCCTTGGAAGAGACGTGGAGGTCCCAGTGGAATAAAAAGACAATGTCAATGACCCTTGGAAGAGACGTGGAGTTCACAGTAGCTTAACAAGACTGTTTTAATGCTCCTTGGAAGAGACGTGGAGGTTCCAGTGGAATAAAAAGACAATATCAATGCCCCTTGGAAGAGTGGTGGAGGTCCCAGTGGAATAAAACGACAATATCAATGACCCCTGGAAGAGACGTGGAGGTCACAGTAGCTTAACAAGACGATTTTAATGCCCCTTGGTAGAGACGTGGAGTTCAGAGTGGTTTAACAAAACGGTTTTAATGCCCCTTGGAAGAGACGTGGAGGTCACAGTAGCTTAACAAGACGGTTTTAATGCACCTTGGAAGAGATGTGGAGGTCTCAGTGGAATAAAAAGACAATATCAATGCCCCTTGGAAAAGTGGTGGAGGTTGCAGTGGAATAAAAAGACAACATCAATGCCCCTTGGAAGAGTGGTGGAGGTCTCAGTGGAATAAAAAGACAATATCAATGCCCCTTGGAAGAGATGTGGAGGTCACAGCAGCTAAACAAGACGATTGTATTACCCCTTGGAAGAGACGTGGAGTTCAGATTGGTTTAACAAGATGGTTTTAACACTAGAACTACTGATGGAGTCATTTTGACTCCTTTCGTTTTTTATTTCTCTTCTGTGACTACATTTTTCAGAATTCCGGCTTGAAACTCGGTGACTTTTCCTCAAATATGATGTGAAAAAAGATTTTGTGAGAATAAATAATTTTGGTGAAAAATTTGCGCGTTTTTTTCAAAATTTACCAAGAACTACTGAAGGGAGTCATTTTGACTCCCTACTATATTTTGAGGTCCTTTTGTCACTAAATGTTGCTATAAAGTTTTGTGCATAATTTTTTCACTCTGTCTTATTTACCCTGATGTTCATATAGATGTAGTTCAATTTACATGTCAACTTTTCACATTTTCCTTGTGTTTTACCTGCTTGTATTACTGTGTAATGCTGAACAAACTCTATCTGATGAGGAGCTAGATGCATTCATTGCGATATTCTATGCTCGTGGAATATCTGGCACGAACCGTCACTCGATTAGCAGTATTTGGTGTAATGACTGGGGAATATCGTTTTGCAAAGCGACAATGTCTAGGGACCGCTTTGTTGAAATTTTGAGGTTTCTCAGATTTGATGAGAAATCTACTCGATCGGAGAGACTGCAAACGGACAAGTTTGCTCTATTTTCTACTGTGTGGGACAGGTTTATTGAAAATTGTATTGCGTGTTACAAACCTGGCCCATACATAATGGTGGATGAGCAACTTTTCCCAAGCAAAACTAGGTGTCCATTCACGCAGTACATGCCTTCCAAACCAGATAAATATGGCCACAAATATTGGCTAGCTGTTGATAAGTGGAGCAAATATCTGGCAAATGGCTTCCCTTATCTAGGCAAAGATGACACACGCCGTGCTGAGGACCGTTTAGCTGACCATGTGGTAATGAAGTTATTGGACCCGTTTTTGAAAAAAGGTCGCAATGTTACAACCAATAATTATTTTACTTCAGTAAAATTAGCTAAACAGCTAAAAAGCAAAGGAACAACCATTGTGGGAACACTGAACAAGATAAGGCGAGAAGTGCCTAAAGAAATAAAATCCATGAAAGAGGAATTGTACAACACTAAAGTGTTTAGAAATGAAGACAATTTTACACTTACAGTATATCAAGGAAAGCCCAACAAAAATGTTGTCATTTTGAGTTCCGTCCATCCAGATGTTGTTGTTGCGTCTGATTCCGCTAAAAAAACTCCAGAAACGGTAAAGTTTTACAATGAAACAAAATATGGAGTAGATGTAGTGGATCAGATGGCACGAAAATATACCACACGAACATGCACAAGGAGATGGCCTGTTCATGCATTTGAAAATGCCTTAGACTTTGCGGGTATAAATGCATGGATAATATTCAAGGAGATTACCCACCAAAAAATGTCACGCAAGGCATTTTTGCAAACGCTTGTGAGAGAGTTGAGTGGTCCTTATGTCACAGATAGGGAAAAGGGTTCCACGTCCCAAGTTTCTACATGCTCAGAAGTGATGGTTCAAACAAAATTTTGCCAGATCAAAGAAAAGTGCAAGAAAAATAGATCTGTCGGAAATTGTAAGACTTGTGGTAAGTCTTTGTGTGGGCAATGTACTGCCATAAATCAAAGGCAATGCCTAAAATGCGAAACACCAAATGTTTAGAAGGTGAATTCTGCGACATATTTTCATTTTTATGCTCCTCCACCTACATTTTCTCTGCTTTTTGTTCTTCAGTTGTTGTTTATATGTGTGCACTTGAATAAAAAAAAATGTTTGAAAAACGTCTATTATAATTATTGTTATTTTCTGTAGAAAAATAAGAAAAGCAGAAAAAAAACAATCAAAAGCATTACTGTTGGATATCACAATAATAATACATTACAAAAAATATAATTATTAATAAATAACCACAAATGAAACTCTAAAAATAAACGAAAACAAGCAAGGAGTCAAAATGACTCCTTTCAGTAGTTCTAGGCGGGGTCACGAGTCCAGTAGTCCTAGTGTTAATGC
Source organism: Phyllobates terribilis (assembly GCF_046119375.1). Classification (NCBI taxonomy): domain Eukaryota; kingdom Metazoa; phylum Chordata; class Amphibia; order Anura; family Dendrobatidae; genus Phyllobates; species Phyllobates terribilis. Next base: position 113,710,898 of record NW_027362768.1, on the reverse strand, counting down.
CCCTTGGAAGAGACGTGGAGATCAAAGTAGCTAAACAAGACAGTTTTAATGCCCCATGGAAGAGACGTGGAGGTCCCAGGGGAATAAAAAGACAATATCAATGCCGCTTGAATTAGTGGTGGAGGTCCCAGTGGAATAAAAAGACAATATCAATGCCTTTTGGAAGAGATGTGGAGGTCACAGTAGCTTAACAAGACGATTTAATGCCCCTTGGAAGAGACGTGGAGGTCAGAGTGGTTTAACAAGATGGTTTTAATGCCCCTTGGAAGAGACGTGGAGATCAAAGTAGCTAAACAAGACGGTTTTAATGCCCCATGGAAGTGATGTGGAGGTCCCAGGAGAATAAAAAGACAATATCAATGCCGCTTGAATTAGTGGTGGAGGTCCCAGTGGAATAAAAAGACAATATCAATGCCTCTTGGAAGAGATGTGGAGGTCACAGTAGCTTAACAAGACGATTTTAATGCCCCTTGGAAGAGACGTGGAGGTCCCAGTGGAATAAAAGACAATATCAATGCCTCTTGGAAGAGATGTGGAGGTCACAGTAGCTTAACAAGACGATTTTAATGCCCTTTGGAAGAGGCGTGGAGTTCCCAGTGGAATTTAAAGACAATAACAATGCACATTGGATTAGTGGTGGAGGTCCCAGTGGAATAAAAAGACAATATCAATGACCCTTGGTAGAGTGGTGGACGTGACAGTAGCTTAACCAGACGATTTTATTGCCACTTGGAAAAGACGTGGAGTCCAGAGTGGTTTAACAAGACGGTTTTAATGCCCCTTGGAAAAGACATGGACGTCACAGCAGCTTAACAAGACGTTTTAATGCCCTTTGGAAAAGACGTGGAGGTCCCAGTGGAATAAAAAAACAATTTCAATGCCCCTTGGATTAGTGGTGGAGGTCCCAGTGGAATAAAAAGACAATATCAATGCCCCTTGGAAGAGATGTGGAGGTCACAGTAGCTTAACAAGACGATTTTAATGGCCCTTGGAAGAGACATGGAGTTCAGAGTGTTTTAACAAGATGGTTTTAATGCCCCTTGGAAGAGACGTGGATGTCACAGTAGCTTAACAAGATGGTTTTAATGCCTCTTGGAAGACACGTGGAGGTCCCATTGGAATAAGAAGACAATATCAATGCCCTTTGGAAGAGTGGTGAAGGTCCCAGTGGAATAAAAAGACAATATCAATGACCCTTGGAAGAGACGTGGAGGTCACAGTAGCTTAAAAAGACGATTTTAGTGCCCCTTGGAAGAGACGTGGAGTTCAGAGTGGTTTAACAAGACGGTTTTAATGCCCCTTGGAAGAGACGTGGAGGTCATAGTAGCTTAACAAGACGGTTTTAATGCCCCTTGAAGGAGACGTGGAGGTCCCAGTGGAATAAAAAGACAATATCAATGACCCTTGGAAGAGACGTGGAGGTCACAGAAGCTTAAAAAGACGATTTTAATGCCCCTTGGAAGAGACGTGGAGTTCAGAGTGGTTTAACAAGATGGTTTTAATGCCCCTTGGAAGAGACGTGGAGGTAACAGTAGCTTAACAAGACGGTTTTAATGCTCCTTGGAAGAGACGTGGAGTTCAGAGTGGTTTAACAAGTCGGTTTTAATGCCCCTTGGAAGAGACGTGGATTTCCCAGTGGAATAAATATACAATATCAATGCCCCTTGGAAGAGTGGTGGAGGTCGCAGTGGAATAAAAAGACAATATCAATGCCCCTTGGAAGAGTGGTGGAGGTCGCAGTGGAATAAAAAGACAAAATCAATGCCACTTGGAAGAGTGGCGGAGGTCCCAGTGGAATAAAAAGACAATTTCAATGACCCTTGGAAGAGTGGTGGAGGTCACAGTAGCTTAACAAGACGATTTTACTGCCCCTTGGAAGATATGTGGAGTTCAGAGTGGTTTAACAAGATGGTTTTAATGCCCCTTGCAAGAAACGTGGAGGTCATAGCAGCTTAACAAAATGGTTTTAATGCCCCTTGGAAGAGACGTGGAGGTCCCAGTGAAATAAAAAGACAATATCAATGCCCCTTGGAAGAGTGGTGGAGGTTACAGTGGAATAAAAATACAATATCACTGCCCCTTGGAAGAGTGGTGGAGGTCGCACTGGAATAAAAATACAATATTAATGCAACTTGGAAGAGTGGTGGAGTTCGCTGTGGAATAAAAAGACAATATCAATGCCCTTTGAAAGAGTGGTGGAGGTCCCAGTGGAATAAAACAACAATATCAATGACCCTTGGAAGAGACGTGTAGGTCACAGGAGCTTAACAAGATGATTTTAATGTCCCTTGGAAGAGACGTGGAGGTCCCAGTGGAATAAAAAGACAATGTCAATGACCCTTGGAAGAGACGTGGAGTTCACAGTAGCTTAACAAGACTGTTTTAATGCTCCTTGGAAGAAACGTGGAGGTTCCAGTGGAATAAAAAGACAATATCAATGCCCCTTGGAAGAGTGGTGGAGGTCCCAGTGGAATAAAACGACAATATCAATGACCCCTGGAAGAGACGTGGAGGTCACAGTAGCTTAACAAGACAATTTTAATGCCCCTTGGAAAAGACGTGGAGGTCTCAGTGGAATAAAAAGACAATATCAATGCCCCTTGGAAAAGTGGTGGAGGTTGCAGTGGAATAAAAAGACAACATCAATGCCCCTTGGAAGAGTGGTGGACGTCTCAGTGGAATAAAAAGACAATATCAATGCCCCTTGGAAGAGATGTGGAGGTCACAGCAGCTAAACAAGACGATTGTATTGCCCCTTGGAAGAGACGTGGAGTTCAGAGTGGTTTAACAAGATGGTTTTAATGCCCCTTGGAAGAGACGTGGAGATCAAAGTAGCTAAACAAGACGGTTTTAATGCACCTTGGAAGAGACGTGGAGGTCTCAGTGGAATAAAAAGACAATATCAATGCCCCTTGGAAAAGTGGTGGAGGTTGCAGTGGAATAAAAAGACAACATCAATGCCCCTTGGAAGAGTGGTGGACGTCTCAGTGGAATAAAAAGACAATATCAATGCCCCTTGGAAGAGATGTGGAGGTCACAGCAGCTAAACAAGACGATTGTATTGCCCCTTGGAAGAGACGTGGAGTTCAGAGTGGTTTAACAAGATGGTTTTAATGCCCCTTGGAAGAGACGTGGAGATCAAAGTAGCTAAACAAGACGGTTTTAATGCCCCATGGAAGTGATGTGGAGGTCCCAGGAGAATAAAAAGACAATATCAATGCCGCTTGAATTAGTGGTGGAGGTCCCAGTGGAATAAAAAGACAATATCAATGCCTCTTGGAAGAGATGTGGAGGTCACAGTAGCTTAACAAGACGATTTTAATGCCCCTTGGAAGAGACGTGGAGGTCCCATTGGAATAAAATACAATATCAATGCCTCTTGGAATAGATGTGGAGGTCACAGTAGCTTAACAAGATGATTTTAATGCCCTTTGGAAGAGGCGTGGAGGTCCCAGTGGAATTTAAAGACAATAACAATGCACCTTGGATTAGTGGTGGAGGTCCCAGTGGAATAAAAAGACAATATCAATGACCCTTGGTAGAGTGGTGCACGTGACAATAGCTTAACCAAACGATTTTATTGCCCTTGGAAAAGACGTGGAGTCCAGAGTGGTTTAACAAGACGGTTTTAATGCCCCTTGGAAAAGACATGGACGTCACAGCAGCTTAACAAGACGGTTTTAATGCCCTTTGGAAGAGACGTGGAGGTCCCAGTGGAATAAAAAAACAATTTCAATGCCCCTTGGGTTAGTGGTGGAGGTCCCAGTGGAATAAAAAGACAATATCAATGCCCCTTGGAGTAGATGTGGAGGTCACAGTAGCTTAACAAGACGATTTTAATGGCCCTTGGAAGAGACATGAAGTTCAGAGTGGTTTAACAAGATGGTTTTAATGCCCCTTGGAAGAGACGTGGATGTCACAGTAGCTTAACAAGATGGTTTTAATGAATCTTGGAAGACACGTGGAGGTCCCATTGGAATAAGAAGACAATATCAATGCCCATTGGAAGAATGGTGAAGGTCCCAGTGGAATAAAAAGACAATATCAATGACCCTTGGAAGAGACGTGGAGGTCACAGTAGCTTAAAAAGACGATTTTAATGCCCCTTGGAAGAGATGTGGAGTTCAGAGTGGTTTAACAAGACGGTTTTAATGCCCCTTGGAAGAGACGTGGAGGTCATAGTAGCTTTACAAGACGGTTTTAATGCCCCTTGAAGGAGACGTGGAGGTCCCAGTGGAATAAAAAGACAATATCAATGCCCCTTGGATTAGTGGTGGAGGTCCCAGTGGAATAAAAAGACAATATCAATGACCCTTGGAAGAGTGGTGGAGGTCACAGTAGCTTAACAAGACGATTTTATTACCCTTTGGAAGAGACGTGGCGTTCAGAGTGGTTTAACAAGATGGTTTTAATGCCACTTGGAAGAGACGTGGAGGTAACAGTAGCTTAACAAGACGGTTTTAATGCTCCTTGGAAGAGACGTGGAGTTCAGAGTGGTATAACAAGTCGGTTTTAATGCCCCTTGGAAGAGACGTGGATTTCCCAGTGGAATAAAAATACAATATCAATGCCCCTTGGAAGAGTGGTGGAGGTCGCAGTGGAATAAAAAGACAATATCAATGCCCCTTGTAAGAGTGGTGGAGGTCGCAGTGGAATAAAAAGACAATATCAATGCCACTTGGAAGAGTGGCGGAGGTCCCAGTGGAATAAAAAGACAATTTCAATGCCCTTTGAAAGAGTGGTGGAGGTCCCAGTGGAATAAAACAACAATATCAATGACCCTTGGAAGAGACGTGTAGGTCACAGGAGCTTAACAAGACGATTTTAATGCCCTTTGGAAGAGACGTGGAGGTCCCAGTGGAATAAAAAGACAATGTCAATGACCCTTGGAAGAGACGTGGAGTTCACAGTAGCTTAACAAGACTGTTTTAATGCTCCTTGGAAGAGACGTGGAGGTTCCAGTGGAATAAAAAGACAATATCAATGCCCCTTGGAAGAGTGGTGGAGGTCCCAGTGGAATAAAACGACAATATCAATGACCCCTGGAAGAGACGTGGAGGTCACAGTAGCTTAACAAGACGATTTTAATGCCCTTTGGTAGAAACGTGGAGTTCAGAGTGGTTTAACAAAACGGTTTTAATGCCCCTTGAAAGAGACGTGGAGGTCACAGTAGCTTAACAAGACGGTTTTAATGCACCTTGGAAGAGACGTGGAGGTCTCAGTGGAATAAAAAGACAATATCAATGCCCCTTGGAAAAGTGGTGGAGGTTGCAGTGGAATAAAAAGACAACATCAATGCCCCTTGGAAGAGTGGTGGAGGTCTCAGTGGAATAAAAAGACAATATCAATGCCCCTTGGAAGAGATGTGGAGGTCACAGCAGCTAAACAAGACGATTGTATTACCGCTTGGAAGAGACGTGGAGTTCAGATTGGTTTAACAAGATGGTTTTAACACTAGAACTACTGATGGAGTCATTTTGACTCCTTTCGTTTTTTATTTCTCTTCTGTGACTACATTTTTCAGAATTCCGGCTTGAAACTCGGTGACTTTTCCTCAAATATGATGTGAAAAAAGATTTTGTGAGAATAAATAATTTTGGTGAAAAATTTGCGCGTTTTTTTCAAAATTTACCAAGAACTACTGAAGGGAGTCATTTTGACTCCCTACTATATTTTGAGGTCCTTTTGTCACTAAATGTTGCTATAAAGTTTTGTGCATAATTTTTTCACTCTGTCTTATTTACCCTGATGTTCATATAGATGTAGTTCAATTTACATGTCAACTTTTCACATTTTCCTTGTGTTTTACCTGCTTGTATTACTGTGTAATGCTGAACAAACTCTATCTGATGAGGAGCTAGATGCATTCATTGCGATATTCTATGCTCGTGGAATATCTGGCACGAACCGTCACTCGATTAGCAGTATTTGGTGTAATGACTGGGGAATATCGTTTTGCAAAGCGACAATGTCTAGGGACCGCTTTGTTGAAATTTTGAGGTTTCTCAGATTTGATGAGAAATCTACTCGATCGGAGAGACTGCAAACGGACAAGTTTGCTCTATTTTCTACTGTGTGGGACAGGTTTATTGAAAATTGTATTGCGTGTTACAAACCTGGCCCATACATAATGGTGGATGAGCAACTTTTCCCAAGCAAAACTAGGTGTCCATTCACGCAGTACATGCCTTCCAAACCAGATAAATATGGCCACAAATATTGGCTAGCTGTTGATAAGTGGAGCAAATATCTGGCAAATGGCTTCCCTTATCTAGGCAAAGATGACACACGCCGTGCTGAGGACCGTTTAGCTGACCATGTGGTAATGAAGTTATTGGACCCGTTTTTGAAAAAAGGTCGCAATGTTACAACCAATAATTATTTTACTTCAGTAAAATTAGCTAAACAGCTAAAAAGCAAAGGAACAACCATCGTGGGAACACTGAACAAGATAAGGCGAGAAGTGCCTAAAGAAATAAAATCCATGAAAGAGGAATTGTACAACACTAAAGTGTTTAGAAATGAAGACAATTTTACACTTACAGTATATCAAGGAAAGCCCAACAAAAATGTTGTCATTTTGAGTTCCGTCCATCCAGATGTTGTTGTTGCGTCTGATTCCGCTAAAAAAACTCCAGAAACGGTAAAGTTTTACAATGAAACAAAATATGGAGTAGATGTAGTGGATCAGATGGCACGAAAATATACCACACGAACATGCACAAGGAGATGGCCTGTTCATGCATTTGAAAATGCCTTAGACTTTGCGGGTATAAATGCATGGATAATATTCAAGGAGATTACCCACCAAAAAATGTCACGCAAGGCATTTTTGCAAACGCTTGTGAGAGAGTTGAGTGGTCCTTATGTCACAGATAGGGAAAAGGGTTCCACGTCCCAAGTTTCTACATGCTCAGAAGTGATGGTTCAAACAAAATTTTGCCAGATCAAAGAAAAGTGCAAGAAAAATAGATCTGTCGGAAATTGTAAGACTTGTGGTAAGTCTTTGTGTGGGCAATGTACTGCCATAAATCAAAGGCAATGCCTAAAATGCGAAACACCAAATGTTTAGAAGGTGAATTCTGCGACATATTTTCATTTTTATGCTCCTCCACCTACATTTTCTCTGCTTTTTGTTCTTCAGTTGTTGTTTATATGTGTGCACTTGAATAAAAAAAAATGTTTGAAAAACGTCTATTATAATTATTGTTATTTTCTGTAGAAAAATAAGAAAAGCAGAAAAAAAACAATCAAAAGCATTACTGTTGGATATCACAATAATAATACATTACAAAAAATATAATTATTAATAAATAACCACAAATGAAACTCTAAAAATAAACGAAAACAAGCAAGGAGTCAAAATGACTCCTTTCAGTAGTTCTAGGCGGGGTCACGAGTCCAGTAGTCCTAGTGTTAATGCCCCTTGGAAGAGACGTGGAGATCAAAGTAGCTAAACAAGACAGTTTTAATGCCCCATGGAAGAGACGTGGAGGTCCCAGGGGAATAAAAAGACAATATCAATGCCGCTTGAATTAGTGGTGGAGGTCCCAGTGGAATAAAAAGACAATATCAATGCCTTTTGGAAGAGATGTGGAGGTCACAGTAGCTTAACAAGACGATTTAATGCCCCTTGGAAGAGACGTGGAGGTCTCAGTGGAGTAAAAGACAATATCAATGCCTCTTGGAAGAGATGTGGAGGTCACAGTAGCTTAACAAGACAATTTTAATGCCCCTTGGAAGAGGCGTGGAGGTCCCAGTGGAATTTAAAGACAATAACAATGCACCTTGGATTAGTGGTGGAGGTCCCAGTGAAATAAAAAGACAATATCAATGACCCTTGGTAGAGTGGTGGACGTGACAGTAGCTTAACCAGACGATTTTATTGCCCCTTGGAAAAGACGTGGAGTCCAGAGTGGTTTAACAAGATGGTTTTAATGCCCCTTTTAAAAGACATGGACGTCACAGCAGCTTAACAAGACGGTTTTAATGCCCTTTGGAAGAGACATGGAGGTCCCAGTGGAATAAAAAAACAATTTCAATGCCCCTTGGATTAGTGGTGGAGGTCCCAGTGGAATAAAAAGAAAATATCAATGCCCCTTGGAAGAGATGTGGAGGTCACAGTAGCTTAACAAGACGATTTTAATGCCCCTTGGAAGAGACATGGAGTTCAGAGTGGTTTAACAAGATGGTTTTAATGCCCCTTGGAAGAGACGTGGATGTCACAGTAGCTTAACAAGATGGTTTTAATGCCTCTTGGAAGACACGTGGAGGTCCCATTGGAATAAGAAGACAATATCAATGCCCATTGGAAGAGTGGTGAAGGTCACAGTGGAATAAAAAGACAATATCAATGACCCTTGGAAGAGACGTGGAGGTCACAGTAGCTTAAAAAGACGATTTTAATGCCCCTTGGAAGAGACATGGAGTTCAGAGTGGTTTAACAAGACGGTTTTAATGCCCCTTGGAAGAGACGTGGAGGTCATAGTAGCTTAACAAGACGGTTTTAATGCCCCCTGAAGGAGACGTGGAGGTCCCAGTGGAATAAAAAGACAATATCAATGCCCCTTGGATTAGTGGTGGAGGTCCCAGTGGAATAAAAAGACAATATCAATGACCCTTGGAAGAGTGGTGGAGGTCACACTAGCTTAACAAGACGATTTTATTGCCCCTTGGAAGAGACGTGGAGATCAGAGTGGTTTAACAAGATGGTTTTAATGCACCTTGGAAGAGACGTGGAGGTCCCAGTGGAATAAAAATACAATATCAATGCCCCTTGGATTAGTGGTGGAGGTCCCAGTGGAATAAAAAGACAATATCAATGACCCTTGGAAGAGTGGTGGAGGTCACAGTAGCTTAACAAGACGATTTTATTACCCCTTGGAAGAGACGTGGAGTTCAGAGTGGTTTAACAAGATGGTTTTAATGCCCCTTGGAAGAGACGTGGAAGTCACAGTAGCTTAACAAGTTAGCAAGACGGTTTTAATGCCCCTTGGAAAAGACGTGGAGGTCCCAGTGGAATAAAAAGAAAATATCAATGCCCCTTGGATTAGTGGTGGAGGTCCCAGTGGAATAAAAAGACAATATCAATGCCCCTTGGAAGAGATGTGGAGGTCACAGTAGCTTAACAAGACGATTTTATTGCCCTTTGGAAGAGACGTGGAGTTCAGAGTGGTTTAACAAGATGGTTTTAATGCCCCTTTGAAAAGATGTGGACGTCGCAGTAGCTTAACAAGATGGTTTTCATGCCCCTTGGAAGACACGTGGAGGTCCCAGTGGAATAAAAAGACAATATCAATGCCCCTTGGAAGAGTGGTGAAGGTCCCAGTGGAATAAAAAGACAATATCAATGACCCTTGGAAGAGACGTGGAGGTCACAGTAGCTTAACAAGACGATTTTAATGCCCCTTGGAAGAGACGTGTAGTTCAGAGTGGTTTAACAAGACGGTTTTAATGCCCCTTGGAAGAGACGTGGAGGTCATAGTAGCTTAACAACACGGTTTTAATGCCCCTTGGAAGAGACGTGGAGTTCAGAGAGGTTTAACTAGACGGTTTTAATGCCCCTTGGAAGAGACGTGGAGGTCCCAGTGCAATAAAAAGATAATATCAAAGCCCCTTGGAAGAGTGGTGGAGGTCTCAGTGGAATAAAAAGACAATATCTGTAGCGTCGGCGTCCCTGCCCCCTGCTAGGCAGGGACGCTGTTCCCCTCACCTCTCCGCTCCGTGACCGGCGTCTTCCTCCCGCTCTGCTGGCAGCGCGCGCTGCTTCCCGGCCACTGCACTTAGGGCGCGCGCGCGCGCGCTCCCCCTCTCCTAAAGAGGCCGCGCGCGCCGTCCTAAGGAGTCCCCGGCCAATGGTCGGGGGAGCTCACCATATATAAGGCACCTCCTCCAAGATGGAGGTGCCCGAGCAATGTTGTTGCATAGCCTATCACTCTGCTTCAGCCCTCAGGTCCCGTTACCAGATACCTGCCCTTTACCTGCCAGATTCCTGCTTGATACCTGCCTGATACTGGTCTATCTGCTTACATTCCTGCGGTCCGACAGTCTGCCTACCAGCCCTGCCAGTCTGTCTATGGATCTGATTGCCCGCTCACCTGGGAGCGCTCATCTGCTACCTGCCTGCTAGCCTACCTGGAGGCTCTGCCGTCACGTGCTGTGACCACCTGCCTGTCCAGAGACTCTTGCCCGCTCACCTGGGAGCGTCCGCTTGCTACCTGCCTGCTAGCCTACCTGGAGGCTCTGCCGTCACGTGCTGTGACCACCCGCCTGTCCAGAGACTCTTGCCCGCTCACCTGGGAGCGTCCACCTGCTACCTGCCTGCTAGCCTACCTGGAGGCTCTGCCTTCACTTGCTGTGACCACCCGCCTGTCCAGAGACTCTTGCCCGCTCACCTGGGAGCGTCCACCTGCTACCTGCCTGCTAGCCCACCTGGAGGCTCTGCCGTCACTTGCTGTGACCACCTGCCTGTCCAGAGACTCTTGCCCTCTCACCTGGGAGCGTCCACCTGCTACCTGCCTGCTAGCCTATCTGGAGGCTTAGCCGTCACTAGCTGTGACCACCTGCCTGTCCAGAGACTCTTGCCCGCTCACCTGGGAGTGTCCACATGCTACCCGCCTGCTGGCCTATCTGGAGGCTTAGCCGTCACTTGCTGTGACCACCCGCCTGTCAAGAGACTGTCCCCGTCACTTGCCGTGACCTCCTGCCCTTCTACCCAGAGTCTGTCCCCGTCACCTGCCGTGAATACCTGCCCGCCTACCCTGGGAGCCAACCGCTTCCTTACAAGGACTGCCCCTTTGTATCGTTGCTCAGAGGTTCCACCTCCCAGACTCGTTACAATATCAATGCCCCTTGGAAGAGACTTGGAGGTCACAGTAGCTTAACAACACGATTTTAATGCCCCTTGGAGGAGATGTGGAGTTCAGAGTGGTATAACAAGATGGTTTTAATGCCCCTTGGAAGAGACGTGGAGGTCACTGTAGCTTAACAAGACGGTTTTAATGCCCCTTGGAAGAGACGTGGAGGTCCCAGTGGAATAAAAGGTCAATATCAATGCCCCTTGCATTAGTGGCGGAGATCCCAGTGGAATAAAAAGACAACATCAATGACCCTTGGAACTGACGTGGAGGTCACAGTAGCTTAACAAGACGATTTTAATGCCCCTTGGAAGAGACGTGGAGTTCAGAGTGGTTTAACAAGATGGTTTTAATGCCACTTGGAAGAGACGTGGAGGCCACAGTAGCTTAACAAGACGGTTTTAATGCTCCTTGGAAGAGACGTGGAGTTCAGAGTGGTTTAACAAGTCGGTTTTAATGCCCCTTGGAAGAGACGTGGATTTCCCAGTGGAATAAAAATACAATATCAATGCCCCTTGGAAGAGTGGTGGAGGTCGCAGTGGAATAAAAAGACAATATCAATGCCACTTGGAAGAGTGGCGGAGGTCCCAGTGGAATAAAAAGACAATTTCAATGACCCTTGGAAGAGTGGTGGAGGTCACAGTAGCTTAACAAGACGATTTTAATGCCCCTTGGAAGATATGTGGAGTTCAGAGTGGTTTAACAAGATGGTTTTAATGCCCCTTGGAAGAGACGTGGAGGTCAGAACAGCTTAACAAAATGGTTTTAATGCCCCTTGGAAGAGACGTGGAGGTCCCAGTGAAATAAAAAGACAATATCAATGCCCCTTGGAAGAGTGGTGGACGTTACAGTGGAATAAAAATACAATATCAATGCCCCTTGGAAGAGTGGTGGAGGTCGCACTGGAATAAAAATACAATATCAATGCAACTTGGAAGAGTGGTGGAGGTCGCAGTGGAATAAAAAGACAATATCAATGCCCTTTGAAAGAGTGGTGGAGGTCCCAGTGGAATAAAAAGACAATATCAATGACCCTTGGAAGAGGCGTGGAGGCCACAGTAGCTTAACAAGACAATTTTAATGCCCCTTGGAAGAGAAGTGGAGTTCAGAGTGGTTTAACAAGATGGTTTTAATTCCCCTTGGAAGACACGTGGAGGTCACAGTAGCTTAACAAGACGGTTTTAATGCCCCTTGGAAGAGACGTGGAGTTCAGAGTGGTTTAACAAGTCGGTTTTAATGCCCCTTGGAAGAGACGTGGAGGTCCCAGTGGAATAAAAAGACAATATCAATGCCCCTTGGAAGTGTGGTGGAGGTCACAGTGGAATAAAAAGACAATATCAATGCCCCTTGGAAGAGTGGTGGATGTCGCAGTGGAATGAAAAGACAATGTCAATTACCCTTGAAGAGATGTGGAGATCACAGTAGCTTAACAAGACGATTTTAATGCCCCTTTAAAGAGATGTGGAGTTCAGAATGGTTTAACGAGACGGTTTTATTACCCCTTGGAAGAGACGTGGAGGTCACAGTAGCTTAACAAGACGGTTTTAATGGCCCTTGGAAGAGACGTGGAGGTCACAGTGGAATAAAAAGACAATATCAAAGCCCCTTGGAAGAGACGTGGAGGTCCCAGTGGAATAAATAGACAATATCATTGACCCTTGGAAGAAACGTGTATGTCACAGTAGCTTAACAAGACGATTTTAATGCCCCTTTAGTGTCATGTAGCACAGCATATTAAAAACATTATTCCCATTATTGGGGAGTTGGTCTCCCATAGTCTTTGCCTATGCCTTCCAAGCAAAAGCTGCCAAAAATTAGGACGGAGGAACTTGCAATGCTGGCAACACGGACCACTGTCACCCTGGTGGTATAGTGGTGGAGGAGGCTGAGGATAAGGAGAAGAGCAAAAAACAGCCAAAATGAGGAAGCGTATACCCATGTGTGGGTGTGAAGCGGTGCATGGCAATACACCACCCGAAATAACAAAGTGGATTTGACTTTACGTTACTCTGCTGTCATTTGGTGGTGATGAGAAGTCTGGTCCAATCCAGCCCTTGTTCATTTTGATAAGGGTCAGCTTGTCAGCATTGTCAGTTGACAGGCGAGTGTACTTATCAGTTATAATTCCCTCAGCGGCACTAAAAACACGCTCCGATAACACGCTAGCGGCAGCGAAGGCCAGGACCTTCAAGGCATACCGAGCGAGTTCATTCCAACTGTCCAGCTTGGATACCCAATAATTAAAAGGCACAGAGGAATCACGGAGGACGCTGGTACGGTCGGCAAGGTACTCCCTCACCATCTTTTGAAACTTTCTACTCCTTGTGAGAGTACCCCGCGCCTCAGTGCCTGTAAGCTGAGCGGGTCTCAGAAAACTGTCCCAGAACGTTGACAGTGTTCCCCTGCCTCTGCTGGATTGGAGTTGACTCTCTCTCGCTTGTACACCTTGGTTGGTCAACGAACTGTGACCTCTGCCGCTAGCGTGTTCAGATGGGAATTTTTTTTTCAGTTCTGCTGTAAGGGCCTTCTGGTACTGCCCCATTTTTGTAGACCTCTCCACCTCAGGAATAAGAGAGTGAAAGTTCTCCTTGTAGCGGGGGTCTAAAAGTGTTACCAACCAGTAATGACAGTCACCCAACATTTTGACAACGCAATGGTCATGGTTAAGGCAGCGTAACATAAAGTCTGCCATGCGTGCCAGATTGGTAACGGGCAAGACTTCCTTGTCCTCACCAAGATGACGACTGACCATGCTCTTCTCCTCCTCCTCCTCCCCCCTGTCATCAGGCCACCCACGCTGAACTGACTGTATGACAGTTGTACAGGTACTACTGTCAACAACGCATGATACCAGCTCCTGTTCTTCCTCCTCCTCCTCTCCCTCATTGTCCCCCAATGCACAATGGGATGAGATGAGGCTGGCCTGTGAGTAATCGCCGGCTACGACTTTTTGATCTATCTCATCATACTCTGGCTGCAATGCCTCCTCTTTAATTTTCTGCAGAGAGCGTTGCAAAAGACAGACAAGTGGGATGCTGACGCTAATGATGGCGTCATCGCCACTCACCATCTTGGTAGACTCCTCAAAATTTGTCAGGATGGTTCATATGTCAGACATCCAGGTCCACTCCTGAGTTCTTATGTGTGGAGTCTGACCTGAATATCGACGGCCTTGTTGCAGCTGGTACTCTACAACTGCTCTCTTCTGCTCTCAAATCCTTTGCAACATGTGGAGGGTAGAGTTTCAACGTGTGGGGACATCACACACCAGTCGGCGTGCCGGAAGCTGCAAACGCTGCTGCAGCACAGCAAGGGCGGCGGAAGCTGTAGCCGACTTGCGAAATTGAGCTGACAGGCGGCGTACTTTGACGAGCAGATCTGGCAACTCGGGATACAATTTAAGAAACCGATGAACCACGAGGTTAAGCACATGAGGACTGGGTCCCGGCTTCCACTATGTTTACCCAGTGTGCTGTCAGGGAGATGTACCGTCCCCGTCCACAAGCACTTGTCCACTTGTCCGTTGTCAGGTGGACTCTCCCTGTAACTGCGTTGTTGAGGGCACGGCAGATGTTTTGGGACACGTGCTTGTGTAGTGTGGGGATGGCACACCGGGCAAAATAGTTTCGGCTTGGGACCGAGTGCCGAGGGACGGCCACCGCCATAAGGTTGCGGAATGATTCCATCTTCACCAGCCTAAATGGCAGCATTTCCAACGCAAGCAGTTGTGCAATGTGCGACTTTAGGACTGTGACCTGTGGGGCGTTGGCTACGAATTTGCGCTTTCGTTCAAAGGTCTGGGATATGGACAATTGAACGCTGCGGTGGGATGTGGACGTGGTCGTTGATGCTGTTTCTTGAGAAACTGCCATAACAAGTGAAGACTGAGAGGAGGGGGCATCTTTGCATGCAGTAAGAACAGAGGATTGCCTTGCATGCACAACAGGGGGTTCTCTTACACGCACAACAGCAGAAGAAGCAGTGGTGACACCCGCTGACACTGGTCGTGGACCCTGGGGTTTGCCCCACAAAGTCGGGTGCTTTCCTTACATGTGCCTGATCATGCTGGTGGTGGTCAGGCTGGTAGTTTTGTCACCCCTGCTGATGCTGGCCTGGCAGGTGGTACAAATGGCCTTTTTGGGGTTATCAGCAGAGTCTTTAAAAAAATTCCAGACTCTGGAAGACCTACCGGTTGTACTGGCAACGTCCCTCGTGTTGGTGTTACGGGGAACGGTTGCCCGCCTTCTGTCTGCGGCCACCACACTGCTTCTTCCTGCCATTTGGGGTACTCTGCCTCCCTCCCCTTGTGTGCTGCTGGCCTCGCTCTGCGTGTCCTACTGCCACGTTGGGTCAGTTACTAGATCATCCACCACCTCCTCCTCTTCCACTTCCGCACCACGGTCCTCCTCCTCACTTCGTGGCAATTGTGTCTCGTCATCGTCCACCTCTTGTGACAAATTGCCAGCGTCGCCATCCTGTGGCCGTGGCTATTCAAATATTTGGCCATCGCTACATGGGATCTCTTCTTCCACCACTTCAAGCGGAGCAGGCGAGGGGCCCAAATATGGAAATGGACCAGTGAACAGCTCTTCACAGTGTCCAACTGTGGGATCAGTTGCTGTCTGACGACACTTGGCATGGTGGGAGGAAGGAGCATCAGGGTGAGGAGGAATATGCGGTCGAGTCTCGCGGCTACTAAGACTTGACTGTGTGGAAGACAGACCAGAGGTGGTGGTGCCCAGGTGACTAGAAGTATTATCTGCTATCCAATTAATAACCTGTTCACACTGATCAGTTGGCAATAGTGGTGTTGTTGTGTGCTTCCCTAGTAATTCGGTCAAGAACTGGAAGCGAGAAGATGTGGCTGTTGGTTGTGGCACATTTTCACCTTGGCCACGGCCCCGTCCTCTACACTCACCATCACCAGAACGTCCAGTTCCACGTCCCTTGCCACGCTCCTTGCCCATTGTAAATGAAGTAAAATAGCTTACACTCGCACTATCAATGGCAAAAGGGTAATAAAAAGATTAGAACTGTGGAAGAGGAAAACCACAGTTCTATTTCTCTGGCCTACACCAGAACCTTTTAAACAGATATATTTGTGTCTGAACAGTCAGCGAGACACTCAAACTGTTTTTTTATGTAAAAAAGGCAAAAAGGTGGATTACACCCAGATTTGAACCGTGGAAGAGGAAAACCACAGTTCTATTTCTCTGGCCTACACCAGAATCTTTTAGACAGATATATTTGTATCTGAACAGTCAGCGAGACACTCAAACTGTTTTTTTTTATGTAAAAAAGGCAAAAAGGTGGATTACGCCCAGATTTGAACCGTGGAAGAGGAAAACCACAGTTCTAGCTCTCTGGCCTACACCAGAATCTTTTAAACAGATATATTGGTGTCTGAACAGTCAGCGAGACACTCAAACTGTTTTTTTTTATGGAAAAAAGGCAAAAAAGTGGATAACACCCAGATTTGAACCGTGGAAGAGGAAAACCACAGTTCTAATTTCCTGGCATATACCAGACTTTTTTAAATAGATATGTTTGTGTCTGAACAGTCACCGAGACACTCAAACTGTTTTTCTTTATGGAATAAAGGCAATAAGGTGGAAGACACCCAGATTTGATCCGTGGAAGAGGAAAACCACAGTTCTAATTTCCTGGCGTATACCAGACTTTTTTAAATAGATATATTTGTGTCTGAACAGTCAGCGAGACGCTCAAACTGTTTTTTTTATGGAAAAAATGCAAAAAAGTGGATAATACAGAGATTTGGACCGTGGAACTGCAAAACCACAGTTCTACTTATCTGGCCTACACCAGACTCTTTTAAACAGATATATTTGTGTCTGAACACTCACAGACACACTCAATTTTTTTTTTTTGGAGGGGGGGGGAATACCAAAAGGTTAATAAGACAGGTATTTGTACAGTCTGACAGAGGAAAAAAAAAAAGAGGATTTAGATTAAAAAAAAGGATTTTTCCTGGCCCCTGAGACCTGGGGCTAAGTCTAGCAATTTGAGCAGCAGCAGCACACAGGACTGTAATGCAGTGTTTGTTAGTATAACCACTGCGTCTCCTATACAGCCTGCCTGCCTGATATCTGGGATAGATATTAGTGCTCAGAAGGACTGCTTGTTTGATTTTGGAGACTTTAGAGACCCTACACTACCTATTTTGCAGTATAAATCTCTCCCTAGCTCAGCAGCACTCCCCCTACACTGTGTGATCCGGAGCGACTGTGTCCAAGATGGTGGCGCCCAGTTTTAAATACTCGAGGTGATGCTGTGCGGCCAGCCAATCACTGTAATGCCCACAACCAACATGGCTGCGGCATTATAGTGACTGGCTGGCAATCCCTCCATGTTCACTGGCTCTGTAAAGAGCGCCAAACTAGTAGGGCGGAGACCCGAGCTCCCGCCCGAGTAATCCGAAAATGCTCGGTGCTCGCCGAACATCCCGAGTAGTAAGATGCTTGGGCGAGTACCGAGCAGTGTCGAGCATGCTCGCTCAACACTACTCTTATATTGATCACTTGAAATGAGCAAATCAATTCATAGAAAATCAGATTTGTTACAAGTTTCCCCCCAAAATTGGATTCTCCAGAATCAAAATTTTTTTGTGATTTAATTTGCGAGAATTCCAGAAGATGGGTTTAAAACTTTAAAAAATTATTGGCTCTCCCCATACTTCTGCTTCCATCAGTCCTCCAATTGACTCTTCTGTCCACTCTCTTCTATCTTCTACACATTTCGTGCCTTCATAAAAGATGCAATGCAAGTCATTGACATTAATGACATGCTTTGCACCCCCCTATGAAGGCAAGGGGTTCCGGTACCAGACGACCAGGAGCCAATAGGGTGAAGAGCGGTGGCAGTCGAGGTATGGGGAGGGCAAAGGAGAGGTCAGTTTACAATTCATCTCTATTGATGACTACTAGTGTTGAGCGAGCACTAAAATGCTCGGGTGCTTGAAGCTCTAGCCGAGCTCTCCGTGATACTCGGGTGCTCGACCCAAGCAACGAGCCCAATGTTAGTCTATGGGAGACCCGAGCATTTTTGCGTAGCGGCACCCCCGGCAGTCTTTTAAAAGCCTAACAAGTGCCCAAAACGATAGTGACAGTGCTCAAATGACATGGGGACAGCATGGGGATCGCCCAAGGAAGCATTTCTGACACCCAGGTCACTGCTGTCAACATCGTGGTCAGAGGTATAAAGCCACTTTTAAGGGCTCACAATAAAACGTTCAAAGACGAAACTGAAACTGCTTTCCTGTGAAATATGTTAAGGAACTTCCTTTCCAGGGTGAAGAAGACTTGTGTATAAGGTAAAATAAATAACCCCCCCAAAAAAATACTCCTCCATACCTTGGGCTATGTTCACAAGTAGCATTTTTTATGCGTTTTTGCACTTTTGTATTGCTTTCAACCGTGACAAATGCATTCACCGGGAAATGTCATTTTAACATTTTACAACCTTATCTGTCCATGTGCTGTGTGACACATGCATACAGTGCTGAAAATATATGCGAACAGCATGGGGAAGACTCCTGGAAGCATCTCTGACACCCAAGTCACTGCCTAAAAGTGTGCCCATAAGAAGTCATCCTTGCCGCATCAGAAGATGCAGACTTGCAACTATCCCCGTGCAAGTCCTTGTCCCAGGGCAGTGTTCAATTGTACCTCCCCCATTCCTTGCAATGCAAGCGCATATATGTAGCCAACCACCCACCCCCAGGCTGCAATACCATACTGCTTGCTTGCACTTGAAATTGGGCCTTTTAGGCATGTGGAGGCGGAATCTGGCAACCACATCATGGCTGCGTTGGCGGCCTGGAATCCATACTCAGTCCCCAGCCGCCCAGCGGCCGGGTGTCCACACTCGGTCCCCAGCCGCCCCGCGGCCGGGTGTCCATACTCGGTCCCCAGCTGCCCCGCGGCCGGGTGTCCACACATGGTCCCCAGCCACCTGGGGGCAGCCGGGTGTCCATAAACGGTCCCCAGCCGCCCCTATTTCTCCTGTCAACTTCCCCCCCACACACTTTTCCTAGCCTGGCCTGCTTTAGGGCAGCATTGGACGAGACCACCAGAGAACCTGACTCCTCTGGTGGGCCCTGGCTTCTCCATTAGGGGAGTTGAGAGTGCCAAGGTGAGGAGCATGATGATGATGATAGAAGTTAGCATCTGCTTTGTTTTCTTTTAATGCAAGCATAAGTGTGCAGCCTGCCACCCACCCACCCCCAGGCTGCAATGCCATACTGCTAGCTTGCACTTGAAATGGGGCCTTTTAGTTTGGAGGAGGCCGAAGCTGGCCACTACCTCATGGCTGCTTCGGCAGTGAGGTATCCATACTCAGTCCCCAGCCGCCCCTAAGTGTGCATTATACATAAGATTAAGCGCGTATACCAAAACATTACCTGTGCCCTCCCCAGTGCATTTAGTGAGAAGGACAGCCTATTCCGCTGTAGTGTGTGCATGCCAAACCCCTGTTCATGGTACATGCGAAGATTCCTCCCACCCTGCACCTGTCGTTGCAGACTTGCAACTATCCACGTTCAAGTCCTTGTCCCAGGGCAGTGTTCAATTGTACCTCTCCCATTCCTTGCAATGCAAGCGCAAGTATGCAGCCTGCCACCCACCCACCCCCAGGCTGCAATACCATACAGCTTGCTTGCTTGCACTTGAAATTGGGCCTTTTAGGCATGTGGAGGCGGAATCTGGCCACCAAGTCATGGCTGTGTTGGCGGCCTGGAATCCATACTCAGTCCCAAGCCGCCCGGCGGCCGAGTGTCCACACTCGGTCCCCAGCCGCCAGGGGGTGGCTGGGTGTCCATACTTGGTCCCCAGCCGCCCCGCGGCCGGGTGTCCACACACGATCCCCAGCCGCCTGGGGGCAGCCGGGTGTCCATAAACGCTCCCCAGCTGCCCCTATTTCTCCTTGGAACATCCCCCCACACACTTTTCTTAGCCCGGCCTGCTTTAGGGCAGCATTGGACGAGCCCACCAGAGAACCAGACTCCTCCGGTGGGCCCTGGCTTCTCCATCAGGGGAGTTGAGAGTGCCAAGGTGAGGACCATGATGATGATGATAGATGTTAGCATCTGCTTTGTTTTCTTGGAATGCAAGCGCATGTATGTACTAGCGGCTAGGCCTGAGGTGGTCAGCGTTTTGGTGCATATCCTACCTCCTCCGAGGATTGCTGGATGTTTTCCTGCTACTATTCCAGTTCTATGACTCCCATTAAAACAAAGCTTCAGGTGATAAATGATGGATGAGGTAGTGGCAAAGGAGAAAGAGCAGGAGGAACAGGGACCATTCACATCAATATCAGGCCAGTCATCCACATATGTCTTGTAGGATATGTTTCTGTAACAAAAGGAGCTGTTCGGCTACACAGTTATAGGGCATACAGTGAGGGCAATGCCTACCAAAAATTTTGAGGCACTCCAATGCCCCTTGGGATTGACATGGAGGTCAGAGGGCCTTAACTAAACCGTTTTTTCCATTTATAGCAACTGGGTCTCCTGTACACTGTTAGCCTACGCAGTGAATGGAAGGCTTTCCAAAAATTATGAGGAACTACAATGCCCCTTGAAACAGACGTGGATTACATCGTACTAAAAACCTTCTACCCATTATTGGGGAGTGGGTCTCCCTTAGTTTTAGCCTTTGCATTGAAAAGCAAAAGCTGACTAAAATTAGGAGGAAATGCAAAGCCCGTTGGAAGAGTCGTGGAGGTTAGAGGTAATTTAAACCAACATTTCAATGCCCCTTGGAAGAGCTGTGGAGTTCATAGTGGCTTAAGAAGACGCTTTTAATGCCTCTTGGAAGAGACGTGGAGGTCACAGTAGCTTAACAAGACGGTTTTAATGCCCCTCAGAAAAGACGTGGAGGTACCAGTAGCTTAACAAGACGGTTTGAATGCCCCTTGGAACAGACGTGGAGGTCACAGTAGCTTAACAAGACGCTTTTAATGCCCCTTATAAGAGCCATACAGTACAGCATCTTATAAATATTATTCCCATTATTGAGGAGTGGGTCTCCCATAGTATTTGCTTATGCCTTCCAAGCAAAAGCTTCCAAAAATTAGGACGGAGAAACTTGCAATGCCCCTTACAAGAGCCATGCAGTACAGCATATTACAAACATAAGTCCCATTATTGGGGAGTGGGTATCTCATAGTATTTGCTTATGCCTTCCAAGCAAAAGCTCCCCAAAATTAAGACACAGCAACTTGCCATGCCCCTTACAAGAGCCATACAGTACAACATCTTATAAATAATAATCCCATTATTGGGGAGTGGGTCTCCCATATTATTTGCTTATGCCTTCCAAGCAAAAGCTTCCAAAAATTAGGAAGAAATGCATTGCCCGTTCGAAGACTCGTGTAGGTCCCAGTAGCTTAACAAGACAGTTTTAATGCCCCTTACAAGAGACATGGAGGTCAGAGTGGTATAACAAGATGCTTTTAATGCCCCTTACAAGAGACGTGGAGGTCAGAGTGATATAACAAGACGCTTTTAATGCCCCTCAGAAGAGATGTGGAGGTCAGAGTGGTATAATAAGATGGTTTTAATGCCCCTCAGAAGAGACGTGTAGGTCAGAGTGGTAAAACAAGAGGCTTTTAATGCCCCTTACGAGAGACATGTAGGTCACAGTGGTATAACAAGATGCTTTTAATGCCCCTTCCAAGAGACGTGGAGGTCAGAGTACTATAACAAGACGCTTTTAATGCCCCTTACAAGAGCCATACAGGACAGCATCTTATAAATATTATTCCCATTATTGGGAAGTGGGACTCCCATAATATTTGCTTATGCCTTCCAAGCAAAAGCTTACAAAAATTAGGACGGAGCAACTTGCAATGCCCCTTACAAGAGCCATGCAGTACAGCATATTACAAACATATGTCCCATTATTGGGTAGTGGGTCTCCCATAGTATTTGCTTATGCCTTCCAAGCAAAAGCTTCCAAAAATTAGGACGGAGTTACTTGCAATGCCCCTTACAAGAGCCATACCGTACAGCATATTACAAACATAAGTCCCATTATTGGGTAGTTGGTCTCCCATAGTATTTGCTTATGCCTTCCAAGCAAAAGCTTCCAAAAATTAGGATGGAGCAACTTGCAATGCCCCTTACAAGAGCCATACAGTACAGCATCTTATAAATATTATTACCATTATTGGGGAGTGGGTCTCCCATAGTATTTGCTTATGCCTTCCAAGCAAAAGCTTCCAAAAATTAGGACGGAGCAACTTGCAATGCCCCTTACAAGAGCCATGCAGTACAGCATATTACAAACATAAGACCCATTATTGGGGAGTGGGTCTCCCATAGTATTTGCTTATGCCTTCCAAGCAAAAGCTTCCAAAAATTAGGAGGAAACGCAATGCCCGTTCGAAAACTCGTGGAGGTCCCAGTAGCTTAACAAGATGGTTTTAATGCCCCTTACAAGAGACGTGGAGTTCAGAGTGGTATAAGAAGATGCTTTTAATGCCCCTTACAAGAGACGTGGAGGTCAGAGTGGTATAACAAGACGCTTTTAATGCCCCTCAGAAGAGACGTGGAGGTTAGAGTGGTATAACAATAAGGTTTTGATGCCCCTTAAAAGAGACGTGGTGATCAGAGTGGTATAACAAGATGGTTTTAATGCCCCTCAGAAGAGATGTGTAGGTCAGAGTGGTATAACAAGACGCTTTTAATGCCCCTTACAAGAGCCATACAGGAAAGCATCTTATAAATATTATTCCCATTATTGGGAAGTGGGACTCCCATAATATTTGCTTATGCCTTCCAAGCAAAAGCTTACAAAAATTAGGACGGAGCAACTTGCAATGCCCCTTACAAGAGCCATGCAGTACAGCATATTACAAACATATGCCCCATTATTGGGTAGTGGGTCTCCCATAGTATTTGCTTATGCCTTCCAAGCAAAAGCTTCCAAAAATTAGGACGGAGTTACTTGCAATGCCCCTTACAAGAGCCATACCGTACAGCATATTACAAACATAAGTCCCATTATTGGGGAGTTGGTCTCCCATAGTATTTGCTTATGCCTTCCAAGCAAAAGCTTCCAAAAATTAGGATGGAGCAACTTGCAATGCCCCTTACAAGAGCCATACAGTATAGCATCTTATAAATATTATTATCATTATTGGGGAGTGGGTCTCCCATAGTATTTGCTTATGCCTTCCAAGCAAAAGCTTCCAAAAATTAGGACGGAGCAACTTGCAATGCCCCTTACAAGAGCCATGCAGTACAGCATATTACAAACATAAGACCCATTATTGGGGAGTGGGTCTCCCATAGTATTTGCTTATGCCTTCCAAGCAAAAGCTTCCAAAAATTAGGAGGAAACGCAATGCCCGTTCGAAAACTCGTGGAGGTCCCAGTAGCTTAACAAGATGGTTTTAATGCCCCTTACAAGAGACGTGGAGGTCAGAGTGGTATAACAATAAGGGTTTGATGCCCCTTAAAAGAGACGTGGAGATCAGAGTGGTATAACAAGATGGTTTTAATGCCCCTCAGAAGAGACGTGTAGGTCAGAGTGGTATAACAAGACGCTTTTAATGCCCCTCAGAAGAGATGTGTAGGTCAGAGTGGTATAACAAGACGCTTTTAATGCCCCTTACGAGAGACGTGGAGGTCAGAGTAGTATAACAAGACGCTTTTAATGCCCCTTGCAGGAGCCATACAGGACAGCATCTTATAAATATTATTCCCATTATTGGGAAGTGGGTCTCCCATAGTATTTGCTTATGCCTTCCAAGCAAAATCTTACAAAAATAAGGACGGAGCAACTTGCAATGCCCATTACAAGAGTCATGCAGTACAGCATATTACAAACATATGTCCCATTATTGGGGAGTGTGTCTCCCATAGTAATTGCTTATGCCTTCCAAGCAAAAGCTTCCAAAAATTAGGATGGAGTTACTTGCAATGCCTCTTACAAGAGCCATACAGAACAGCATATTACAAACATAAGTCCCATTATTGGGGAGTGGGTCTCCCATAGTATTTGCTTATGCCTTCCTAGCAAAAGCTTCCAAAAATTAGGACGGAGCAAATTGCAATGCCCCTTACAAGAGCCATACAGTACAGCATCTTATAAATATTATTCCCATTATTGGGGAGTGGGTCTCCCATAGCATTTGCTTAGGCCTTCCAATCAAAAGCTTGCAAAAATTAGAAAGGAGCAACTTGCAATGCCCCTTACAAGAGCCATGCAGTAAAGCACATTACAAACATAAGTCCCACTATTGGGGAGTGGGTCTCCCATAGTATTTGCTTATGCCTTCCAAGCAAAAGCTTCCAAAAATTAGGAGGAAACGCAATGCCCGTTCGAAAACTCGTGGAGGTCCCAGTAGCTTAACAAGATGGTTTTAATGCCCCTTACAAGAGACGTGGAGGTCAGAGTGGTATAACAAGACGCTTTTAATGCCCTTACAAGAGACGTGGAGGTCAGAGTGGTATAAAAATTCGGTTTTGATGCCCTTAAAAGAGACGTGGAGTTCAGGTGGTATAGCAAGATGGTCTTAATGCCCCTCAGAAGAGACGTGTAGGTCAGAGTGGTATAACAAGACGCTTTTAATGCCCCTCAGAAGAGATGTGTAGGTCAGAGTGGTATAACAAGACGCTTTTAATGCCCCTTACAAGAGACGTGGAGGTCAGAGTAGTATAACAAGACGGATTTAATGTCCCTTACAAGAGACGTGGAGGTCAGAGTAGTATAACAAGACTGTTTTAATGCCCCTTAGAAGAGACGTGGAGGTCAGAGTGGTATAACAAGACGCTTTTAATGCCCCTTACAAGAGACGTGGAGGTCAGAGTGGTATAACAAGACGGATTTAATGCCCCTCAGAAGAGACGTATAGGTCAGAGTGGTATAACAAGACGCTTTTAATGCCCCTCAGAAGAGATGTGTAGGTCAGAGTGGTATAACAAGACTCTTTTAATGCCCCTTACAAGAGACGTGGAGGTCAGAGTAGTATAACAAGACTCTTTTAATGCCCCATACAAGAGCCATACAGGACAGCATCTTATAAATATTATTCCCATTATTGGGAAGTGGGTCTCCCATAGTATTTGCTTATGCCTTCAGAGCAAAAGCTTACAAAAATTAGGATGGAGCAACTTGCAATACCCCTTACAAGAGCCATGCAGTACAGCATATTACAAACATATGTCCCATTATTGCGGAGTGGGTATCCCATAGTAATTGCTTATGCCTTCCAAGCAAAAGCTTCCAAAAATTAGGATGGAGTTACTTGCAATGCCCCATACAAGAGCCATACAGTACAGCTTACTACAAACATAAGTCCCATTATTGGGGAGTGGGTCTCCCATAGTATTTGCTTATGCCTTCCTAGCAAAAGCTTCCAAAAATTAGGACGGAGCAAATTGCAATGCCCCTTACAAGAGCCATACAGTACAGCATCTTATAAATATTATTCCCATTATTGGGGAGTCGGTCTCCCATAGCATTTGCTTAGGCCTTCCAATCAAAAGCTTGCAAAAATTAGGAAGGAGCAACTTACAATGCCCCTTACAAGAGCCATGCAGTACAGCACATTACAAACATAAGTCCCACTATTGGGGAGTGGGTCTCCCATAGTATTTGCTTATGCCTTCCAAGCAAAAGCTTCCAAAAATTAGGAGGAAACGCAATGCCCGTTCGAAAACTCGTGGAGGTCCCAGTAGCTTAACAAGATGGTTTTAATGCCCCTTACAAGAGACGTGGAGGTCAGAGTGGTATAACAAGACGCTTTTAATGCCCCTTACAAGAGACGTGGAGGTCAGAGTGGTATAACAAGACGCTTTTAATGCCCCTCAGAAGAGACGTGGAGGTCAGAGTGATATAACAATAAGGTTTTGATGCCCCTTAAAAGAGACGTGGAGATCAGAGTGGTATAACAAGATGGTTTTAATGCCCCTCAGAAGAGACGTGTAGGTCAGAGTGGTATAACAAGACGCTTTTAATGCCCCTCAGAAGAGATGTGTAGGTCAGAGTGGTATAACAAGACGCTTTTAATGCCCCTTACAAGAGCCATACAGGAAAGCATCTTATAAATATTATTCCCATTATTGGGAAGTGGGACTCCCATAATATTTGCTTATGCCTTCCAAGCAAAAGCTTACAAAAATTAGGACGGAGCAACTTGCAATGCCCCTTACAAGAGCCATGCAGTACAGCATATTACAAACATATGTCCCATTATTGGGTAGTGGGTCTCCCATAGTATTTGCTTATGCCTTCCAAGCAAAAGCTTCCAAAAATTAGGACGGAGTTACTTGCAATGCCCCTTACAAGAGCCATACCGTACAGCATATTACAAACATAAGTCCCATTATTGGGGAGTTGGTCTCCCATAGTATTTGCTTATGCCTTCCAAGCAAAAGCTTCCAAAAATTAGGATGGAGCAACTTGCAATGCCCCTTACAAGAGCCATACAGTACAGCATCTTATAAATATTATTATCATTATTGGGGAGTGGGTCTCCCATAGTATTTGCTTATGCCTTCCAAGCAAAAGCTTCCAAAAATTAGGACGGAGCAACTTGCAATGCCCCTTACAAGAGCCATGCAGTACAGCATATTACAAACATAAGACCCATTATTGGGGAGTGGGTCTCCCATAGTATTTGCTTATGCCTTCCAAGCAAAAGCTTCCAAAAATTAGGAGGAAACGCAATGCCCGTTCGAAAACTCGTGGAGGTCCCAGTAGCTTAACAAGATGGTTTTAATGCCCCTTACAAGAGACGTGGAGGTCAGAGTGGTATAACAAGACGCTTTTAATGCCCCTTACAAGAGACGTGGAGGTCAGAGTGGTATAACAAGACGCTTTTAATGCCCCTCAGAAGAGACGTGGAGGTCAGAGTGGTATAACAATAAGGGTTTGATGCCCCTTAAAAGAGACGTGGAGATCAGAGTGGTATAACAAGATGGTTTTAATGCCCCTCAGAAGAGACGTGTAGGTCAGAGTGGTATAACAAGACGCTTTTAATGCCCCTCAGAAGAGATGTGTAGGTCAGAGTGGTATAACAAGACGCTTTTAATGCCCCTTACGAGAGACGTGGAGGTCAGAGTAGTATAACAAGACGCTTTTAATGCCCCTTGCAGGAGCCATACAGGACAGCATCTTATAAATATTATTCCCATTATTGGGAAGTGGGTCTCCCATAGTATTTGCTTATGCCTTCCAAGCAAAATCTTACAAAAATAAGGACGGAGCAACTTGCAATGCCCATTACAAGAGTCATGAAGTACAGCATATTACAAACATATGTCCCATTATTGGGGAGTGGGTCTCCCATAGTAATTGCTTATGCCTTCCAAGCAAAAGCTTCCAAAAATTAGGATGGAGTTACTTGCAATGCCCCTTACAAGAGCCATACAGAACAGCATATTACAAACATAAGTCCCATTATTGGGGAGTGGGTCTCCCATAGTATTTGCTTATGCCTTCCTAGCAAAAGCTTCCAAAAATTAGGACGGAGCAAATTGCAATGCCCCTTACAAGAGCCATACAGTACAGCATCTTATAAATATTATTCCCATTATTGGGGAGTGGGTCTCCCATAGCATTTGCTTAGGTCTTCCAATCAAAAGCTTGCAAAAATTAGGAAGGAGCAACTTGCAATGCCCCTTACAAGAGCCATGCAGTACAGCACATTACAAACATGAGTCCCACTATTGGGGAGTGGGTCTCCCATAGTATTTGCTTATGCCTTCCAAGCAAAAGCTTCCAAAAATTAGGAGGAAACGCAATGCCCGTTCGAAAACTCGTGGAGGTCCCAGTAGCTTAACAAGATGGTTTTAATGCCCCTTACAAGAGACGTGGAGGTCAGAGTGGTATAACAAGACTCTTTTAATGCCCTTACAAGAGACGTGGAGGTCAGAGTGGTATAACAATTCGGTTTTGATGCCCTTAAAAGAGACGTGGAGATCAGAGTGGTATAACAAGATGGTCTTAATGCCCCTCAGAAGAGACGTGTAGGTCAGAGTGGTATAACAAGACGCTTTTAATGCCCCTCAGAAGAGATGTGTAGGTCAGAGTGGTATAACAAGACGCTTTTAATGCCCCTTACAAGAGACGTGGAGGTCAGAGTAGTATAACAAGACGGATTTAATGCCCCTTACAAGAGACGTGGAGGTCAGAGTAGTATAACAAGACTGTTTTAATGCCCCTTAGAAGAGACGTGGAGGTCAGAGTGGTATAACAAGACGCTTTTAATGCCCCTTACAAGAGACGTGGAGGTCAGAGTGGTATAACAAGACGGATTTAATGCCCCTCAGAAGAGACGTATAGGTCAGAGTGGTATAACAAGACGCTTTTAATGCCCCTCAGAAGAGATGTGTAGGTCAGAGTGGTATAACAAGACTCTTTTAATGCCCCTTACAAGAGACGTGGAGGTCAGAGTAGTATAACAAGACTCTTTTAATGCCCCATACAAGAGCCATACAGGACAGCATCTTATAAATATTATTCCCATTATTGGAAAGTGGGTCTCCCATAGTATTTGCTTATGCCTTCAGAGCAAAAGCTTACAAAAATTAGGATGGAGCAACTTGCAATACCCCTTACAAGAGCCATGCAGTACAGCATATTACAAACATATGTCCCATTATTGGGGAGTGGGTATCCCATAGTAATTGCTTATGCCTTCCAAGCAAAAGCTTCCAAAAATTAGGATGGAGTTACTTGCAATGCCCCATACAAGAGCCATACAGTACAGCTTACTACAAACATAAGTCCCATTATTGGGGAGTGGGTCTCCCATAGTATTTGCTTATGCCTTCCTAGCAAAAGCTTCCAAAAATTAGGACGGAGCAAATTGCAATGCCCCTTACAAGAGCCATACAGTACAGCATCTTATAAATATTATTCCCATTATTGGGGAGTGGGTCTCCCATAGCATTTGCTTAGGCCTTCCAATCAAAAGCTTGCAAAAATTAGGAAGGAGCAACTTGCAATGCCCCTTACAAGAGCCATGCAGTACAGCACATTACAAACATAAGTCCCACTATTGGGGAGTGGGTCTCCCATAGTATTTGCTTATGCCTTCCAAGCAAAAGCTTCCAAAAATTAGGAGGAAATGCAATGCCCGTTCGAAAACTCGTGGAGGTCCCAGTAGCTTAACAAGATGGTTTTAATGCCCCTTACAAGAGACGTGGAGGTCAGAGTGGTATAACAAGACGCTTTTAATGCCCTTACAGGAGACGTGGAGGTCAGAGTGGTATAACAAGATGGTCTTAATGCCCCTCAGAAGAGACGTGTAGGTCAGAGTGGTATAACAAGACGCTTTTAATGCCCCTCAGAAGAGATGTGTAGGTCAGAGTGGTATAACAAGACGCTTTTAATGCCCCTTACAAGAGACGTGGAGGTCAGAGTAGTATAGCAAGACGGATTTAATGCCCCTTACAAGAGACGTGGAGGTCAGAGTAGTATAACAAGACTGTTTTAATGCCCCTCAGAAGAGATGTGTAGGTCAGAGTGGTATAACAAGACTCTTTTAATGCCCCTTACAAGAGACGTGGAGGTCAGAGTAGTATAACAAGACTCTTTTAATGCCCCATACAAGAGCCATACAGGACAGCATCTTATAAATATTATTCCCATTATTGGGAAGTGGGTCTCCCATAGTATTTGCTTATGCCTTCAGAGCAAAAGCTTACAAAAATTAGGATGGAGCAACTTGCAATACCCCTTACCAGAGCCATGCAGTACAGCATATTACAAACATATGTCCCATTATTGGGGAGTGGGTATCCCATAGTAATTGCTTATGCCTTCCAAGCAAAAGCTTCCAAAAATTAGGATGGAGTTACTTGCAATGCCCCATACAAGAGCCATACAGTACAGCTTACTACAAACATAAGTCCCATTATTGGGGAGTGGGTCTCCCATAGTATTTGCTTATGACTTCCAATCAAAAGCTTGCAAAAATTAGGAAGGAGCAACTTGCAATGCCCCTTACAAGAGCCATGCAGTACAGCACATTACAAACATAAGTCCCACTATTGGGGAGTGGGTCTCCCATAGTATTTGCTTATGCCTTCCAAGCAAAAGCTTCCAAAAATTAGGAGGAAACGCAATGCCCGTTCGAAAACTCGTGGAGGTCCCAGTAGCTTAACAAGATGGTTTTAATGCCCCTTACAAGAGACGTGGAGGTCAGAGTGGTATAACAAGACTCTTTTAATGCCCTTACAAGAGACGTGGAGGTCAGAGTGGTATAACAATTCGGTTTTGATGCCCTTAAAAGAGACGTGGAGATCAGAGTGGTATAACAAGATGGTCTTAATGCCCCTCAGAAGAGACGTGTAGGTCAGAGTGGTATAACAAGACGCTTTTAATGCCCCTCAGAAGAGATGTGTAGGTCAGAGTGGTATAACAAGACGCTTTTAATGCCCCTTACAAGAGACGTGGAGGTCAGAGTAGTATAACAAGACGGATTTAATGCCCCTTACAAGAGACGTGGAGGTCAGAGTAGTATAACAAGACTTTTTTAATGCCCCTTAGAAGAGACGTGGAGGTCAGAGTGGTATAACAAGACGCTTTTAATGCCCCTTACAAGAGACGTGGAGGTCAGAGTGGTATAACAAGACGGATTTAATGCCCCTCAGAAGAGACGTATAGGTCAGAGTGGTATAACAAGACGCTTTTAATGCCCCTCAGAAGAGATGTGTAGGTCAGAGTGGTATAACAAGACTCTTTTAATGCCCCTTACAAGAGACGTGGAGGTCAGAGTAGTATAACAAGACTCTTTTAATGCCCCATACAAGAGCCATACAGGACAGCATCTTATAAATATTATTCCCATTATTGGAAAGTGGGTCTCCCATAGTATTTGCTTATGCCTTCAGAGCAAAAGCTTACAAAAATTAGGATGGAGCAACTTGCAATACCCCTTACAAGAGCCATGCAGTACAGCATATTACAAACATATGTCCCATTATTGGGGAGTGGGTATCCCATAGTAATTGCTTATGCCTTCCAAGCAAAAGCTTCCAAAAATTAGGATGGAGTTACTTGCAATGCCCCATACAAGAGCCATACAGTACAGCTTACTACAAACATAAGTCCCATTATTGGGGAGTGGGTCTCCCATAGTATTTGCTTATGCCTTCCTAGCAAAAGCTTCCAAAAATTAGGACGGAGCAAATTGCAATGCCCCTTACAAGAGCCATACAGTACAGCATCTTATAAATATTATTCCCATTATTGGGGAGTGGGTCTCCCATAGCATTTGCTTAGGCCTTCCAATCAAAAGCTTGCAAAAATTAGGAAGGAGCAACTTGCAATGCCCCTTACAAGAGCCATGCAGTACAGCACATTACAAACATAAGTCCCACTATTGGGGAGTGGGTCTCCCATAGTATTTGCTTATGCCTTCCAAGCAAAAGCTTCCAAAAATTAGGAGGAAATGCAATGCCCGTTCGAAAACTCGTGGAGGTCCCAGTAGCTTAACAAGATGGTTTTAATGCCCCTTACAAGAGACGTGGAGGTCAGAGTGGTATAACAAGACGCTTTTAATGCCCTTACAGGAGACGTGGAGGTCAGAGTGGTATAACAAGATGGTCTTAATGCCCCTCAGAAGAGACGTGTAGGTCAGAGTGGTATAACAAGACGCTTTTAATGCCCCTCAGAAGAGATGTGTAGGTCAGAGTGGTATAACAAGACGCTTTTAATGCCCCTTACAAGAGACGTGGAGGTCAGAGTAGTATAACAAGACGGATTTAATGCCCCTTACAAGAGACGTGGAGGTCAGAGTAGTATAACAAGACTGTTTTAATGCCCCTCAGAAGAGATGTGTAGGTCAGAGTGGTATAACAAGACTCTTTTAATGCCCCTTACAAGAGACGTGGAGGTCAGAGTAGTATAACAAGACTCTTTTAATGCCCCATACAAGAGCCATACAGGACAGCATCTTATAAATATTATTCCCATTATTGGGAAGTGGGTCTCCCATAGTATTTGCTTATGCCTTCAGAGCAAAAGCTTACAAAAATTAGGATGGAGCAACTTGCAATACCCCTTACCAGAGCCATGCAGTACAGCATATTACAAACATATGTCCCATTATTGGGGAGTGGGTATCCCATAGTAATTGCTTATGCCTTCCAAGCAAAAGCTTCCAAAAATTAGGATGGAGTTACTTGCAATGCCCCATACAAGAGCCATACAGTACAGCTTACTACAAACATAAGTCCCATTATTGGGGAGTGGGTCTCCCATAGTATTTGCTTATGACTTCCAAGCAAAAGCTTTCAAAAATTAGGATGGTGCAACTTGCAATGTCCCTTACAAGAGCCATACAGTACAGCATCTTATAAATATTATTCCCATTATTGGGGAGTTGGTCTCCCATAGTATTTGCTTATGCCTTTCAAGCAAAAGCTTCCAAAAATTAGGACGGAGCAACTTGCAATGCCCCTTACAAGAGACATGCAGTACAGCATATTACAAACATAAGTCCCATTATTGGGGAGTGGGTCTCCCATAGTATTTGCTTATGCCTTCCAAGCAAAAGCTTCCAAAAATTAGGAGGAAACGCAATGCCCGTTCGAAGACTCGTGGAGGTCCCAGTAGCTTAACAAGACGGTTTTAATGCCCCTTAGAAGAGACATGGAGGTCAGAGTGGTATAACAAGACGCTTTTAATGCCCCTTACAAAAGACGTGGAGGTCAGAGTGGTATAACAAGACGCTTTTAATGCGCCTTACAAGAGACGTGGAGGTCAGAGTGGTATAACAAGATGGTTTTAATGCCGCTTACAAGAGACGTGGAGGTCAGAGTGGTATAACAAGACGCTTTTAATGCCCCTTACAAGAGACGTGGAGGTCAGAGAGGTATAGCAAGAAGCATTTAATGCCGCTTACAAGAGATGTGGAGGTCAGAGTGGTATAACAAGATGCTTTTAATGCCCCTCAGAAGAGACGTGGAGGTCAGAGTGGTATAACAAGACGGTTTTAATGCCCCGTACAAGAGACATGGAGATCAGAGTGGTATAACAAGATGCTTTTAATGCCTCTTACAAGAGAAGTGGAGGTCAGAGTGGTATAACAAGACGCTTTTAATGCCCCTTACAAGAGACCTGGAGGTCAGAGAGGTATAGCAAGATGCTTTTAATGCCCCTTACAAGAGAAATGGAGGTCAGAGTGGTATAACATAATGCTTTTAATGCTCCTTACAAGAGACGTGGAGGTCAGAGTGGTATAACAAGATGCTTTTAATACCCATTACAAGAGCCATGCAGTACAGCATCTTAAAAATATTATTCCCATTATTGGAGAGTGGGTCTCCCACAGTCTTTGCTTATGCCTTCCAAGCAAAAGCTGACAAAAATAAGGACAGAGGAACTTTCAATAATGGCAACATGGACCACGGTCACCCTGGTGGTATAGTGGTGGTGGAGGCTGAGGATAAGGAGAAGAACATAAAACAACCGAAGTGAGGAAGTATACCCATGTGTGGGTGTGAAGCGGTGCATGTGAATACACCTCCCGAAATAACACAGTGGGTTTGACTTTATGCTACTCTGCTGTCATTTGGTGGTGATGAGAAGTCTGGCTCAATCCAGCCCTTGTTCATTTTGATAAGGGTCAGCTTGTCAGCATTGTCAGTTGACAGGCGAGTGCGCTTATCAGTTATAATTCCCCCAGCGGCACTAAAAACACGCTCCAATAACGTGTTAGCGACAGGGCAGGCCAGGACCTCCAAGGCGTACAGAGCGTGTTCATTCCAAGTGTCCAGCTTGGATACCCAATAATTAAAAGGCACAGAGGAATCACGGAAGACGCTGGTAAGGTCGGCAAGGTACTCCCTCACCATCATTTGAAACATTCCACTTCTTGTGAGAGTGCCCCGCGCCCAGGGTCTCTCCGAAGGGAGGGTCTGAGAAAACTGTCCCATAACGTTGACAGTGTTCCCCTGCCTCTGCTGGATTGGAGTTGCCTCTCTCTCGCTTGTACTCTTTGGTTGGTCAACGAACTGTGACCTCTGCCGCTAGCGTGCTCAGATGGGAATTTTTTTAACAGTTCTGCAGCAAAGGCCTTCTGGTACTGCCCCATTTTTGTAGACCTCTCCACCTCAGGAATAAGTGAGTGAAAGTTCTCCTTGTAGCGGGGGTCTAAAGGTGTCACCAACCAGTAATGACTGTCACCCAACATTTTGATAACGCGAGGGTCATGGTTAAGGCAGCGTAACATAAAGTCAGCCATGCGTGCCAGACTGGTAAAGGGCAAGATTTCCGTGTCCTCACCATGATGACGACTGACCATGCTCTCCTCCCCCTCCTCTTCCTCCTCCCCCCCCTGTCCTCAGGCCACCCACACTGAACCGACGGTGTGACACTTGTACAGGTACTACCGTCTACAGCGCATGATAACAGCTCCTGTTCTTCCTCCTCCTCCTCCTCTCCCTCATTGTCCCCCAATGCGCGTTGGGATGAGATGCGGCTGGGCTGTGTGTAATCGCCCACTACGGCTTCTTGATCCATCTCATCATACTGTTATGTTCTGCTACCAAAGCTAAGGAAAGAGAGGAGATCTGTCCCTACTATAGGACTCAGCTGAATCCCTACGATGTATCAGGGAACCTGATCCTGCGATCAGACCTGCTAAAGTCCTAATCTAGTCTGTACGGAGACCTATAGATGTGGGGAGGGAATCCCTACAAGTACTAAGGACTGGGAGGAATATGGGACACCTCCTAACAGAAATAGTAGCAGACAGACGAACAAACAAAATAGATAGAACATAGAGGTCCGTAGACCAAGCAAACTAACAGAGCTAGATACAGAGCACAGGCTAGCTAGAAAGTAGATATACAATGAAGTCCAGCAAAGCCAGAAGGGCGGAGCAGGATTAAATAGGCCAACAAGGTCATGTGACCAGCAAAGGAAAAAAAAACTAACAGCAAGGTTCTAACACATACTCTGTCTGCAATGCCTCCTCTTTAATTCTCTGCAGAGAGCATTGCAAAAGACAGACAAGTGGGATGCTGACACTAATGATGTCGTCATCGCCACTCACCATCTTGGTGGCCTCCTCAAAGTTTGTCAGAATGGTACATATGTCAGACATCCAGGTTCACTCATGACGTTTTATGTGTGGAGTCTGACCTGAATATTGACAGCCTTGTTGCAGCTGGTACTCCACAACTTCTCTCTTCTGCTCACAAGTCCTTTGCAACATGTGGAGGGTAGAGTTCCAACGTGTGGGGACATCACACATCAGTCGGTGTGCCAGAAGCTACAAACGCTGCTGCAACACAGCAAGGGTGGCGGAATCTGTAGCCGACTTCCGAAAATGAGCTGACAGGCGGCGTACTTTCACAAGCAGATCTGACAACTCGGGGTACGATTTAAGAAACCGCTGAGCCACGAGGTTAAGCACATGAGCCAGGCATGATACGTCTGTGATCTCACCTCGCCTCAAAGCCCCCACCAGGTTACGGCCATTGTCACACACGACCATGCCAGGATGTAGGTTCAGCGGTCTCAGCCACAGATCTGCCTGCTCTTTCACAGCTGTCCACAACTCACAAGCAGTGTGAGGTTTATCACCTAAGCTTATGAGTTTCAGCACAGCCTGTTGCCGCTTGGCGGAGGCAGTACTGCAGTGCTTCCAGCTTGTAACTGATGTGGTGATATCTGAGATGGAGGCTGAACATGAGGAGGAGGAGGAGGATGATGCGCAGGAGCTGTACACTGTGGGGGCAATTCTGACTGACATAGGGCCGGCAATCCTCTGTGTGGGGAGGAAGTGTTCTGTCCCAAGGTCCGACTGGGTCCCGGCTTCCACTATGTTTACCCAGTGTGCCGTCAGGGAGATGTACCATCCCTGGCCACAAGCACTTGTCCACGTGTCCATTGTCAGGTGGACTCTCCCAGTAACTGCGTTGTTGAGGGCACGGCAGATGTTTTGGGACACGTGCTTGTGTAGTGCGGGGATGGCACACCCGGGAAAATAGTGTCGGCTGGGGACCGAGTACCGAGGGACGGCCAACGCCATAAGGTTGCGGAAGGATTCCGTCTCCACCAGCCTAAAAGGCAGCATTTCCAACACAAGCAGTCGTGAAATGTGTGAATTTAGGACTGTGGCCTGTGGGGCGTTAGCTGCCAATTTCCGCTTTCGTTCAAAGGTCTGGGATATGGACAATTGAACGCTGCGGTGGGACGTGAACGTGGACGTTGATGCTGTTTCTTGAGAAACTGCCATAACAAGTGAAGACTGAGAGGAGGGGGCATCTTTACATGCAGTATGGACAGGGGATTTTGATCAAAAATAGTTCACTAAGTACCCAATATTTATTATGCAACTTTGCTTTACATTTATATACAATGATGGTAGGGTATGAGATATATTTTTGTCTTTTGTAGGTTTTGCTTCTTTTTGCTAGTGTGAACATGCTCCTATTTCTTGCATGTCTACCATCTTAGACCTCAGTTCACATTGCTTGGTTTTTTATATTTTAAAAAGTGTGGCATACACCAGTAAACAATAACTGTGGTTTTGCCATTCCATGGTAAAAAATCTCTATTATTCAGGTTTTGGTATTTTTTCCGTAAGGAAAAACAATAATAGTTTCTCCCTGATTGTTCTGATTGTTTAAAAGAGTCGGGTGTAGGCCAGAGAAATAGAACTGTGGTTTTCCTCTTCCACGGTTATAATCTACTTTTTATTACCCTTTTTCCATTGGTAGTGCGAGTGTAAGCTATTTTACTTCCTTTACAATGGGCAAGGCGCGTGGCAAGGGACGTGGAACTGGATGTTCTGGTGATGGTGCGTGCAGAGGACGGGGCCGTGGCCAAGGTGAAAATATGCCACAACCAACAGCCACATCTTCTCGCTCCCACTTCTTGACCGAATTACTAGGGAAGCACAGAACAACACCAGTATTGCGAACTGATCAGTGTGAACAGGTTATTAATTGGATTGCAGATAATACTTCCAGTTACCTGGGCACCACCACCTCCGGTCTGTCTTCCACACGGTCAGCTCTTAGTAGCCGTGAGTCTCGACCGCATACTCCTCCTCACCCTGATGCTCCTTCCTCCCACCATGCCGAGTGTCGTCAGACAGCAATTGATCCCACACTTGGACACTCTGAAGAGCTGCTCACTGGTCCATTTCCATATTTGTGCCCCTCGCCTGCTACTCTTGAAGTGGTGGAAGAGGAGATCCCATGTAGCGATGCCCAAATATTTGAACAACCACGGCCACAGGAAGTTGACGCTGGCAATTTGTCACAAGAGGTGGACGATGACGAGACACAATTGGCAGGAAGTGAGGAGGAGCATCGTGGTCTGCAAGAGGAAGTGGAGGAGGTGGTGGATGATCTAGTAACTGACCCAACGTGGCAGGAGGACATGCAGAGCGAGGCCAGCAGCACACAGGGGGAGGGAGGCAGAGTACCCCAACAGGCAGGAAGAAGCAGTGTGGTGGCCGCAAACAGAAGGCGGGCAACCGTTCCCTGTAACACCAACACGAGGAACGTTGCCAGTACAACCGATAGGTCTTCCAGAGTCTGGAATTTTTTTAAAGACTCTGCTGATAACCCCAAAAAGGCCATTTGTACCACCTGCCATGTCAACATCAGCAGGGGTGACAAAACTAACAGCCTGACCACCACCAGCATGATCAGGCACATGGCAGCAAAGCACCAGACTTCGTGCGGCGAAACCCAGGGTCCACGACCAGTGTCAGCGGGTGTCACCACTGCTTCTTCCGCTGTTGTGCATGCAATAGAACCCCCTGTTGTGTGTGCAAGGCAATCCCTGTCCATACTGCATGTAAAGATGCCCCTTCCTCTCAGTCTTCACTTGTTATGGCAGTTTCTCAAGAAACAGCATCAACGTCCACGTCCACATCCCACCGCAGCGTTCAATTGTCCATATCCCAGACCTTTGAACGAAAGAGGAAATTCGCAGCTAATGCCCCACAGGCTACAGTCCTAAATTCACACATTTCATGACTGCTTGCATTGGAAATGCTGCCTTTTAGGCTGGTGGAGACGGAATCCTTCCACAACCTTATGGCGGTGGCCGTCCCTCGGTACTCGGTCCCCAGCAGACACTATTTTGCCCGGTGTGCCATCCCCGCACTACACAAGTACGTGTCCCAAAACATCTGCCGTGCCCTCAACAACGCAGTTACTGGGAGAGTCCACCTGACAACGGACACGAGGACAAGTGCTTGTGGCCAGGGACGGTACATCTCCCTGACGGCACACTGGGTAAACATAGAGGAAGCCGGTACCAAGTCAGACCTTGGGACGGAACACATCCTCCCCACACCGAGGATTGCGGGCCCTATGTCAGTTCGAGTTTCCCCCACAGTGTACATCTCCTGCACATCATCCTCCTCCTCCTCATGTTCAGCCTCCATCTCAGATATCACCATATCAGTTACAAGCTGGAAGCACTGCAGTACTGCCTCCGCCAAGCGGCAACAGGCTGTGCTGAAACTAATAAGCTTAGGTGATAAACCTCACACTGCTTGTGAGTTGTGGACAGCTGTGAAAGAGCAGGCAGATCTGTGGCTGAGACCGCTGAACCTACATCCTGGCATGGTCGTGTGTGACAATGGCTGTAACCTGGTGGCGGCTCTGAGGCGACGCGAGATCACACACGTACCATGCCTGGCTCATGTGCTTAACCCCGCGGTTCAGCGGTTTCTTAAATCGTACCCCTAGTTGCCAGATCTGCTCGTGAACGTACGCCGCCTGTCAGCTCATTTTCACAAGTCGGCTTGCAGCTTCCGGCACACCGACTGGTGTGTGATGTCCCCACACGTTGGAACTCTACCCTCCACATGTTGCAAAGGATTTGTGAGCAGAAGAGAGCAGTTGTGGAGTACCAGCTGCAACAAGGCCGTCGATATTCAGGACAGACTCCACACATAAGACCTCATGAGTGGACCTGGATGTCTGACATATGTACCATCCTGTCAAACTTTGAGGAGGCCACCAAGATGGTGAGTGGCAATGACGCCATCATTAGTGTCAGCATTCCACTTGCCTGTCTTTTTCAACGCTCTCTGCAGAGAATTAAAGAGGAGGCATTGCAGCCAGAGTATGATGAGATGGATCAAGAAGCCGTAGTGGGCGATTACACACAGCCTAGCCTCATCTCATCCCAACGTGCATTGGGGGATAATGAGGGAGAGGAGGAGGAGGAGGAGGAGTAAGAACAGGAGCTGTTATCATGCGCTGTAGACGGTAGTACCTGTACAAGTGTCACACCGTCGGTTCAGTGTGGGTGGCCTGAGGACAGGGGGGAGGAGGAGGAGGAGAGCATGGTCAGTCGCCATCTTGGTGAGGACACGGAAATCTTGCCCGTTACCAGTCTGGCACACATGGCTGACTTTATGTTACGCTGCCTTAACCGTGACCCTCGCGTTATCAAAATGTTGGCTGACAGTCATTACTGGTTGGTGACACTTGTAGAACCCCGCTACAAGGAGTACTTTCACTCTCTTATTCCTGAGGTGGAGAGGACTACAAAAATGGGCCAGTACCAGAAGGCCCTTGCTGCAGAACTGTTAAAAAAATTCCCATCTGAACACGCTAGCGGCAGAGGTCACAGTTCGTTGACCAACCAAAGCGTACATGTAAGAGAAAGGCAACTCCAATCCAGCAGAGGCAGGGGAACACTGTCAACGTTCTGGGACAGTTTTCTCAGACCCTCCCTTCGGACAGACCCTGAGGCGCTGGGTACTCTCACAAGGAGTTTCAAAAGATGGTGAGGGAGTACCTTGCCGACCGTACCAGCGTCCTCCGTGATTCCTCCGTGCCTTTTAATTTTTGGGTATCCAAGCTGGACACTTGGAATGAACTCGCTCTGTACGCATTGGAGGTCCTGGCCTGCCCTGCCGCTGGCGTGTTATCGGAGCGTGTTTTTAGTGCCGCTGGGGGAATTATAACTGATAAGCACACTCGCCTGTCAACTGACAATGCTGACAAACTGACCCTTATCAAAATGAACAAGGGCTGGATTGGGCCAGACTTCTCATCACCACCAAATGACAGCAGAGTAACATAAAGTCAAATCCACTGTGTTATTTCGGGAGGTGTATTCACATGCACCGCTTCACACCCACACATGGGTATACGCTTACTCATTTCGTCTGTTTTATGTTCTTCTCCTTATCCTCAGCCTCCACCACCACTATACCACCAATGTGACCGTGGTCCGTATTGCCATTATTGAAAGTTCCTCCGTCCCTATTTTTGTCAGCTTTTGCTTGGAAGACATAAGCAAAGACTGTGGGAGACCTACTCACCAATAATGGGAATAATATCTTTAAGATGCTGTACTGTATGGCTCTTGTAAGGAGCATTAAAAGCGTCTTGTTATGTCGGGGTAAAAGAGAATATATATTTTTTTGTAACTTTTATACTTTTGTAACTTTTATACGTTTTTTTGCTAATGTACTAACCACCATTTTGTGTCTTATAACAATAAGCTTTCCTTGCTACGTATTACTTAAATCAAAACTTAAACTAAGACAGTTCCAGTGTTGCCAAGACTTATTTCAGAGAAACGAAACAAGATTATAAGCTGACGGCTGCAATATCTGCCCAGAGACTGAGATAAGGAGATGTGGACCAATCAGGAGTGGCCAGACACTGGACTTTCATGGCTTACCCCGCCCCGGACAACCCCTTTCCCCTCCCCATTATGTAGTGTATTTAGGTTTGTGTATGTAGGAATAAACACAGAACATTGCTGAGAACGTTGTCTGTAGTAGTCTTTTGAGCGTGCTCTGAGTTTGAACCAGCTTGTTGTCTGACTCATTCTTTGAATGGTTGACCCATGCTCATAGCCTTAATTTGGAGTGACTGGAGGACGAGTGGAATGTCATCACGACCCCCACAGTTATACCACTCTGACCTCCACGTCTCTTGTAAGGGGCATTAAAAGCGTCTTGTTATACCACTCTGACCTCCACGTCTCTTGTAAGGGGCATTAAAAGCATTTTGTTATACCACTCTGACCTCCACGTCTCTTGTAAGGGGTATTAAAAGCATCTTGTTATACCACTCTGACCTCCACGTCTCATGTAAGGGGCATTAAAAGCGTCTTGTTATACCACTCTGACCTCCACGTCTCTTGTAAGGGGCATTAAAAGCTTCATGTTATACCACTCTGACCTCCATATCTCTTGTAAGGGGCATTAAGACCGTGTTGTTATACCAGTCTGACCTCCACGTCTCTTGTAAGAGGCATTAAAAGCATCTTGTTATACCACTCTGACCTCTACGTCTCTTGTAAGGGGCATTTAAACCGTCTTGTTATACCACTCTGACCTCCACGTCTCTTCTCAGGGGCATTAAAACCGTCTTGTTATACCACTCTGACCTCCACGTCTCTTGTAAGGGGCATTAAAAGAGTCTTGTTATACCAATCTGACCTCCACGTCTCTTGTAAGGGGCATTAAAAGCGTCTTGTTATACCACTCTGACCTCCACGTCTCTTGTAAGGGGCATTAAAACTGTCTTGTTAAGCTACTGGGACCTCCACGAGTCTTCGAACGGGCATTGCATTTCCTCCTAATTTTTGGAAGCTTTTGCTTGGAAGGCATAAGCAAATGCTATGGGAGACCCACGCCCCAATAATGGGACTTATGTTTGTAATATGCTGTACTGCATGGCTCTTGTAAGGGGCATTGCAAGTTGCTCCGTCCTAATTTTTGGAAGCTTTTGCTTGGAAGGCATAAGCAAATACTATGGGAGACCAACTCCCCAATAATGGGAATAATATTTATAAGATGTTGTACTGTATGGCTCTTGTAAGGGGTCATTGCAAGTTGCTCCGTCCTAATTTTTGGAAGCTTTTGCTTGGAAGACATAAGCAAATACTATGGTAGACCCACTCCCCAATAATGGGACTTATGTTTGTAATATGCTGTACTGCTTGGCTCTTGTAAGGGGCATTGCAAGTTGCTCCATCCTAATTTTTGGAAGCTTTTGCTTGGAAGGCATAAGCAAATACTATGGGAGACCCATCCCCAATAATGGGAATAATATTTATAAGATGCTGTACTGTATGGCTCTTGTAAGGGGCATTAAAAGCGTCTTGTTATACCACTCTGACCTCCACGTCTCTTGTAAGGGGCATTAAAAGCATCTTGTTATACCACTCTGACCTCCACGTCTCTTGTAAGGGGCATTAAAAGCATCTTGTTATACCACTCTGACCTCCACGTCTCTTTTAAGGGGCATTAAAACGGTCTTGTTATACCACTCTGACCTACACGTCTCCTCTGAGGGGCATTAAAACCGTCTTGTTACATCACTCTGACCTCCACGTCTCTTCTGAGGGGCATTAAAAGCGTATTGTTATACCACCCTGACCTCCACGTCTCTTGTAAAGGGCATTAAAAGCGTCTTTTTATACCACTCTAACCTCCACATCTCTTGTAAGGGGCAATAAAGCGTCTTATTATACCACTCTGACCTCCATGTCTCTTGTAAGGGGCATTAAAACCATCTTGTTATACCACTCTGACCTCCATGTCTCTTCTGAGGGGCATTAAAAGCGTCTGGTTATGCCACTCTGACCTCCACGTCTCTTGTAAGGGGCATTAAAAGCGTCTTATTATACCACTCTGACCTCCATGTCTCTTGTAAGGGGCATTAAAACCATCTTGTTATACCACTCTGACCTCCATGTCTCTTCTGAGGGGCATTAAAAGCATCTTGTTATACCACTCTGACCTCCACGTCTCTTGTAAGGGGCACTAAAACCGTCTTGTTAAGCTACTGGGACCTCCACGAGTCTTCGGACGGGCATTGCATTTCCTCCTAATTTTTGGAAGCTTTTGCTTGGAAGGCATAAGCAAATACTATGGGAGACCAACTCCCCAATAATGGGTGTTATGTTTGTAATATGCTGTACTGCATGGCTCTTGTAAGGGGCATTGCAAGTTGCTCCGTCATAAATTTTGGAAGCTTTTGCTTGGAAGGCGTAAGCAAATACTATGGGAGACCCACTCCCCAATAATGGGAATAATATTTATAAGATGCTGTACTGTATGGCTCTTGTAAGGGGCATTAAAAGCGTCTTGTTATACCACTCTGACCTCCACGTCTCTTGTAAGGGGCATTAAAAGCATCTTGTTATACCACTCTGACCTCCACGTCTCTTGTAAGGGGCATTAAAAGCGTCTTGTTATACCACTCTGACCTCCACGTCTCTTTTAAGGGGCATTAAAATGGTCTTGTTATACCACTCTGACCTACACGTCTCTTCTGAGGGGCATTAAAACCGTCTTGTTATATCACTCTGACCTCCACGTCTCTTCTGAGGGGCATTAAAAGCGTCTTGTTATACCACCCTGACCTCCACGTCTCTTGTAAAGGGCATTAAAAGCGTCTTGTTATACCACTCTGACCTCCACGTCTCTGGTAAGGGGCATTAAAAGCGTCTTATTATACCACTCTGACCTCCATGTCTCTTGTAAGGGGCATTAAATCCGTCTTGTTATACCACTCTGACCTCCACGTCTCTTGTAAGGGGCACTAAAACCGTCTTGTTAAGCTACTGGGACCTCCACGAGTCTTCGAACGGGCATTGCATTTCCTCCTAATTTTTGGAAGCTTTTGCTTGGAAGGCATAAGCAAATACTATGGGAGACCAACTCCCCAATAATGGGTCTTATGTTTGTAATATGCTGTACTGCATGGCTATTTTAAGGGGCATTGCAAGTTGCTCCGTCCTAAATTTTGGAAGCTTTGCTTGGAAGGCGTAAGCAAATACTATGGGAGACCCACTCCCCAATAATGGGAATAATATTTATAAGATGCTGTACTGTATGGCTCTTGTAAGGGGCATTAAAAGAGTCTTGTTAAGCTACTGTGACCTCCACGTCTGTTCCAAGGGGCATTCAGACCGTCTTGTTAAGCTACTGGGACCTCCACGTCTTTTCCGAGGGGCATTAAAACCGTCTTGTTAAGCTACTGCGACCTCCACCACTTTTCCGAGGGGCATTAAAACCGTCTTGTTAAGCTACTGTGACATCCACGTCTCTTCCAAGGTGCATTCAAACCGTCTTTTAAGCTACTGGGACCTCCACGTCTCTTCCGAGGGGCATTAAAACCGTCTTGTTAAGCTACTGTGACCTCCATGTCTCTTTAAAGGGGCATTAAAAGCGTCTTCTTAAGCCACTATGAACTCCACAGCTCTTCGAGGGGCATTGCAATGTTGTTTTTAATTACCTCTAACCTCCACGACTCTTCCAACGGGCATTGCATTTCCTCCTAATTTTAGTCAGCTTTTGCTTTTCAATACAAAGGCGAAAACTAAGGGAGACCCACTCCCCAATAATGGATAGAAGGTTTTTATAACGTTGTAATCCACATCTGTTTCAAGAGGCATTGCAGTCCCTCATAATTTTTGGAAAGCCTTCCATTCACTGCTTAAGCTAACAGTGTGCAGGAGACCCAGTTGCTATAAGTGGAAAAAACGGTTTAGTTAAGGCCCTCTGACCTCCATGTCATTTCCAAGGGGCATTGAAGTGCCTCAAAATTTTTGGTAGTCATTGCACTCACTGTATGCCCTATAACTGTGTAGCCGAACCACTCCTTTTGTTACAGAAACATATCCTACAAGACATATGTGGTTGACTGGCCTGATATTGATGTGAATGGTCCCTGTTCCTCCTGCTCTTTCTCCTTTGCCACTACCTCATCCATCATTTATCACCTGAAGCTTTGTTTTAACGGGAGTCATAGAACTGGAATAGTAGCAGGAAAACATCCAGCAATCCTCGGAGGAGGTAGGAAATGCGCCAAAACGCTGACCACCTCAGGCCTAGCCACTACTACATACATGCGCTTGCATTCCAAGAAAACAAAGCAGATGCTAACTTCTATCATCATCATCATGGTCCTCACCTTGGCACTCTCAACTCCCCTGATGGAGAAGCCAGGGCCCACCGGAGGAGTCTGGTTCTCTGGTGGGCTCGTCCAATGCTGCCCTAAAGCAGGCCAGGCTAAGAAAAGTGTGTGGGGGGATGTTCCAAGGAGAAATAGGGGCAGCCATGACGTGGTGGCCAGATTCCGCCTCCACATGCCTAAAA
This sequence comes from Phyllobates terribilis, assembly GCF_046119375.1. Lineage (NCBI taxonomy): Eukaryota > Metazoa > Chordata > Amphibia > Anura > Dendrobatidae > Phyllobates > Phyllobates terribilis. Next base: position 113,665,953 of record NW_027362768.1, on the reverse strand, counting down.
GGCCCAATTTCAAGTGCAAGCAAGCAGTATGGTATTGCAGCCTGGGGGTGGGTGGGTGGTTGGCTGCATATTTGCGCTTGCATTGCAAGGAATGGGGGAGGTACACTTGAACAGTGCCCTGGGCACGGGGATAGTTGCAAGTCTGCATCTTCTGATGCGGCAAGGATGACTTCTGATGGGCACACTTTTAGGCAGTGACCTGGGTGTCAGAGATGCTTCCAGGGGTCTTCCCCATGCTGTTCCCATGTCTTTTCAGCACTGTATGCATGTGTCACACAGCACATGGCCAGATAAGGTTATAAAATGTTAAAATGACATTTCCCGTTGAATGCATTTGTCACGGTTGAAAGCAATACAAAAGTGCAAAAACGCATAAAAATGCTACTTGTGAACATAGCCCAAGGTCTGGAGAAGTATTTTTTTTGGGGGGGGTATTTATTTTACCTTATACACAAGTCTTCTTCACCCTGGAAAGGAAGTTCCTTAACATATTTCACAGGAAAGCAGTTTCAGTTTCGTTTTTGAACGTTTTATTGTGAGCCCTTAAAAGTGGCTTAATACCTCTCACCACATTGTTGACAGCAGTGACCTGGGCGTCAGAAATGCTTCCTGGGGCGATCCCAATGCTGCCGCCATGTCATTTGAGCACTGTCACTATAGTTTTGGGCACTTGTTAGGCTTTTAAAAGACTGCCGGGGGTGCCGCGCCAAAAATGCTCCGGTCTCCCATAGACTAACATTGGGCTCGTTGCTCGGGTCAGGCACCCGAGTATCACGGCGAGCTCGGTCCGAGCTTCGAGCACTCGAGCATTTTAGTGCTCGCTCACCACTATTGATGACCTGTCCTGAGAATAGATCATCAATATAAAGGTAGTGGACAGCCTTTAAGAAATACATAAAAATGTGCTAAGTATTTATTATGTAATCAATAGAAGTAAAGATACATTTTACATTTCATAAAATGACTTGAAGCCTTGTGTTTCACCCTTTCTGAGAATATCAGCTGCCACGGAGATAATTAAGGGTTTGGGGAAACTGCAGAAAGTCAAAACTATTTTAATTGGGCTTAGCAGTCTGATTTGTCACATTCATATGTCTTCTCACTGGTCAGCATTTCTCACATTCAAGAGTAGAACTTGCCATCACTGCTCAAGAACCTGAAAAGTTTTATTCCTATTAGTGTAAAAAAAAGAAAATATAATATATTTCTCCATCAAGAGTAATATATTGAAAGTCCATCAGGTCCTGCTTTTTGAGACTAAAGTAAAATGACAAAATTATATAGAAATTAGAATTTTATGTGGCACTAGCACAAAAAATGAAATGTATCAAAAAGTCTTGATTTTACTAAGTGGTCTACTCAATCCTGCTACTGCTGAATTAAGATGAAATATAGAGGTAAATATATCATGGGCTGCATACAAGCCCCTAAATAAGGTTCGTTCACATCAGCGTATTATAAATCGCTTCAATGTTCATCCCAAAAAGTTGGACGAGTTTCATGCGAGTGTCTTGCATATCTCACTCTGTATGCCACGTGAGTGCAATACGAGTGTGGGATTTTTTTCTCGCCTTGCATCCATATGCAATGCGTTTTTAACATCATCTTTTACATACTCTAATACTCTATGTAATTTAAAGCTAGTTTACAAAACTAATAAAGCAATCTTATATAAAGATATAGATAGCTGATAGAAATATATTAGATATATAATAGATAGATAATAAATAGATAGAATAGCTAGATATCCTGCATATATATAATTTCACAAGCCCCCTACATATAATAAACTTGCACCTTTTAGTACCTTTCATGTGGCACTAAAAGGTGTTTAGCTTTGTTTAGCCTAATAAGTAAATCATTTAAAAAAACAATGTGCGGTCCCCCCTGTTTTTGATAACCAGCAAAGGTAAAGCAGACAGCTATAAGCTAATATTAAGAGGCTGAGAAGGTCCATGGCTACTGGGCACTTCCCAGCCTAAAAATACCAGTACTCAGTCGCCCCAGAAGCAGCGTATCACATGAGATGCACCCATTCTGGCGCTTCGCCTTTGTTCTTTCCTATTGCCCTGTTGTGTTGGCTATCGGGATAATGGGACTTGTGGTTGATGTCAGCTGTGATTTGTCACAGTAATGGAGAGGTGAAATACTTAGTGTATGTAAACTTTTGACTTTGCAGTAAGTAATAAAAATGCCTTAAAACATTCTCTCTCTCATTATTCTGGCATTGGCAAATATTAAAAATGATTATAATCCTAATTGACCTAAAATAGGAAAGGTTTATTCTGATTTCATGTAAGATATTGATAAAAACATGCATATATGTATTTTTATATAGTGTATGTAAACTTCTGTTTTCAGCAGTATATAGTATTAGATGTTCCCATAATCTGTACAATTCCTGTAAATATATAGTTCTCATCAAATCAATAATCCTGAATTAAAGAATTTCTTCGTGATTTCGCCATTTTACATTTTCATTTCCAGCCTCTGCCACAGAATACATACCCAACTCTCTCTTTAACAAGCTCCAGAATTTCCTGCATTAACGTTGCCCTTTCACATTTGTTTGTTAAACCCTTCTCAGGTTGTTCCTTTCCTCTGCTTATTTGTATGTTATTATCTGCAGGGGGTGGGTCCCTGTCGTTAATGAGGCTTGGATGGACATCTTCCTTAACTTTCTGCTATTGAACATACATTTTGTTTTTATTTCTATGTTAAGCTCTTCTGATCAGCTCATTAAACTCCCCTGTGCTGTATTTTTCAGTGAGCATGCAAAAATATTTTTTTTTTGCGTAATAAATATATATATATTTTATTTTTATCTTTTGTATTTTCCTTATTACTGTCTATTTCATTACACCTTCTAAGTTTATGCAGTTGCAGCCATGTCATATCTACATCCTGTATCTCTAATAATAAAGCTAACCTTTACACACACTTTTTAGTAGAATTTTTTCATGTATTTTTTTCTGATCATTTTTCAGCAGTTTTTGATGTGTTTTTGCCAAAACAGTCCAATTGTTAAACAAAGTGTGTACTTACTATACCAAAAATAATATTTATATACAAATTGATCTTATCTTTATTAATAAATAACCTTAATAAAACCATTACAGAAACAGGGAGAATTACACAAAGGAAACCACTAAAGGGTTGAATATAGAGATGAGCGAATCTTTTGAAATTAGAGTTTACCAACTTTGCCAAATGTTCCACCAAAATTTGATTTGCGTCTGATAAATTTCAGTAAATCACTAGAAAGCTAGTAATTGCTGGGAAAATGCACATGGGAGAGATGAGAAAGAAAGAACCTCTCTAACTAAAAGAGCTTACACTCTACAGGCGAGAGAGATGAAGAGAGAGGAAACCGTTAATCATAAGAGCTTACACTCTACAGGAGAGAGAGGCAGAGTCGGTTTTAAACAAAGTGAGACCCTGAGCAAAAGTTTAAAGTGGGGCCCCAAATGCTGACATATTGCACCATCACACAGAAACATTTAGGTTGCATTTACATGCGCTGAGTTGAGGTCGTTAAATGAACACAATCAACAATATTCGAGTCGTTCTGCGCTTGTTTACTGAACTCGTTATACAGGATGAGGAAGAATGATGGGGACAGAACTATCACTAGTAGATCTATCTGTACTCATGATATATAATGTTATCTGCTGTGTACACCAGGCGATGTGCTGCCGAGATCAATGATTTTGTTCCGCCATAAACAATCCAATCACCTGATGTATAAACAGCATTTTGCTTGTTCGTTGGAAATGTTCACACCTATGAACTCTCGTCTGTGCTGCCGGGATCTATAAATGTGGATATTACACACACACAGTATGTGATACACACATATGCACACACACATATGTATATACACATAGCACACACATGTACAGTACAGACCAAAAGTTTGGACACACCTTCTCATTTAAAGATTTTTCTGTATTTTCATGACTTTGAAAATTGTACATTCACACTGAAGGAATTATATACTTACTGTTAAGTATATAATTCAGCATGTGTTAATTCATAGTTTTGATGCCTTCGGTGTGAATGTGCAATTTTCAAAGTCATGAAAATACAGAAAAATCTTTAAATGAGAAGGTGTGTCCAAACTTTTGGTCTGTACTGTATACACAGAGTGCACATACAGAGACATATATGTATATACATATAGAATCATGCCGCATACACAGAGCACACACAGACAGATCGGTAGGTAGATAGATAAATAGACAGACAACAGAAAGACAGATAAAGAGAGATATGATAGATAGATAGATAGATAGATAGATAGATAGATAGATAGATAGATAGATAGATAATGAAAGAGAAGACCCTGCGGATCATAAGAGCTTACACTCTACAGTAGAGAGATGCTTACCCAGTCACTCCGGAGACTGAAAATGACCCTGGCGTACAAACTGTGCTCCACTAGGAACCGCTGGTCTGTGATGTCCCAGGTACTGACCACCACTATACAAGGTATGATAATCTTTAAGATGTCATAGCTGGAGTTCATCATGGGACGGCCCGTGCGGCAACACAGAATGATGTTTGCCCACTCCCTGATGCTTCAGCAATGTGGGAAGTGTCATAGGGCAAGGTTTTTCTTTTCACTCCACGAATCGGATCTCAAAATGTTTGGATTTGCATAAAATCATGGATGTGAGGAAATCTTTTTTCCCCCAATCCAGTGTATAGGAGAAAAGGCCGAGATGGCAGTTGGCCAAACAATTGGGCTTTTACAGTCTAAAGTAGACTAGACATGCTTAAAAAGTACCAGACTTACCCTAATGGCTCAGGCTGTTCTGTAAGTTTGCTGCAGTTTAGTACTGTCTACTCTAACTTCTGTTGGCTGGTATACCTTGTGACAGTAATAGGAACCAAAGTTTTGTTATAATTCTGGCGCACTGTGTCACATTTCATACCATTCATCTTCATGTTTTCTGCTTCATTAAACGTATTGTCAGGCTTAAGTGTATAAAACAAATAAAACTGATGCAAGGCATGTTCTTCAGATTGGCACAAATGAACCCAGAATTTTGTCAGATTATGCATAGTAAATCTCCCACTTTAGGCTTGTGATTAATGAATAGACCATGTGAATCCAAGATCCCTTTCGGGATCACATGATTTGTAAAGTCAAAAACACATCAAAAATTGCCAACAAAAATGTAATACATATTGTCAGGGAGATATTATTGTCAGGGAGATATTAATGTCAGGGAGATATTAAGAGAATATTAGACATTTCTCCCAAGCCCCTCTCCTATGGTATTTGTCCATAGATGACAATCTACAGTGTCTCCCTGCAAATTATCACCCACAGCCAAAATAGTTTACACAAACAAATGCCAGCCAAGAAGTTTCACAACCTAATTAAAATGAAAATGTATTTCCTCTTAACACAGACCTGGGATAGATTGACACCTTCTAGCCTAGGGGCAGAGATGAAAGGAAGGAGGAAATGGCTTGCTTAGTCTCCAAGAGAGTTTAACATTTCCCCAGCTGCAGATACGAAATATGGAATATTGTAAGTTCCATAATTCCGATAATGATGGGACCTATATTTTTAGTGGCAGAGTCAGCCAAGGAACGTATGCTTATTTCCCTGTCACTATAAAATCCTCCGTGGAGCTGTAGAGCAAAAGCACCAGAATGGCGGATCTCAAATACGTCATGCATGGTCTCTAAATGAAGGGAAAATCATAAGGGAAAATGTGGTATTACTTTTGGGCTTCTGGGATCAACGTGCGATAAGTTATCGTTTTTTAACACAGACATGAAGGGTGGAGCCGAGCCCACATGATGTCATCACAGGGGTGTGTGGGCTGATCTTCCCCCTCAGCATAAGAGAGCTGAAGGAAGATTGATCAATTTTCTTTGTCTGGGAGTAGATGTTTATCATAGCGAAGGACCCTGTTCAATAACAGTTTAAGCGAAGCGTCTCCCCTCCACCTATATTGAATCGTCTCAGCGATCGTATAGTAAGTGACTCCTTAAATCCCTATTATTTTGTGTAACTGCTTATGTATTTTAATGTCTCCTTTGTAAAATCCTTGTATATGTTTTTCCTAAACGCTGCCTCCCTTTTGGATTAAATATAAAATTTAATAGTTCTGTTTGTTTTGTCCTTCCCCGAAGCCATATGCTACCAGAACGCAGGCGTCCGGCCAGACCTGTAATATATTTCAAACTCGGCCGGTGGTGGCAGAGAATAATAATAATTGGGCTATCGTGAAGCAGACAGTGACCGTACGGAGGGCTTAAACACATATTTCATGCGTTGGAATCTCGAGCTGTGATGCCATACGCTCACTGGTCACTTGCCGATACCTAAGTAGAGAGTAGTCTGGATCGTGTGTTTGCGATTCTGGGCGAAATCTGTGACACAGTGACGGCCCGGTGAGATATTACGTGATCTCCCCGGTGTCGTTGCTGTGGAGTCCCTGACACATATTAACACATGTTTTTTCAACAATGGAAAAAATAGAGGTCTATAGGTGAATAATGGGAAAACTACTTAAAAAAAAAGATGTGTCTGAGGCAAAAAAGTCCCAAACACAAAAAAATGCAAGCAGAGGAAATGTATTCGCAAATACTGTAAAATGAATACACTTATTTTCTTATTGACTCCTATTGCAAAAAAATATTTAAAAAAAAACATGCATCATTATCAAGATATGAACAAATATCTGCATACTAAATGAAAGTGATTAATAAATAATAACATAATATAAGTAACATGAAGCTCAGAAAAGTTTAATTTTATGAACAGGTTTAGATTGAGAGTATCGTTCGCACTATCAAAGCCATAGGAGGGTTTGTACATTTTTATCAAGGCTGTATAGTCGTAGTTGGGGAGTTGGGTATTTTGGGTCAATCTCGTGTGTATCTGAGTCAGAAGAAATATGCCTACTCCGCTTTCCAAATAAAAACTTAAACATTGTCTATTATTAATACTATCAAATTAACTTATTACAATGTTGAATATTTGCTTAGAAATTTAGGTAACTTTTGAGCAGTCTACTTAGATGAGAAAGGTACCTGAAAAATCTGAAAGCTTAAACGGCTATATGGATCCTGTGGCTATTAAACTCATTTGTGGCGACACCCGGCACCCCCGCCAATCAGCTGTTCCCGGTGTTGGCGACGACCTGAACTGACCAGTAACATAGCTGCACAGCTCCCTCTACTGTATAGTGGCCACAGCCAGGTACTGCACATCTACCCCCTATTCAAATCAATAGGGGGCAGATGTGCGGTACCCGGCCGCCACTAAATAGTAGACGAAGCTGTACTGTGCTGCTCCATAACTGGTCAGTTCCAGCTGCCGCCGGCACTGAAAACAGCTGATCGACGGGGATGCCGGGTGTTGCATGCCCACCGATCAAACATTGATCACCTATCCTAAGGATAGACCATCAATATTAAAGAAGTGGACAACCTCTTTAATGTCAAAACAACAGATGATGCAATTACAAGAGAGATATTATAAGAAAAAGGTGAAAAGCAATTTTTTAAAAATATAATTTCAATCATATATTGAAATTATGTGCTTATGTTTTACTGTGCATTGCCATACTTATTTTTTGTACTTATTTCAGGTTACCCTTTTCTCTTTATTTGCATTAATTTGCATTTAAAGAGGCTGGAAAATATGACAAAGTGGATAGCACTGACATTTTTGTGCCCATAAGCAATTTTTGAACAATATTTTTAAAAAAGAGTAAAAGTGCTACCACCTGACAAACAAAACTACAACCTCCTTGCATTATCTCACTAGGTGCTATTCCTAGCTTTTTAAGACTTTGAGGGGAGAAGTAACATTAACTTAGCTTTATTGACAAAGAAGAGAGATAAAAGTTACAACTTATTGTCAGAAACTCTTATTGTTCATCTGCTGAATATTTTTTTAGGTTTGCTGGGACTTCCTGCTGGGGGAGAGGCTGTATGATCTTTTTCATCAACAGTCTGGGTAGAAATCATAAGGGCTTCTCACTTTGGAATACTGATAAATGAAAAAAAAACAAAACCTAGCAATATTGGACTGAATTTAGGGCAAGCATATAGGATTTTCTTCCACTTAAAAGTTTGATAGTTTACTGTAAAATTTGTATATATTGTTTTTGGAGCCACCAACAGCATATATTTGACAGAATATAACATTTTAGAAATTCACAAAATAGTTTTAAAGTTTCTTAATTTTATACATAGTATATTTTCACAATTTTTCACACCAGACAATATTTTTGCCTATTTCTTGTGACATATTCCTTTAATATTCTCAGTTTTAGATGCAAAATAGCTCCTTGATATGCTAAATTGACATATGCCAGAGCTCTACAAAATGATTTAGGAAGGACATATATAAGGACATACTGTACATCACAAACCTTTTGTAATCTCTGTCTGCTACTTTGGGATCTACTGAGTGGATGCATTTGGGTCATCTGGGTTGTAATGATCACTTAATGTATTGCAATTTGTCCGGCTGGCAACTTCCCTATAATTCTTTAGCTGGTTTCACCAATTAGGAGGAAATACATATAAGATTTACAGTGCTGTGCAAACATTTTAGGTAGGTGTGGAAAAATTCTGCAAAATATGAATTCTTTCAGAAATAGAATTATTATTTTTAGCAATTAACAAAATGCAAAGTGAATGAAAAAAAGAGAAATGTAAATCAAATCAATAAGTAATGAGACCATGGTTTGCCTCCAAACAGCATCAAAGCATTGTGGCTGTTATAAACATTTTTTAGAACTAACCACAGATCTTCTGTGAATATAGGCTTGGAGAAATACTTCTGTCACTTCATGTTTCCTACACAGACTGCATGATGTTAAGATCAATGCTCTGTGAAGGCCATGTTATCTCTTCCAGGACTCCATGTTCTTCTTTACGCTGAAGATAGTTCTTAAATGGTACCTGACAACTGATACATGCTGCCTGACCCACAGGCATCACATATCAGACACTGGGTGCATGATTTCAGCCATATATGTTTCAATCTAAAACACTGCAGTGGTTAAAAAAAAAAAAGATGTAACAACCGCACAGGCGACTAGTCAGACAGGTGGAACACAGACGGCTTCTCCGTTCCACTCCCGAGAAGTGACAGGTCTCTCCGTATACACTCACGCAGGGAGAGACCTGTCAGTCAATGTCAATTGGCAGGGAGAAGCTACTGGAGACCCGCTGGTCCAAATTGTCTCCCATGCGGCTCAGTCCCTGGCTGCTATTAAACAAAGTTTTTCTCTGAAACATTGCAGCATTTCAGTGTTAAACATATATGGCTGAAATTATACAGCCAGTGTCTGATACAAGCTCGGTTCCCCTGTCTGCTGAGCTAATGCCTTTTGTCCCTGTCTGAATGCTGATGGTTTCAATTGTCTTTGTTCTCTGTTCTTGGTTTGCTCCTCTCTAAGTGTTTTCCATTTTCCCGTTTTCCCTTTTTGGTCTGCCCTATCACATTGTGGGTTGGGTTTTATGTGTTCATCCTTCACTGCACTTCCTTGCTGCCTATACCTTGAGATGGACTTGGGTTTAGGAGTTCCAGCTCTTCAGCTAAGGGGTTTACCTTGCATGGTAAACACCAGCTGAATTCCTGCAGTGAGTCTGTTTGCTTTCCTTCCCAGTTCCTCTTTTTTTTATCTATTTAGGTTTCTGGAAGGCTATACTTGTTTTGTTTACTTTTGGCTCTCCTTAGCTTTCCCTATCTAACCTAATGTACATGAAGGTGCTTTAATTTACTTACCCCAGGTTTTGTATCTACTTGCACACTTTCTCTCCTCTTGTTGGCAGTGTGTTGTGGCCTACCCTCTGATTCCTCTGCAGGTACAACAAACTCCTCGATGTCCAGCTAGGGTCTTTACAGCCTGTACAGGGACCAGTTGGGAGTGGCTGCGGCATCACCCTGTAGTAGATCTTCCCTTTTTCCGTTACCTGTGAATGAGTGTGTGTTACGTTCTTAACAATAAGCTTAGAACTGGCGGCAACCAGTGAGACAAAACTACACCTATTTACTGTTGGAGACATTTTGTGGCCAAAAAAACATGCCTTTGACATGGAGACAAAGCCATGTAACTTAACTATGCACGAAAACATAGGAACTGTGGTGCAGAAAAATGTCAGCTGGTGCTCTGGATTGATGAGTCAAAACTTGAAATATTTGACTGTAGTAGCCAAAGGACTGTAGAGAGATGCAATAATGAGTGTCTGCAAGCAACAGTTAAGCAAGTTTGGAGTTTCAATTCAGCAGAATTGAAAATTTTGTCATGATTAATGATATCCTCGATGCTGAGAAATACAGGCAGATGTAGGCACCATACGATACCATCAGGGAGCCATCTCATTGGCTCCAAATTTATTCTGCAGCAGGTAAGCAACCCCAACCATACAGCTATGTCATTAAGAACAGTCTTCAGGGTAACAAAAACAAGGAGTCATGGAAGTGATTATATGGCCCCACAGAGCCCTGATTGCAACATCATCAACTCTGTGTGGGTTTACATGAAAAGACAGAAGGAATTGTGTAATTCAACATCTAAAGAAGATCTGTGGTTAGTTTAGAACAAGTTCTCTGTCGGCTTTCTCCAAAAATTGTGTGCAAGTACTTAATAGAATTTATGAGATTTGATTGATTTGAAGACATAGGGTGATCACTCGAAATTGTGATATGATTTAGATTTCTCTTCTCATTTTTTTATTCACTTTGTATTTTGGTAATTAATAAAAATAAAATACTGAATTTTTTGGACCATAAGACACACTTTTTTCCACCAAATTTGGGAGGAAAATGGGGGGTGCGTCTTATGGTCTGAAAGTAACTTACCGGTGGTGGTGGAGTGCGATCGCGGCAGCAGCAGCAGGCGGCGGCAACAGAAGAGGAGGTGAGGCAGGCCGGTATCTGCCTGAGGGTACCGAGGCCGGTGTCTTGATATGAGCGGCGTGAGCGGCTTCCAGTGCACGCGGCCATCTTTCTGAAGCTGTGATCTACAGGAAAATGGCCACCGGAAGCCGCTCATGCCGCTCTGCCACGTCACTCACAGCAAGACACCGTCCCCGGTACCAGTCCCCAGCACCAGCCACCAGGCCCCCAGCCCAACTGTGCCAGGCCCCCAGCACCAGCCACCAGGCCCCAAGCCCCCAGCGCCAGCCACCAGGCCCCCAGCCTCAGGCCACCAGGCAACCAGGCCCCCAGCGCCAGCCACCAGGCCCCCAGCCCACCAGTGCTAGGCCCCCAGAGCCAGCCACAAGGCCCCCAGCCCACCAGTGCCAGGCCACAAGGCACCCAGGCCACAAGCCCCCGCGCCAGCCACCAGACCCCCAACTCCAGACCACCAGCGCCAGGCACCCAGACCACCAGGCCCCCAGCGTCAGGCCTGGCTTCCTGAAGGACCCTGCCTCCTGTGACTCCTGTCCTGCTCCACCACCCCCTCAGGTAAGATACCTATTCAGACTATAAGACGGAACCCATCTTATAAAAAATATTTTTTTTCCTATTTTACACCCCAAAATTTGGAGTGCGTCTTATGGTCCGGTGCGTTTTATAGTCCAAAAAATACGGTATAAACACTTTTTACTTTGCAGCATTTTTTCCATTCCTACCTAAAACTTTTGCGCGGTAGTGTTAATCACGTGACAGTGGTAATTTGGAGTGGCCCCTTAACCACCTTACAACCCCTGGCAAAAATTATGGAATCACCGGGCTCGGAGGATGTGTAGCATCGGCGTCTCTGCCCCCTGCCAGGCTGAGACGCCGTCCCTCTCACCTCTGTGCTACCTGCCCGGCATCCTCCAGCGCTCCTCTTCCTGCTTCCGCTGCCGGCGCGTGCAGCTTCCCGGGCACTGTGCTTAGGGCGCGCGCACTCCCTCACTCTTAAAGGGGCCGCGCGCGCCGCCCTAAGGAGTCCCCGGCCAATTGCCGGAGGCCCTCCCATATATAAGGCACCTCCTCCAAAATGGAGGTGCCCGAGCAATAGTTGATGCACTGTATACTTACCTCTGCTTCAGCCCTCAGGTCCCGCTGCTAGCCTGACTACTAGTCCTGCCCGCCAGCCTGACTATCAGTCCAGTCCGCCAGCCTGACTACTCTCCAGCCCGACAGTCTGTCTTCCGTTCTGTCCGCCAGTCTGTCTATGGACTTTGCCCGCCTGCTTACCTGGAAGCACGTGCCTGTTACCTGTCAGCCTACCTGGAGGCTCCTGCCCGTCACTTGCCGTGACCACCTGACAGCCTACCCAGAGGCTCCCGCCTGTCACTTGCCGTGACCACCTGACAGCCTACCTAGAGGCTCCTGCCTGTCACTTGCCATGACCACCTGACAGCCTACCTAGAGGCTCCTGCCTGTCACTTGCCATAACCACCTGCCAGCCTACCTGGAGGCTCCTTCCCGTCACTTGCCGTGACCACCTGACAGCCTACCTAGAGGCTCCCGCCTTTCGCCTGCTGTCTCTGCCAGATCATCTACAGGGATCTCTCGTCAGCCTGCCTGCGGTGCTCATCTGCAGTATCGGTCAGACCCAGCCATCTGACCCATGGGAGTCACCTGCTCTCTTACAAGGTCGTCCCCAGAGTAGCACCTGGTCCCTCTGCTCGGTCCCTCCCTGGTCATGGAGTCGTTAGCCGCCGTACGACCTAGGTCGGTCCGAGATGATACTTAGTTACGCCCCTCTGGGTCCCTCCTTGCACCGCAGCACAGAGGTTCCACCACTCGGATCTGTAACAGGATGTTCATTCAGTTGTTTAATGTTGTTGAAAAAAAGCAGATCACAGATATGGCACAAAACTAAAGTCATTTCAAATGGCAACTTTAGGGCTTTAAGAAACACTAAAACAAATCAAGATAAAAAATGTGTTACTCAGTAAGGGTATTTTTTTTCAGACCAAGCAGAGGGGAAAAATTATTGAATCACCCTGTAAATTTTCATTTCCAAAACTAACACCTGCATCAAATTAGATCTGCTCGTTAGTCTACATCTAAAAAGGAGTGATCACACCTTGGAGAGCTGTTGCACAAAGTGGACTGACATGAATCATGGCTCCAACACGAGAGATGTCAATTGAAACAAAGTAGAGTATTATCAAACTCTTAAAAGAAGGTAAATCATCACGCAATGTTGCAAAAGATGTTGGTTGTTCACAGTCAGCTGTGTCTAAAATCTGGACCAAATACAAACAACATGGGAAGGTTGTTAAAGGAAAACATACTGGTAGACCAAGGAAGACATCAAAGCATCAAGACCGGAAACTTAAAGCAATATGTCTCCAAAACAGGAAATGCACAACAAAACAAATGAGGAACGAATGGGAGGAAACTGGAGTCAATGTCTGTGACCGAACTGTAAGAAACCGCCTAAAGTAAATGGGATTTACATACAGAAAAGCTAAACAAAAGCAACACATTAACACCTAAACAGAAAAAAACAAGGTTACAATGGGCTAAGGAAAAGCAATCATGGACTGTGGATGACTGGATGAAAGTCATATTCAGTGATGAATCCCAAATCTGCATTGGGCAAGGTGATGATGTTGGAACTTTTGTTTGGTGCCGTTCCAATGAGATTTATAAAGATGACTGCATGAAGAGAACATGCAAATTTCCACAGTCATTGATGATATGGGGTTGCATGTCAGGTAAAGGCACTGGGGAGATGGCTGTCATTACATCTTCAATAAATGCCCAAGTTTACATTGATATTTTGGACAGTTTTCTTATTCCATCAATTGAAAGGATGTTTGGGGATGATTACATCATTTTTAAAGATGATAATGCATCCTGCCATAGAGCAAAAACTGTGAAAACATTCCTTGAAAGAAGACACGTAAGGTAAATGTCATGGCCTGCAAAAAGTCCGGATCTCAATCCAATTGAAAATCTTTGGTGAAAGTTGAAGAAAATGGTCCATGACAAGGCTCCAACCTGCAAAGCTGATCGGGCAACAGCAATCAGAGAAAGTTGGGGCCAGATTGATGAAGAGTACTGTTTGTCACTCAATAAGTCCATGCCTCAGAGACTGCAAGCTGTTATTAAAGCCAGAGGTGGTGCAACAAAATACTAGTGATGTATTGGAGCGTTCTTTTGTGTGTTTGTTTTCCATAATTTTTTCCTTAGAATTGAGTAATTCCATAATTTTTTCCCTCTGCTTGGTCTGAAAAAAAATACCTTTACTGAGTAACACATTTTTTATCTTGATTTCTTTTAACGTTTCTTAAAGCCCTGAAGTTGCCATTTGAAATGACTTTAGTTTTGTGTCATGTCTGTGATCTGCTTTTTTTCAACAACATTAAACAACTGAATGAACATCCTCCGAGCCTGGTGATTCCATAATTTTTGCCAGGGGTTGTATATGTCTGGGGGCTTCCCAACTGGCAGATACGGAGGAAGATTTAGATTTTGTAGTTGGGTTTCAACTGTCTGTTTCTTTTGTCTGGAGCAGGAACAGACAGATGTGGGCCACAGTGTGAGAATAATATATGGCCTTTTTACAGTTCCATAGCTCATCGTGATACACAATGCTACCTGATTTGGAGGTCAAAGATGGGCTCTCAAATCTCTTGGGTGACTGTGCGGCAACTCAGGTTACACCAATATATCTACCTCTGTTTTTCATCTTATAATAATAATAATAATAATCTTTTTATTTATATAGATTTATATATATAGATATAAATATATATATATGTATATATATATATATATATATATATATATATATACAGTATATATATATATATTATATATATACATATATATATGTATATATATATATACATCCTCTGGGAGATAAGCCCGTGCTATAGGATTTAGCAATGGCTTGATCCTCTCTTCTTATTAAGAACATATGCATGTCCGGCCAAGCCAAAACAGATAGCCAAACAAGCGTTCGTCCATCTAATATGCATAGCCAGTCTTACTCTATGTAAGCAAAATGCGTACAATGTTAAAGATGTAAGTATGGGACTATTCCGATAATCCCTAACACCCACAAGAGCTCCTCAGATCTTTTTTTAATTTCCATGTCTTAGTGAGTGTCTCCATATTGTGGTCAACGCAAAAGATATTTCTGCTTCGGAGAAAGGAAAGGAATCATAACTAAGATTTATTCCATTGTCAAGATTTTTATAGAAATGTAAATAGCTTGAAAGGATCACTTTGAAATGTTGTAAAACTGCAAACCATGCAATTCAGACTTCAATGCATATCCTCTCCTAACCATTATACTTAATGTACAGTACATGGGCAATCTCTGCTGCTTGCTTGTACTGAATAATCTTGTAAACAGAAGCATTACAAGTTACATCAGCAGTACTGAGGAAGCCAAATAAATAGTCGCTGGAATTTATTACATCGGCCGGGCTTTGCATGTTTTGTATTAGCGTGAAACTATTATATGTGACAGATTTTACAATCCACTTAAACCAGTCATGCTCAGCTGATCAGATTTGCTATTTAAGCTATTTATTTTAAATAGATTCTGCCTCTGACCCCATAGTAAAGTAGATTATTTTTTATTCAGACTCCATTTCCAAACCTATATCTCAAATAGTAATAGTGTAAACCTTGGTGACTTTTAGACTAAGTCTGCAGCAAAATCTGCACGTGTTCCAAGTAAAATTTGCTGCTGATTCACCATGAATGCTGCCCCTGATACAGCAAAAACTCTAAAACAGAATGAGCATGATTGGAATTTGATAATCGACAACATTCTTGTTTTTTGTCACATGGAAAATGTACAAAACCCAAGTAAAAAACAAAATGAGCATATAACCTGCAGTAAATAAATAGTAATAGTACATGAAAATAACATAGGATTCTTAGTTAACACTATTTTGATCAAAAAAGTGTAAAAACCATCCCACCACGTCAAAGTGTATCCAAGGTGTCCATGGAAAATGTGCTCAAGCATCTTGATAAGAATTGTAAATGTTTAAATTTGCTCTGAAACCCAGTTTTTCAGTACTCTAAGAAATTCTGCCATGAGGAGGATATTAAATAGAATATATATATTAGCCCCGATTCATCAAAGCGATTATGCCAGAATTCTGGTGTAAATAGCTTTAAAAAGTTTCAAAACTTGTGCGCAACAAAATTTTTTGCTATTTTTGCTGTTTTCACGACAATTTCTCCCAGTGCCGCCAAAACTCATGACAAGCAGTTTTGAACCTTTTACCGGAACTTTTACTCCAGTCCCTGACCAGAGTAAGATTTCTGGCAAAGTGAATGCCTGTTTTCAGATGCACCTGATTCAATGAATGCGCCTCTCAATGAATGACTTCAGCACACCCCTTCATCAAGGCAGGTGTTGTTCTTGCCAGTCTTAATGAATCAGGATCATATTTTAATATCACCACATGTTCTCACTGCAGTCTGTCTCTGGCATCTGTGGTCATGTTCCATGCAAAATGAGATTACCGCTAAGGCCAGTGAATGGCAGTATGTCATCATTACGGTAAGTAAGCAGAGACAGTGGGTACCAATGGATCAAAAGATAAATGGAGCAATTATAGCTCACTTATTTTATTTCATTTACTATTCTCAAAATCCTTATTTATAATTTATATATATTTACCAATATTGCTGCTTATTTTTTCTTTACACTTATCTGGAACTTCAAGGGAATCTGTCATTAGGTTTGTGCCACCTTATTTGAGAGAAACATAATGTAAAGACAGAGACTCTGATTCCAGCAATGTGTCAGGGCGGCTTCTTGTAGTTTTGGATAAAATCACTGTTTTATCAGCAGGAGATTATCATTAGAGGACTAGTAAACCTGCTGACAAGTAGTCAAGCATATTCATGAGCTCTGTATAACCCCACCCCCACCACTGATTGGCAGCTTTCTGTGTACTCTGTACATGGAAAGAAAGACGCCAACCAGTGGTGTGGGCAGGGTCATCAACATTCAGATAATTGCTAAATCTCCAGAAGATAAAACAGTGAATTTATCAAAATTACAACAAGCACCCCAGTAAGAGATACATCACTGGAATCAGGATTTCTTCTTCTACATTATGCTGCTCTCAGATGTGGTAGTAAAACCTGGTCACAGATAACACCAGGATTAATAATGCATGTAGTTTTTGAAATGCATGGGTAGATATATATCTGTTTCATTTTCTTCTCCCACACTGAAATGGATTTAAAAAAAAGATTGAACTGGGCACATGACATTGGGAAACTGCAGGCAGGTGGAGGACAGGAAACCGCAGGCAGGCAGAGGACATCAGGAAACTGCATGCAGGTGAAGTGAAGTAAACTGCAAGCAGGTAGGTGGGGTGCAGGAAATTGCATGCAGGCTGAGATAATCAGGAAACCGCAGGTAGGCGGAGTGCAGGAAACCCATCAGGTGGAGTACATCAGGAAACTGCAGGCAGGTAGGCGGAGTGCGGGTAGCTGCAAACAGGCTGAGTATGTCAGGTATCTGCAGGCAGGTATGTGGAGAACAGGAGAAGCTGAAAAGCAAGCCGAGGTCCAGCAACACAGATGTTTTAATGCAATACCAAGACATAAGGGTCTGTCTCAGTGAACCCTGTATAGGTCCAGGCCAATGCTCACATGGGATCACACAAGGAATCTGCAAAGCCCGACGTGGAAAAAGTCTAGCAGATCAGGAAGAGTAAAGCAAGGCATGGATCTGGAATAGGTGCATAACACAGATAGATAGATAGATAGATAGATAGATAGATAGATAGATAGATAGATAGATAGATAGATAGATAGATAGATAGATAGATAGATAGATAGATAAAAAGTGATGGAGGCAGCACACCGATTTACTAAAGCAAAAAATTACTTTTGATGGCTGATATTGGCGATGTTTCGTCTCTGGGTGTGAGAGAGGCTCACACCCACAGCTGAAACGTCGCCAATATGGGCATTAAAAGTAATTTTTCGCTTTCCTAAATTGGTGTGCTGCCTCCATCACTTTTTATCATGTACAAGGCTTGGATCTTGCCTGGGAGGCTGGCACCTAAATTACATTGCTGGTGCTGTTTCTGTTTTTTTTCTGTTTTAGATAGATAGATAGATGATAGATAGATAGATAGATAGATAGATAGATAGATAGATAGATAGATAGATGATAGATAGATAGAGGGATAGATAGATAGAGGGGATAGATAGATAGATAGATAGATAGATAGATAGATAGATAGATAGATAGATAGATAGATAGATAGATAGATAGATAGATAGATGATAGATAGATAGAGGGATAGATAGATAGAGGGGATAGATAGATAGATAGATAGATAGATAGATAGATAGATAGATAGATAGATAGATAGATAGATAGATAGATAGATAGATAGATAGATAGATGATAGATAGATGATTGATAGATAGATGATTGATAGATAGATGATTGATAGATAGATAGAAGATAGATAGATAGATAGATAGATAGATAGATAGATAGATAGATAGATAGAATTCTAATACATTTTATAATAAATGGCCACAGATGACTGAATTAGTTCTGACTGACAAGGTTACTAAAATCTTTGGACACATTATCAATAATGAATGAGCAAAAAACACCCCATTCCATCCTTCACCTGCATTACATATTCAGGTTTTGGAACAAATGCTTTTGCAAATATCAGGTTGTTTCAGAGCTGGGAAACAGAACATAGTTTTGAAGTAGTGCATGGAAAAAACGCCCAATTACTGTCTGCAGTCAGTGATTCTAATGCGTCTACGTTTGCCAGGCCTCATTACTGCATATGTTTATTTTTTATTCTAGAAAGAACAGATATATTCTAATTTAACTCCTACACTTCTAAGTGAACAGGATGAAATATTTTTTTTCAAATTGAGAATAAACATATCTTTGATGGTTACAGCGTCTAAGAAAAATATATTTTCTACGGTATATAATATCAATTTTCTGTATATACATCGAATTGTAACAAAAAAAGTTTGCCACTTAAAGGGATCCTGTCACTGGATTAATGCTTCTTAAGCCAGGAGCAGCATAGATCAGAGGCTGCTGACTGTAGGGAGAGGCCTGACTACTCCAATGCGGTCGCCAGTCAAACTCTATCCACTCCGCTACTGTAGAGCAACAGGTCTCTCTCATTAGTGTACTTAAAGAGACACCTGTCACTCAACTAAAGTGGTTCCCTTTAACCCTTTCATTTAGAGGTGGACACAGACAACGGGGAACCTCTGTGCAGGACCCTTCTTATCCAGCATCTCCTCTTATAGCACTTACTGGTCTCTAGTGCAACTGCATAAGCTACGCCAATGGTATGTCTTCCCCCTCTTAATTACCAGTAATGGATATATCAGTTGCTGGGTGATGTTAATCAGGCTCAGCAACAAATATATCCATCACTGGGATCTGATGGGTATATTGGAAAGGTGAAAATTCCAACCCAATGAGCTTCTGCGATATCATCTCCCTATTTCATCTTCCGCTTGAGTATTCAGGTAGTTGGCATTTCTCTTGCTACACAACCCCTTTAATACAGTTCTGTCTCAGCTGTATGCAAATTGTCTCTTCGGAGAGGAAGAGGACTTGAACTCTAGCGCCACCTATTGGAAGAAACAATCCTAAAAGTCAAAATTGACCCTTTAACGAGGCTTGCCATATAACTTGGGATAAAAGCCAAACCAGAATCTGAATATGCAGAAACATATTTCGGGGTGTTTCCCCTCCTCAGTATACTGACTTTTAGGATTGCTACTTCCAATAGGTGGCGCTAGAGTTCAAGTCCTCTTCCTCTCTGAAGCGACAACTTGTATATTTAATTTCCCAGGGGAGCAGTGCATTGCCTATAAGCCTCCTTACCCTGGCATGTCAGGCATGTCACTCTCCACAAGGAGAAACATTACCCCTTGGCTTTGTTACACCATTCCAGCACTGCAAACTCAGATCTATTCTACTTTTCATCCCTATGCTGCTACAACTCTGCTCTGGTCATTGCTGTTCCAGCACTGCTACACCAGTCTCCATTGCTACAAATCTGGTTTAACAGTTATAATTGTCCAAGCAATGCTACTCTACATAAGTCACTACTGCTATTTACATTTTTGTTGCTCCAGCACTGCTACATTACCCTTCACTGCTACAATTCTACTTTTCCTATCGTTGTTGCTCAAGGTCCACTACATCAGCCTCAACAGTGACAAATCTGCTATATCTGTATCTGCTGTACTGACTATGCTATTTCAGCCATTGCTGTTCCAGCACACAACAGTCATCACAGTTCTAGATCTACGTCATCAGTCATCACTGCTCCTGCTTTGCTACATCAATCACCTCTGTCGCAACTCTGCAACACCAGTTTGGCATATTCTCTACAATCTATTACTTCTTCGATGTTATCTGCTTGACAGTGTGGCAAATCAGGGATGTTCGTGGGAGGAGCCGATTTTTTGGCGCAAACAAGCCGGAACCCAGAACACGAACCCGAACTTTAAATGCCGAACAAATTCGCTCAACACTACTTATAACCTCCGTGGCTTAGGTAGGGGCAAGATTAGTGACTTGCCAGAACGTGTCATTACATTTGTCACCTCCTTGACGTCTGTCCAAATGTATCCATTTCAACCCTGGACATGGTGATCTTTGCATGACATCTGAGCCCTATATCTAATTCATTATTTACTTTAACACTAGGTACTATTTGGGCTTGTTTTTGTATTTTTATCCCTTTAGGGCACCCATAGTGTCAGATTGTGCAGAAGCAGAGCATTTATCAACCTCCGTTGTCCGTTAGCCCTCTTTTTTATATAGGGATATGCAGAGTATTTTTCTATCTATTAGTCTACTTATTTTATTGATATGATGGGATTACATCTGCACATTCCCATTCTTGCTAATATTTGTTAATTGTTAACTTTTTGAGGTTTGTTTTTTTCTGTTAGTTTTTTTTTAATTGAATCTAAAACATTGGAATTTTAGGGAAATTTTTCTGCAAGTCTTATATATGATTTATTCTCCATTTGCTATCTGCTTTGGTTAGCCTATCATGTTTCTATTTAACTAGAAAATGTGTACAAGTCCACCATCTATATTATGAAATGCATTTTCCTAAATATGTAATACCTTGATAGAAATTACAATGTCACATCACCAAGTCAATTCATTTGCACGTTTCAGAATAAGATGGTTCTTCTTCTAAATATCTGTTGACCAATCGGCAGCATAATTTAATTTTTCTCTGTAAAACAGCTCAATTTAGAAGAAATGCAGTCATCTTTAGATGGGGAAAAAATATCGGCAACTATTATATTTTGACACATATTTTCATAATGAGTGAACGTAACAAGTTGATTAGACATTGCAAGTGTTGAGAGCAGACATATTCACTTGTTTTGACATTTAGGGTTGAAATGTAAATTATTCACAGTTGATTAGCCCAAGACAAGTAGTTCTAAAACACAGCTTCATGCATGTGAAAATCAAAATAATGAACTCTGTTTTACTGTGGGGCTCAAAATGGCAATTAAGTCCTTGTAAGCGGCACACAGAGCTGATATGAGTTACATTTAAATGAAAATCGAATGAATAAAATTATGTTATCTTTGGTTTAAGAACCAAGAAATAATTGCAAATAAGCATTCAGATATGGACCAATTTCTTTGAGTCAACAAATTTTAATTACTGCCGGGGTCGGAGAACTCAAACGTGTTTATAAATCTGCCAGAGATATCACAGATCTCGTATGTTGGAATCAAAATGAGATTCAGTTGTCTAATTTTTGCATTTCATTTTGATCAGCTTGGGAATGTTTATCTTTTTATTCTCTGTATGGGACTAGAAGGTCACCCAAAATGATTATCACTTAGTAATATATTAAGAAAAGACATATATGTGTGCAGTGAAGAGGAGAACAGATGGAATTCAAATTTGCCTATTCACGCAAATTTTAGAGGGATTTTTGATTAGAAGAAAAGTTCTTTTTTGTGAATTTATTGTTCCTCTGGAGACCCAAGAGCATAATAAACATAAGATGGAAATCCTAAAAAATCCTTATACTCACTTTACAGCTCACATCTCCGTCACTTCTGCTGCTCCCTGCCTGCAGTCCGGTTTTCCATGCCTCTGTCAAGTCACACCTATGTCCCATGTTCACTCTAGGCCAGGGCTTCCAGCTGTGAGCAGGCCCCCGGATTTTACAATGCATATGCAGTGACCTTCGGGGCCTGTAACCAGAAGTTGTGGCCCGGTGATCACTCTAGACTAGTCTTCCAGACGCAAATGGGCTCCAGAGCATGCTGCTCATGCCCGTAAGCCCTGGCCTAGAGTAAACTTTAGGATGCTATGCAATGGAGACACAGAGGACCAGACAGCTGTCAGGGAGCAACAGGGTCATACAGAGAGATAAGCAGCTGGCAAACGATTAAAAAGAAAAAGGATATAAAAAACATACCCACCTCACCACTCACCTTTCTGGCTGCCCTTGCTGCTCCCTGCCACTCTTCAATTGTCCACACCTCTAGCCCGGTGTTCATCTCTGCTCCTTGCCTGCAGTCCAGTTTTACGTGCCTCTGTGGCATTACATCTCTGGCTTAGTGTTCACTCTCACCCAGGGCTTCTGGCCACAAGCAGGCCCCAGAGTTAACTATGCATGTGCAGTGATCTCCGGGGCCTTCAACCAGAAGTCACAGTCTAAAGTAATCATCATGCCTGATAACTGGGTAAGAAGCAGCAGGGGAAGCCGGAGAGGTGAGCAGTTAGCTGAGTATGTTTTTTTTTTATTAGTTTTAATCTTTTGCCGGCCCCTTACGGTTCTACAAGATTACAGAAGCGTCTGGCCACCATTTTTCTGTATTCACGCAGAGCGAATTATGAAAAAAAAAACTGTATTGTTGACAAGTGTAGATTTTTTGTAAAATTCAAATAGAATTCAATTTCACTTAAATAAGTTCCACTATCTTTAGAGTACAGCAATTATGTAACCAACATTTTACACATGATCATGACAGTTAATTAGTGGCCTTAGTGGTCATATTGTGGTCACTGATTGGGTACCTAGGCCAAATGTTGAGCTTGAAACATCATCCTTGCCACCAAGTAAACAATGAAAAGTGAATCATTACAAAATCATTGACACAGGAGGAGTAAGGGACATGAAAGAGATTGTTAGCTATATGCAAAATATATAAAAATGTTCCAAAACATTGTAAAAAAAAATATTTAAAGGTTATGGATACCTTTGAAGTTGAAGAAGATTATTTCTGCATATGTTAATAGTTCCCTTTAGACAAAAAAATTGCACTAAGTTTGAGTACAAAATCTTTATTCCTTCATTTATTTTCCAAACCCTGGTATGGTGTTTGCAACCTTATCCAAGTTCAGATTTTTCTCTTTAGGGAGTGTCTCTCCCAGTAATATAGGTTGGATATGACATCTATGTGTATCCAGGGTGCTGCTGTCTTTACTTGCTTTCATGTATGAACACAGTTCAAGATTTGCCTTTCTATGTGCTTTACTCCTTGTTTACAACCTTTTTCTCTGCTCGCCATAAAGCTTCAGACTCTTTTCTGTCTATCCAATGTAGATCTGTGTACAATCTTCTCCATCCCCCTCTGCTATCTCTATTATTGACAGAAGGTAGGAGGAGGGCAGAGAGCCATCAGAACTGAACACAGGAACTCTGATGTCTGCAGCAGAAAAATGGTAGACACATTTTAATGAAGACTGTTTCAAAATGTTCGTTAACTTTGCATTTAGGAAGTAAATAAACCATTAAAATAATTCCGTATGAAGGTCTACATAGCCTTTAAGAAAACATTTTCAACAGAACTGATACTACTGTATGTCATGGATAATGCACAGCTACAAAGGGGAGGTGGGCATAAGACAGATTCAAAGAGCGCCAAATGAAGAATAGCTGTGCATGTGCCACTACTCATGTACTGCACTACGCATAACACAAGTGAATACATTTTGTTCACTATGTACCTTTAAAAAAAGTCTTAAAGGTGGGCTTGGCTTTGCAAGTGAGCAGTCAGTTAGCCAGCCTCCTTCATATACCTCTCAGATCATGTGCTGACACATGAACTACTGTTTTGTGTCTTAGAAATCATTCATACATCAGTGATTTGAAAAAATGGCCAGAGTTTTTAATCGGACATTCATCAGAGTTTGGTCAGTTTGTCAGTTTTTACCTTCAGAGTTTAATCAGAATTTCATAAAAAAAAAAGTGATGTCAGTTTGTCAAGCTTCCAATAAAAAACAGTCTGTGAAAAAAAAAAATTCACCGACCCATAGCATTGGCAAAACTCGGACCAAAATCGGACTTCTCTATGGTTTTGTGCAGACCACCCATATCAGGTTCACGCAGAATTTCTGGCTGGAAAATCCACATAAATAAAAATTAATTAAAAAAAGGAAGAGTATTTAAGAAAAAAGTATTTGTGAATAATAAAGCAGAATCCTCTTTAAAATGCATGTGTAAATAAAAGTAAAGGTATGTGTGAACATACTCTTAGTATGTAATGCATATTTTTGTTTGTTTGTTTGTTTGTTTGTTTTTTTCTGAAAAACCCTGTTAACATTTCCAACCTAGGAATACCATTTTCCCCATATCAAGGCCAATTTATATACGTGCATGTATGTATGTGTATATATATATACATTAACATATATATACCTGAGTGCTTACATACTGCTCTCTGCAGAGACACAGGAGAGATTGAGCATGCCTGTGCAGGTAATACACTCAGGATACAAGGTAAGACACTTACAATAGACAAGACTTTTTTTTTTAAATGTGTTGAACACCTGTTGGGTTTGCTTTGTCACAGTTGTTTTCTTCCCTGAATTTCTCATATAAAAGTTATTTTCATATATATAATATATAATGAGCCACCATTAATAGTGTAAACTCTGTTCTACCAGATGGTCTTGCTTCTCCAAAAAAAAAAGTGTTATCAACAAAAGTTTTAAAGAAGTTTCTCAATATGGATATATTCTACAAAAGTATAACATTTAACACTTGAATGGGACAAGCTCTAGTACCATGCACAGCTCTTAAAGGGAATTTGTCACCAAGTCTTTTAGATCTAATCTGAGAGCAGCATAATGTAGAGACACAGACCGTGTGATGTGTCACTTACTGGGCTACTTGCTGTAATTTTGATAAAATCACTGTTTTATCAGCAGGAGATTATCTCTAGAGGACTACTAAACCTGCTGCCATGTAGTCCTCCATATTCATGAGCTATGTATAACCACACCCCCATCACTGATTGGCAGTTTTCTGCCTATGCACAGTGTACATAGGAAGCAGCTATCTAGTGGTGTGGGCAGGGTTATACCGAGCCCAGTAGTCAGAGAACTTCTAGATCTGCAGCAGATAAAATAGGTATTTTATCAAAATGACAGCAAGCAGTCCAGTAAGTGACACTGAAATCAGGGTCTCTGTCTCTATATCAAGCTGCTCTCAGATGGGTTAATAAAGTCTGGCAACAGATTCCCTTTAATATGCACAAACCCATGTGCCTAAGTGTTGAATGAATTGGATGAAGCCATCAAGGCAACACTTATTGTCATGAAAGGTGAGGGAAGGACTAAGTGCACAATGACGGGAAGAGGGGGAGGAAGCCCAAACACTAGGGAAAGGGGGAGCGGAGACCCCTGGCAGATCTGATAACACCCTGCCTCCCCTAACATCCCTAAATAGGTTCCGCACCTATTGCCGAGCAGGAAACCTAATCCCTGACTGCCCCTAGCGATAGGACCTAGATAGAGAGGGGACGGGGTGAGCACTAGTCAGCCCCCATTGCAACTAAAGATGAACAGGCAAACACTTAGCTTGTGAAGGCACTAGAGAGATCATGCCAACTATCCTCCAATGGAACTCCATGATGACACTAGCCAACTACTAGTGCCTCAAGCCTGGACAGAGGAAAATAGAGCTATCACCGGTGACTCTCTGGAGAGACTGAAGGTATTTAAACATCCAGCAAGGGTATGTCAATTAGCAGCCGAATGTGGAGGTCACTGCTAGGTCCTAGAGGTAGAAGGATATCATTACACTACAGAGATGAAAAGATCAAGAAGGTGCCTGCAGAGCCAAGCACAATGACCTTCTTCAGCTGGATTCAGAAAGACTATCTGTCACACCTGACACAACCGTGACACTTATGCTACTTCATTGTGCTGCTCGACAGGTTTGCAAGAGCTTTTCCTGCCTTCAATAAAACATTGATGACCGGTCCTAAAAAAGAAACTATCAATGTTATACTAACTCCTGACACCCTCTTAATTGGTGATTATAAAAAAACACCTAGATTGAATTTCCTGTACAATAAAAGCTACATTTACGAAGTAAGCACTAAAAGAATAAAAATCCATATTGTTTTTATTTTTGTAATGAACATATATTATAGAGCTTTACATTTACGTTTGCTCCACAATTTAGGCGCTATCCAGAAATGGAGCTTCACTTTAAATAAACAACACATCTACTTTGCTAAGTAATAGCAGCAGATAGAGGCTCATTTGCCCGTTCTACTAAAACGTTGTTGTTTCACTTGTGTGATATAAAAAGCAGTTAAGAGTCTACAGCAACTGCATGGAGATACTTCTCACCCCTCAGCACTCACACGTTCTCCCACGCTCAGGCACACAGAGTAACACTTACAGTGGTGATGCAATCTGCCGTTACATTGGAAACACCTACAAGAATTAATATCCATTTCTGTTTGCTACAGAATGAGAACAGAGTGACACAGCCGAACAGACTCAGAACCTCCAGGGTCTAACAAAGTGTTTATGCAGATGCATACACAGCTTTTATTACAAAAGGATCATAACCATACTAAGGGATTTATCCAAACAGGGTGCCATTGAAACTCCGCAGGGCATGTCACGAAAAATGGCAGCAGAAAAAAAGGAAGCAGCTCATAGTTTATATTTACATATATAGTGTGTGTGTGCATATTGTAAGGTGGCTAATGGCCGCATAGTCGATGGGAGGCATATATCCCAGAGACGGCTGGTTTCTGGGATGTAACCCGGTGTATTTTCTCTAGTGCACGCACGCACTAAGAGAACTATTTGGTGCACCTGGAACAGGGTTACGGGTAGCTGTAAAGAGTTGGGCGGGTCTAGCTACCCACATACAGTACAGACCAAAAGTTTGGACACACCTTCTCATTTAAAGATTTTTCTGTATTTTCATAACTATGAAAATTGTACATTCACACTGAAGGCATCAAAACTATGAATTAACACATGTGGAATTATATACTTAACAAAAAAGTGTGAAACAAATGAAAATATGTCCAATATTCTAGGTTCTTCAAAGTAGCCACCTTTTGCTTTGATGACTGCTTTGCACACTCTTGGCATTCTCTTGATGAGCTTCAAGAGGTAGTCACCGGAAATCGTCTTTCAACAATCTTGAAGGAGTTCCCAGGAAAGCTTAGCACTTGTTGGCCCTTTTGCCTTCAGTCTGCGGTACAGCTCACCCCAAACCATCTCGATTGGGTTCAGGTCTGGTGACTGTGGAGGCCAGGTCATCTGGCGTAGCACCCCATCACTCTCCTTCTTGGTCAAATAGCCCTTACACAGCCTGGAGGCGTGTTTGGGGTCATTGTCCTGTTGAAAAATAAATGATGGTCCAACTAAACGCAAACCGGATGGAATAGCATTCCGCTGCAAGATGCTGTGGTAGCCATGCTGGTTTAGTATGCCTTCAATTTTGAATAAATCCCTAATAAATAAAGTCTAATGTCCATTCCTTCTGTTCTGTAGCCCAAACAAGTCTCTTCTGCTTGTTGCCTGTCCTTAGCAGTGGTTTCCTAGCAGCTATTTTACCATGAAGGCCTGCTGCACAAAGTCTCCTCTTAAGAGTTGTTGAAGAGATGTGTCTGCTGCTAGAACTCTGTGTGCCATTGACCTGGTCTCTAATCTGAGCTGCTGTTAACCTGCAATTTCTGAGGCTGGTGACTCGGATAAACTTATCCTCAGAAGCAGAGGTGACTCTTGGTCTTCCTTTCCTGGGGCGGTCCCCTTGTGAGCCAGTTTCTTTATAGCGCTTGATGGTTTTTGCAACTGCATTTGGGGACACTTTCAAAGTTTGCCCAATTTTTAAGACTGACTGACCTTCATTTCTTAAAGTAATGATGGCCACTCGTTTTTCTTTACTTAGCTGCATTTTTCTTGACATAATTGAAATTCTAACAGTCTATTCAGTAGGACTATCAGCTGTGTATCCACCAGACTTCTGCACAACACAACTGTTGGTCCCAACCCCATTTATAAGGCAAGAAATCCCACTTATTAAACCTGACAGGGCACACCTGTGAAGTGAAAACCATTTCCGGTGACTACCTCTTGAAGCTCATCAAGAGAATGCCAAGAGTGTGCAAAGCAGACATCAAAGCAAAAGGTGACTACTTTGAAGAACCTAGAATATAAGACATATTTTCAGTTGTTTCACACTTTTTGTTAAGTATATAATTCCACATGTGTTAATTCATAGTTTTGATGCCTTCAGTGTGAATGTACAATTTTCAAAGTCATGAAAATACAGAAAAAACTTTAAATGAGAAGGTGTGTCCAAGCTTTTGGTCTGTAGTGCATATATATATGTAAATGTATTAGTGATGAGCGAGCACTAAAATGCTCGGGTGTTCGATAAGCAACGAGTCCAATGTAAGTCTATGGGAAACTCGAGCATTTTTCAGGCGGTTCCCGCCGGCGGTCTGCTGAGGGCCTAAAAATTGCCCAAATCGATGGGAACAGTGCTCAAATGACATCGGGACAGCATGGGGGAGACCCCTGGATGCATTTCTGACTCCCAGGTCACTGTTGTCAACAACGTTGTCAGAGGTATTTTGCCACTTTTAAGAACTCAAAATAAAACATACCAAAACGAAACCAAAATGGATTTTCCTGGGAAATATGTTAAGGAACATCCTTTCCATGACATGTACAATGTATATAAAGCAAAATAAATAACCAAAAACAAAAATACTCCTCCACACCTTGGGCTATGTTCACACTTAGCGTTTTTGATGTGTTTTTGCACTTTTGCATTGCTTTCAACAAAGACAAATGCATTCACTGGGAAATGTCATTTTAACATTTGACATCCTTATCTGGCCATGTGGTTTGTGACACCTCATCAGACACATGCATACAGTGCTGAAAAGACATGGTAACAGCATGGGGAAGACCTCTGGAAGCATTTCTGACTACCAGGTCACTGCCTAAAAGTGTGCCCATCATAAGTGATCCTTGGCACATGGGAAGATGCCTCCCGCCATGCATCTGTCGTCGCAGACTTGCAACAATCACCATCCATGTCCTTGTCCCATTGCAGCATTCAGTTGTCCCTACCCCATTCCTTGGAATGCAAGCCCAAGTATGCAGCCAGCCACCCACCCACCCACAGGCTACAATACTATACTGCCAAATTTTTGACAACTGCTTGCACTTGAAATGTGGCCTTTTAGGCTCGTGGAGGCGGAAGCTTTTCATAAAATCATGCCGGCGGCGACCGGGTGTCCATACTCGGTTCCCAATTGCCACTGTTTCTCCCGGTGTCGCCTCTGCCTTCCACAAGCACGGGTCCCACAACATTACCCGTGCCCTCCCCAGTGCACTTACTGGGAAGGACCGCCTAACCACAAACACGTGGACAGGTGAATATGGCCAGGGACAGTACGGAGTCAGTCCACAACTTTTTTTGCTGAGAGTTGTATTTAGCTCGGTGAAAGGACTGGCATAGAGGGAAACTGTATCTACTCCGTCTGTCATTTCTCCGTCACCAGGTTCCACCCATTGTCACACACGATCATGCTTGGCTGTATGTTCAGCAGTGAGAGCCACAGATCAGGCTGCTGTGTTACAGCTTTCAACAACTCTGCAGTGCTGGGCAATTTGTCAATTAAGCATTAAGCATGTTATCTTCAGCACAGCCTATTGCTGCTTGGCCAAGGCAGTGCTGCAGTGCTGTCAGCTTGTGACTGATGTGGTCATTTCGGAGATGGAGGAGGAAGTGCAAGAGCTGAACAATGTGATTACATTGAGGTTAAATTGGTGATGCTGTTTTTTATACTAAAGAAAGATCCTATTGTTTTGTTTTTTATACGTTATTTTTTCAGACAAACGCATTAACCGGGAAATGTCATTTTAACATTTTACAACCTTATCTGGCAATGTGGTGTGTGACACATAATCAGACACATCCTGTTTTATTTATAATGGAGGGACTCTGAAAGTCATAAAGCCTATTTTTATAGGGACAACAGACGGCCCTTACTATTCTTAAAAGGCCAGCAGTCGGCCCTCGCTATTGTTAGAGAGCCATCAGCCGGCTATGCTTTTTTGTTCCCATTATTAACAAGTGGGTCTCCTATACTGTTATTGCGTATCTAGTGACTGCAAGTGCTGTCAAAAATTTGGACGCAACCCAATATCCCTTTGAAGAGACATAGAGGAGGGTCTCAGAAAAAAAATGTTCCCATTATAAAGGAACGGGTCTCCTATAGTGGTAATGCCCATGCTGTGACTGCTAGGGCTACCAAAATTTGGGAAAAACCCCACTAAGAATTTAAAGACACATAGAGCAGGGCCACAGTAACAAGGTACGACATGTTCCCATTAGAAAGGAGAGGGTCTGCTATACAGTTATAGGGTATGCAGTGAGTCCAACGGCTGACCAATTTTAAGAAAAACCCACTAAGAATTTAAAGACACATAGAGCAGGACCACAGTAACAAGGTACGACATGTTCCCATTAGAAAGGAGAGGGTCTACTATACAGTTATAGGGTATGCAGTGAGTCCAATGGCTGACCAATTTTAGGAAAAACCCCACTAAGAATTTAAAGACACACAGAGCAGGGCCACAGTAACAAGTACGACATGGTCCCATTAGAAAGGAGAGAGTCAGCTATACAGTTATAGGGTATGCAGTGAGTCCAACGGCTGACCAATTTTAGGAAAAACCCCACTAAGAATTTAAAGACACATAGAGCAGGGCCACAGTAACAAGGTACGACATGGTCCCATTAGAAGGGAGAGGGTCTGCTATGAAGTTATAGGGTATGCAGTGAGTCCAACGGCTGACCAATTTTATGAAAAACACCACTAACAATTTAAAGACACACAGAGCAGGGTGACAGTAACAAGTACGACATATTCCCATTAGAAAAGAGAGAGTCTGCTATACAGTTATAGGGTATGCAGTGAGTCCAACGGCTGACCAATTTTAGGAAAACCCCACTAAAAATTTAAAGACACATAGAGCAGGGCCACAGTAACAAGGTACGACATGTTCCAATTAGAAAGGAGAGAGTCTGCTATACAGTTATAGGGTATGCAGTGAGTCCAATGGCTGACCAATTTTAGGAAAAACCCCACTAAGAATTTAAAGACACTTAGAGCAGGGCCACAGTAATGACAAATTCCAATTAGAAAGGAGAGAGTCTCCCATAGTGTTGGCCTATGCAGTGAATGCAAGGGCTGCCAAAAATTTGGAGGCACTTCAATGCCCCTTTGAAGAGACGTGGAGCAGGGCCTCATTGAAAAATGTTCCCATTAGAAAGGAGCGGGCCTCCTATACTTGTAATGCCCATGCACTAAGTGTATGGGCTGACAAACATTTTCTCCTGGGGGATTATACATGAACATACTGTATAAAAAATGTTTTTTACGAGCATCATAAACACCCTTTAAAAAAATTATGTGGGTGTTGCATCACGGACCACGGTCACCCTAGTAATATGGTGGTGGAGGATGTAGAGGAGGAGGAGGACAAGAGCAAATAGCCAAAATCAGGAAGCGTATACCCATGTGTGGGTGTGAAAAGGTGCACGGGAACACATCTCCCAAGAAAAGACACTGGATTTTAGCTTGTGTTACGCTGCTATCATTCAGTAGTGTTGAGAAGTCTGGCCCAATTCAGCCCTTGTTCATTTTTATAAGAGTCAGCCTGTCAGTTGACAGGCGGATGCGCTTATCAGTTATAATTCCACCAGCAGCACTAATAACCCGCTCTGATAAAACGCTGGCGGCAGGGCAGGCCAGGACCTCCAAGGCATAGAGAGCCACTTCATTCCACGTATCCAGCTTGGATACCCAATAATTATAAGGCACAGTGGAATCACGGAGGACGTTAGTACGGTCGGCTAGGTACTCCCTCAGCATCTTCCCAAACTTTGCACTCCTTGTGAGAGTACCCCGCGCCTCAGGGAATGCTCTCCTCCTCCTCCTGCTCTCTGTCCTCTGGCCATCCATGCTGAACAGACGGTATGACAGCTGTGCAGGTAGTACCGTCTGTAGTGCATGAAACTAGCTCCAGTCCTTCCTCCTCCTCCTCCTCTTCCTCATTGTCACCCAATCAACGTTGGGATGAGTTGAGGCTTAGTGTGTGTAATCACCCTGTATGGTTCCTTGCTCCATCTCATCGTGCTCCACCTGCAATGCATCCTCTTTGATTGTGAGCAGAGATCATTTCAGAAGACAGAGAAGCGGGATGGTGATGCTAATTATGGCGTCATCGCCGCTCACCATCTTGGTGGATTCCTCAAAGTTTTGGAGGATGGTACATATGTCTAACATCCATGACCACTCCTGAGGTCTTATGTGTGGAGTCTGAACTGAATACCAATGGCCTTGTTGATGCTGGTAGTCAACAAACTGCTCTCTTCTGCTCACAAGTCCTTCCCAACATCTGCATTATAGAGTTCCAACGCGTGGGGACAACACACCAGTCTGTGAGCCGGAAGATGCAAACACTGCTGAAATACTGCAAGGGCGGAGGAAGCTGTAGCTGACTTTCTAAAATGGGCACACAGGCGGCGTACTTTAAAAAGCAGATCCGGCTGCTCCGGGTAGGATTTGAGAAACTGCTGAACCACGATGTTAAGCACATGGGCCAGGCATGGTATGTGTGTGAGCTCGCCTCGCCTCAGAGCCGCCACCAGGTTCCGGCCATTGTCACACACGACCATGCCTGGCTGTAGGTTCAGCGGTGTGAGCCACAGATCTGCCTGCTCTTTCAGAGCTGTCCACAACTCTTCAGCATTGTGTGGTTTTTCACCTAAGCATATTAGCTTCAGCACCGCCTGTTGCCGCTTGGCCAAGGCAGTGCTGCAGTGCTTCCAGATTGTGACTGATGTGGTAATTTCGGAGATGGAGGCTGAAGAGGAGGAGGAGGCTGAGGAGGATGAGGTGCAGGACCGTGGGGGCAACCCTGATTGACCTAGGGCCCGCAATCCTTGGCGTCGGGAGGACATGTTCCGTCCCAAGGTCTGATTGGGTCCCGGCTTCCACTATGTTAACCCAGTGTGCCATCAGCGAGATGTACCATCCCTGCCCACAAGCGCTTGTCCACGTGTCCGTGGTTAGGTGGACTTTACCGGTAACTGGTTGTTGAGGGCACGGCTAATGTTTTGGGACACGTGCTTGTGTAATGCGGGGACGGCACACAGAGAGAAATAATGGCGGCTGGGGACTGAGTACCAAGGGATTGCCGCCGCCATCAGGTTGTGGAATGCTTCCGTCTCCACCAGCCTAAAAGGCACCATTTCGAGCGCAAGCAGTCGTGAAATGTGAGAATTTAGTAGTGTGGCCTGTGGGGCGTGGGCTGCATATTTGAGCTTTCATTCCAAGGACTGGGGTGTGGACAACTGAACGCTGCGCTGGGACAAGGACATGGACGTGCTTCCTGATGCTGTTACTTGAGAGTGTGCAACGACAGGTGCAGGGCAGGAGGCATCCTCGCATCCACCATGGACAGGGGATTGGCTTGCATGCACAACAGTGGAAGAAGCAGTGGTGCCACCCACTGACACTATTCCTGGACCCTGGGGTTCGGCCCACAAAGTTGGGTGCTTTGCTGCCATGTGCCTGATCATGCGGGTGGTGGTCAGGCTGGTCGTTTTGCCACCCCTTCTGATGCTGGCCTGGCAGGTGGTGCAAATGGCCTTTTTGGGGTTATTGGCAGAGTCTTTAAAAAACAACCAGACTCGGGAAGACCTAACAGTTGTACTGGCAACTTCCTTCATGTTGGTGTTACAGGGAACGGTTGCCTGCCTTCTGTCTGCGGCCACCACACTGCTTCTTCCTGCCTATTGGGGTGCTCTGCCTCCCTACTCCTGTGTGCTGTTGTCCTCACTCTGCATGTCCTCCTGCCAGGTTGGGTCAGTTACTATATCATCCACCACCTCGTCTTACACTTCCCTACCCTGATCCTCCTCCTGACTTTCTGGCAATTGTGTCTCATCATCATCCACCTCTTGTGAAACTTTTCCACCGTCGCCTTTGTGTGACCGTGGCTGCTCAAATATTTGGGCATCGCTACATGCAATCTCCTCTTGCCCCAGCTTCAAGTGGACCGGGTGAGAGGCCCGAATCTATAAATGGAAAAGTGAACAGCTCTTCAGAGTGTCCAAGTGTGAGAACAGTTGTCTCTGGGTACTCGGCATGGTGGGAGGAAGGAGGATCAGGGTGAGGAATATGTGGTCCAGACTCACGGCTACTGAGACTTGACCGTGTGGAAGACAAGGTGGTGGTGGCTAAGTGACTGGAAGCATTTTCCGCCATCCAACCAACAACCTTTTGACACTGCTCTGGGTTCAATAGTGGTATGCTGCGGTCCCCTAGAAATTGGGATAGGAAGGTCAGGCGAGAAGATGTGGGTGTTTGTTGTCGCACAATTTCAGCTTCCCCACGGCCTTGTCCTCGGCCTCTGCATGCACCATTACCATCACGTCCAGTTCCCTGTCCCTTGCCACGTGCCTTGCCCATTTTAAATGGAGGACAGTATCTTCCACGCTCACTACAAATGACTGAGTTTGGAGCGATCTTATATGTGATCCGTGTGACGGAGAAAACAGAGTTTTAAATACCTGGCCTGTAGGTAAGTAGTTTGAACAGCAAACTGCTGTGAATTGCTTCACTGACACACTAAAGGAAATTTTTAATAGAGGCCAGAAATGGCAGTATTTTCTGGCAACGTATATGTGATCCCTGTGACGGAGAAAACAGAGTTTTAAATACCTGGCCTGTAGGTAAGTAGTTTGAACAGCAAACTTCTGTGAATTGCTTCACTGACATACTGAAAGAAATTTTTAATGGAGGCCAGAAATGACAGTATTTTCTGACAACGTATATGTGATCCGTGTGACGGAGAAAACAGGGTTATAAATAGCTGGATATCTAGCGCTGTAATATGGAAAGGACCTGGCTGTATTCTGCAGTGCCAATAAGCAAATGGCACAGAAAAACGGTGTTCTCTGGATTGCTTTTTAAGCAAATAATGATGATTAAGATCCAAAGAAAATTATTCATGGCCCCTGAGACCTGGGCCTTTGTATAGAAATATCTAACAGCAGCAGAAGGCAGAATTGGAATGGAGCCTCTTGTGCTATATGCACTGCAGTCTGCTATATACACTGCCTGCCTATACACCCTGCCTGCCTTCCTATACACCCTGCCTGCCTGCCTATACACCCTACCTGCCTGATATCTCTGCAGATGGATTAGTCCTCAGAAGGACTGTTTGTTAAGATGGATATGTGTAATGTACGTTTTTTCTCCCTACACTACCTAATACACAAGCAAATGTCTCCCTGACACAGCAGCACCTCTCCCTACATAAGCAAATGGCACAGGAAAACTGTGTTCTCTGGATTGCTTTTTAAGCAAATAATGATGATTAAGATCCAAAGAAAATTATTCCTGGCCCCTGAGACCTGGGCCTTTGTATAGAAATATCTAACAGCAGCAGAAGGCAGAATTGGAATGGAGCCTCTTGTGCTATATGCACTGCAGTCTGCTATATACACTGCCTGCCTATACACCCTGCCTGCCTTCCTATACACCCTGCCTGCCTGCCTATACACCCTGCCTGCCTGATATCTCTGCAGATGGATTAGTCCTCAGAAGGACTGTTTGTTAAGATGGATATGTGTAATGTACGTTTGTTCTCCCTACACTACCTAATACACAAGCAAATTTCTCCCTGACACAGCAGCACCTCTCCCTACATAAGCAAATGGCACAGGAAAACTGTGTTCTCTGGATTGCTTTTAAGCAAATAATGAGGATTAAGATCCAAAATAAAGTATTCCTGGCCCCTGAGACCTGGGCCTTTGTATAGAAATATCTAACAGCAGCAGAGGGCAGAATAAGAATGGAGCCTCTTGTACTATTTGCACTGCAGTCTGCTATATACGCTGCCTGCCTATACACCCTGCCTGCCTGATATCTCTGCAGATGGATTAGTCCTCAGAAGGACTGTTTGTTAAGATGGATATGTGTAATGTACGGTTTTTCTCCCTACACTACCTAATACACAAGCAAATCTCTCCCTAACGCAGCAGCACCTCTCTCTACACTGTCTGATTCCGGAGTGACTGCAACAAGCATGGCGGCGCCAGGTCTGATATAGACCTGATGACGCTGTGTGGCCAGCCAATCACTGCAATGCCCACAACCAGCATGGCATTACAGTGCATGGCAGGCAATCCCTGCATGTTCATTGGCTCTCTAAAGAGCTCCAAACATGCAGGGAGGGGACCCGAGTTCCCGCCCGAGCAACTCGGAAATACTCAGCGAGCGCCAAGCATCTCGAGCAGTGAGATGCTTGGGAGAGCACCGAGCAGTAGTGAGCATGCTCACTCATCACTAATATGTATATACACTGTGTTCCAAATTATTATGCAAATAATATTTTCCCAGATTTTCCCAAATTACCTATATGAATTACAGTCATTGTAATTTTCCAGTCAAATAACTATTAGAGTACAATTGAAAGGTTTTTGTACAAACTGCCTATGATAACAGTATATTTTAAAAAAAATAAAAAAACTCAAACTGCACTCAACATGCATGTTCCAAATTATTATGCACAGCAGAGTTTTCAACCTTTTCATTTTAATAAAGAACAAAAAAATGGTAATTTTTGAAATTATAAGCATTAGCAGGTTATTAGAAACTGAAATCAAACAGTTTTCAACTCAAAACTTTATTCTAGGTGATGTTACATTTGCACATAGGACCCCTTGTTCGAAAGGAGCTTCTGAATTCTCTTGTCCATTGAATTTGTCAGGTTTTGGATGGTTTCTGCTTCAATTGTTTTGAATGAGGACAGAATACCCTCCCAGAGCTGTTGCTTAGATGTGAACTGCCTCCCGCCATCATAGACACTCCTTTTGATGATGCTCCAGAGGTTCTCAATGGGGTTGAGGTCAGGGGAGCATGGGTGCCGCACCATAAGTTTGTCCCCTTTTATGCCCATAGCAGCCAGAGATGCAGATGTGTTATGTGCAGCATGAGACGGGGCATTATCTGAAGTTTGCCAATGACCATCTTAATGATCTAGAGGAGGCATGGAAGAAATTCATGTGGTTAGATGAGACCAAAATAGAACTTCTTGGTATCAACTCCACTTGCTGTGTTTAGAACTTCCAAGAAGGAAGCTACATAGACTGAAAGCTGAGATTAACTTCTTCACTGCTGAAAGAAACTAGCACCATTTATTAAGAGGGAGAAGTGCTTCTACTAAATGCAGGAGTACGTGAACTGAGACGCTGCGGCCTTCTGGCTCTTCTCTGCCGCGGTAAACCTGTGACAGAAATAACAGAAAGGATCACACAGATGAAAGGTAAAAAAGCCGGCGGCCCAGATGGGATCCTCCCAGAAATGCTAAAACACAGCCCGCCAGACAACCAGGCTGTGATAACAAAACTATTCAATATCATACTGCAGGCCGGCTACTTCCCCAAAATCTGGAACCAAGGCCTCATAACCCCAATACACAAAAACGGGGACAAGTACGACCCAGCAAACTACCAGGGGATATGTGTCAGCAGCAACTTGGGAAAACTGTTCAACAGCATCCTGAACAAGAGGATCCTCACCTTCCTCACTGAGCACAATGTCCTCAGCAAGAGCCAAGCAGGGTTCATGCCGAACCACCGCACCACTGACCACATCTACACCCTGCACAGCCTCATCAAAAGCCATGTCCACGATACAAAAAACGGGAAAATATACGCTTGTTTCGTGGAATTCAAAAAGGCCTTTGACTCAGTGTGGCACCCAGGACTATTCCTAAAACTGCTTGGGAGCAGAATAGGAGGTAAAACAAATGATGTCATCCAAAGCTCCTACACTGAAAACAGCTGCAGTGTGAGGGTCAATGGAAAGAGGACGGCCTATTTCCAACTAAGCCGAGGTGTGAGACAGGGCTGCAGCCTCAGTCCAACGCTCTTTAACATCTACATCAATGAGCTGGCAGTGGCCCAAGAGTCCTCCTCAGCACCAGGACTCACCCTCCATGACACCCAGGTGAAATTTCTGCTGTACACTGATGACCTCGTGCTGTTATCACCAACCGAGAAAGGCCTCCAAGATCATCTGAACATCCTAGAGACCTTCAGCAGCACATGGGCAATGCCAATCAACCAGAAGAAAACTAACATCATGGTGTTGCAGAAAAGAAAGCAGAAACCAGCTGGCCATCCTCCCTTTACAATAGACAACTGTCCACTTACAGAAACCAACAAGTACACCTACCTGGGCCTAAAACTCAGCCAATCAGGGAGCTTCAAGCAAGCCATAGAGCTACTGAAAGACAAGGCTTCCAAAGCCTTCTATGCCATCAGAAGACGTCTGTACCACATCAAGGCACCAGTAAGCGTCTGGCTAAAAATCTTTGACTCCATCATTGCCCCAATCCTTCTGTATGGCAGTGAGGTCTGGGGCCCAGTCTCATACCCAAACTGGTCAAAGTGGGACGCTGGACCAACTGAAATATTCCACTTAGAGTTTTGCAAGTGTGGCACCCCAGGGGTCTGGTTACCACAGTAATAGAGATATTATGTCTGAGAGCAAGTGGGAGGTTTCTCTGGTCAGGAGCCCTAAGCATGCAACACGGCCCACCCAGACCTGGGAGGGGAGGAATCTGCCTTTATAAACTGGGTCTGGGGCGGGATTAAGTCAGTCAGAGCCTGGAGTGAAGTTCCAGACACAGGGAAAGTGACAACAGGAGCTCTGTAGGAGCAGGAGCGAGTGCCAGAGGCTGGAAGCTAGAAAGCTCGCCTTGGCTGAAGACACTAACCCGGACACGGAGTCCGAGGCTGTGGGGACATCCAGGTCCAGCAGCAGAATCCAACCGGCAGGGGATTCCATGTCCTCTGGCCTTAGAAACCCGAAGGCACGGTGACAAGCAAGGGACCAGCACCGCCATCGTGAAGCGAAGGCTGACGGAAGGCCCCAAGTCACCGGCCATACGGGTGAGCACCACACGGTATACTCAGGGACATGGGCTACTTCTACCCGCATAGAGCAAGGTAGCCAGGAAAGAGTGCAGATAGTCGGAGAGGCCTACAACTCCACCTGGCCAGGGGAGATCCTGCTTGCTCACAGACTGATCAGGCCCCTACTGCTAACCAGTACTCCCGGGAGGGTCTGCTCTATACCATCAGTAAAGACCCTGAACTGCACCACACGTCTCTGTGATTCCTTGCCGCACCAGCACCATTACTACTGGGACGCTCACACCATCACTCCGATCATCCACATTAGCTGCCCTGAGGCATTACTTCTCCCGTGGGGAGTTATCCCATACTCAGCTGCGCAAACTACATCAGCCTCAGCGGTCTGCAGCGCAGCGGCGGTCCCCACTGACCGCAATCCACGGGTGGCGTAGTCGGACAATTACAATACCAATAGACTGCCACTGGTTTGACCGCCCTGGGCACGGACCGGGTCACCGCCACGGAGGACTACAACCCCCAGCGATCCAGCTCCAGGTATCCCCCTGCACAGCACAGGCCCAGGGGGCGCGTCACAAGCATCTTCTCCAAGTCCATCAGAGCACATCAAACAACGCCTGCCGAGCAGAGCTGGGCAGATTCCCGCTGCACCTCGAGATCCAGAAGAAGGCGTTGTCTTTCAAGGCTCATCTACAAAGCAGTAGTCCCAGCTCCTACCATCACAAAGCCTTCCTACACCAGGAAGCCCCAGGAAACCTCCCAACACAAAGTACCCAAAGACAGCCTGACCAAGCCACCAACCCACATGGCCTGACAAAAGGCGAAATTCAGAAAATGGTACACAAAGGCAAGGAGGAATATCTCAACATCTGGAGAAATGACATAAACAAATCACAGAAACTGACGATATACCAGAACCTACAGATTAAGTACAAACTGGCCCCATATCTAGAGAAACTGGAAAACCCCAAAGAGCGACAGATCCTGAGCCGGTACAGACTGAGCGCCCACAGCCTACTCATCAAATCCGGGCGGCACCAACAGAACTACAAGCCCTGAGAGAGCAGACTGTGCCAGCAGTGCCCCTAGGAGGCCGTGGAGAACGAGGCCCACTTCTTGCTGAGGTGCCCCAAATATTCCGCAGTGAGGGACACTCACTTCCAGAGACTGTCTGATCTCCTCCCAGACTTCACCTCCATGGAGGAGTAAGAGAAACTGCCGATACTACTGGGGGAAGAGGAAAGTGCAGCGTCCATAGCAGCGCAATATGTCAGTGCCTGCCACAGACTAAGAGGAGACTGATATACGATGGACGTCTATACCCCACCCTGGACATGCCCCTATTCCCCAACTAAGAGCCTGATGCCATGGACTTCTATACCCCACCTTGGACATGCCCCTACCCTCTAAAAGGATCTTGATATATCCTGGACCCCTATATGCCTCCCTACTCCCCACCCCCGTCCCCTTATTTTTTACCATTTGCTTTGGCAATGCTAATATGTTCTTAGTCCTGCCAATAAAGCTCTTTTGAATTGAATTTGAATTGAATTGACATTTTGTTTTTCTATTGTATCAAATGCTTATTTCATGCAATAAAATGCAAATTAATTATGTAAAACTCATACAATGTGATTTTCTGGATTTTTTTTAAGATTCTGTTTCTTAAAATTGAAGTGTACCTACAATAAAAAGTACAAACCTCTCCATTTTTTGTAGGTGGGAAAACTTGCAAAATCGGTAGTGTATCAAATACTTATTTTCCACACTTTTCTTTTCTTATTCGGGAGACACAGTGTATTTTTTTATAAATTCAGGGAGCAAACTGTATATTGTCTTACTCAGGGGGTGCAATTTACTTTTCTGTATACACGGGCATGTTGTATTTCTTTTTCTATATTTAATGAGCACAGTGTACATTTTTAAATTTATCTTGAGGGCATAGTGTATATTCTTAAATATATTCATGGGGCAATATTTATATACATATATTTATGTATATATATAGATATATATACACTGCTCAAAAAAATAAAGGGAACACTCAAATAACACATCCTAGATTTGAATGAATGAAATATTTTAATTGAATACTTTCTTCTGTACAAAGCTGAATGTGCTGACAACAAAATCACACAAAAATCATCAATGGAAATCAAATTTATTAACCAATGGAGGTTTGGATTTGGAGTCACCCCCAAAATTAAAGTGGAAAACCACACTACAGGCTGACCCAATTTTGATGTAATGTACTTCAAACTAGTTAAAATGAGGCTCAGTATTGTGTGTGGACTCCACGTGCATGTATGACCTCCCTACAACGCCTGGGTATGCGCGTGATGAGGTTGCGGATGGTCTCCTGTGGGATCTCCTCCCAGACCTGGACTAAAGCATCCGCCAACTCACGGACAGTCTGTGGTGCAATGTGACGTTGGTGGATGGAGAGAGACATGATGTCCCATCTGTGCTCAATCGGATTCAGGTCTGGGGAATGGGCGGGCCAGTCCATAGCTTTAATGTCTTCATCTTGCAGGAACTGCTGACACACTCCAGCCACATGAGGTCTGGCATTGTCCTGCATTAGGAGGAACCCAGGGCCAACTGCACCAGCATATGGTCTCACAAGGGGTCTGAGGATCTCACCTCAGTACCTAATGGCAGTCAGGCTACCTCTGGCGAACACATGGAGGGCCCTCCAAAGAAATGCCACCCCACACCATTACTGACCCACTGCCAAACCATTCATGCTGAAGGATGTTGCAGGCAGGAGATCGCTCTCCATGGCATCTCCAGGCTCTGTCACATCTGTCACATGTGCTCAGTGTGAACCTGCTTTCATCTGTGAAGAGCATGGGGCATCAGTGGCGACTTTGCCAATCCTGGTGTTCTGTGGCAAATGCCAAGCATCCTGCACGGTGTTGGGCTGTGTGCACAACCCCCATCTGTGGACGTCGGGCCCTCATACCACCTTCATTGATTTGGTTTCTAACCGTTTGTGCAGACACATATACATTTGTGGCCTGCTGGACGTCATTTTGCAGGGCTCTGGCAGTGGTCCTCCTGTTCCCCCTTGCACAAAGGTGTAGGTAGCGGTCCTGCTGCTGAGTTGTTGCCCTCCTACGGCCCCCTTCACGTATCCTGGTGTACTGGACTTTCTCCAGCTAGCACCTCCAGCCTCTGGACACTACGCTGACAGACACAGCAAACCTTCTTGCCACAGCTCGCATTGATGTGCCATCCTGGATGAGCTGCACTACCTGAGCAACTTCTGTGGGTTGTAGAGTCTGTCTCATGCTACCACAAGTGTGAAAGCACAACCAACATTCAAAAATGACCAAAACATCAGCCAGAAAGCATTGGTACTGAGATGTGGTCTGTGGTCCCCACCTGCAGAACCACTGGACCATGTGCTCTTGTTAACCCTGAGTGGCCAGACCTCGGCCGAAGTAAGAACTGTTCTGTACCTTTTTTCCTTTTTGTTTCCTGTTAAGCCAGAAAGGCTATGTTTATGTTATGCAATTGACCATGGTTTATGCTGCTGCCTACCAATAAACTACCAAGTCATTTAAAGAGACAGTGTCTTGTATCTACCTTCGAGTGCAGCAGTGCAACTCTACCGCAATATATGTATATATTCAGAGGGCAGCGTGCATTTTTTTTTCCTTTATTTTGAAGAGGCACAGTTTATGCTTTTTGTTCACTTATAAAAAATGATTTGGTATCGGTGCCCCAAGGTAAACTTTTTAGTAAGGATGCCTTTTGGCCAACATGGTTGAAAAGTACTATTTTAAAAGATATGTCCGAATGGGCTGTATTTGCGGCAGAGTTTCCGATAAAGAATTGCATACCTTAATTCGAATGTATAGTACAGTAGTAACATTTGGGAGGAGATTTCCCGAAATCTGTAATGTAAATTGACCGGCAGTATAGATTTAATATTTGCAGCATGTCAATTAATGCTGCAAAAACCATCACAGATTTCACCCTTTGCTAATATGGTAAACATCAAGTAATTTCAATGTGTCAGTGGGATGTTTACATTTTGTTCTATATTCCTGCAGGGTTTAGGTTTCCAATCACTTCAGCCTAAACCCTTGAGAGATCCATTCTATAATATTATGTTTTAGCTACGAGTGCTCAGCTGACCTTCGCTCTACTACTGCGGAGCACTGGCACTTTGCCCATACTATCAGGAGCGGAGATAAAGCTATAACATACAATCAATCACACGTCCCTCAAGTGTCATAGAGATAGCTCTGCTAGTTAATGCCTTGCATGCTTCAATCTCAGCTGATCATAGCATACAAGAACATAGAAAAAAATGGGATGACCTCCAATGATCTTGTGATTTGTGCCTGTTTTATATGTGAAGTCACAGAAGTACCCTAGGTCTATGTGCCTATTGTATAATTCCTACTGTTAAACTATAACTACAACTGCCCTATAATACATAGGCTAATGTTCAGACTAGAAATCAGCAAAGCGATACAAGGCTAATCAAATTTGCCTCAAATATATAAAAAAAGCAGAATTTTTTTAGATTTACTTACATTTTGCTGTATCATCAAGG
Organism: Phyllobates terribilis; assembly: GCF_046119375.1. Lineage (NCBI taxonomy): Eukaryota > Metazoa > Chordata > Amphibia > Anura > Dendrobatidae > Phyllobates > Phyllobates terribilis. Next base: position 113,622,167 of record NW_027362768.1, on the reverse strand, counting down.
GTTAAAGTGACCGTTTACTACTATGTAACCCCCGCTTAATCAATTCAGTACTCCACCGTTACAGCGGTTCCTGGAAAGTGACCTCACATTCAGCCCTCACCTTTCCTGCCAGACAGCCCTTCTGTTGTGGGTGTGTCAGATGTGACAGACAGTCGCCCTGCAGTTGGTTGCAGAAGATCTCTTTGTTTGGCATTATAGACACCTTCTTAGCTGTTTCACTCTAGGACCTAGCGGCTACCTCCTTCCTGTTAATTGACACCCTGGCCTGGGTGTATAAATAGTTTTCACTTTGCAGCAGGAAGGTGCCGGTGATATTCACATGTTTCCTTGTGAATGCTTGGAGCTCTCAGACAGCTATATTCCTCTGTGGTGCTAGGAGGACACTTGGATTTATCTCTCTGAAGTCGGCTAAAGCTAAGCTAGTTTCCCCCTTGTCTGTCTACCTTGTTGTCTTTAGTTGTCAATGGGGACTTACTAGTGCTTATCCCCCCTTCCCTATCCAGGGCCAAGCGCTAGGGAAATACAGGGTTTAGATTCGCGTGAGGCGATTGGTGAAGAACCAATACAGGGACGTTAGTGGAGACAGGGTGATATCGCATCAGCCTAGGAGGTCTCCACTCCCCCTTTCCCTAGGGTCTGGGCTCCCTTTCCCCCTTCCCTTTGTGTTGCACACACCTTGCATGACACCTTCTTAGGTTTGGTCGACTTCTTCAGTCCACCAATTTGGTCTTCACTAGGCCATCTTCGGTGTTGGATTGGCATCTCCTATGCTGGCTTGGCTGCCATGTTGTGACCTTGTGCTACAGATACCATGCAATACTATGATGTGCACTGTGCAACATTATGACGCCATGGTCAAGTCAGTTCAGGAGATGTAGAAGGTGATGGGTGCTAGATAATGACAAATATGGTCCAGTGAAGACTGTACCATGGATCAGACTGAACAATATGACCAGAACAGAGAAGGATTGCACAGTGGGACCTGGGATCTTGAGTGATCTCAGACCATAACAATGTACATTCAATTACTATTGAATAAGTTTAATGCAAATCAAATTTCCAGGCCAAATTTGAGTGAATCTAACAAATTCAAATTTTGGAAGATTCACTAATCAGCTTGGACATATTAATGTTTTGGCTGATAAGTTAAGACCACAGACAGGTGAAGTTAATAACATTGTTTATGTTCTGGAAATGCTACCTATCAAGGGGTGGGAAATATTAGGCAACAAGTGAACAAGTTCTGCAACAAGTGATTGAAGTCGATCTGTTGGATGCAACAAAGACTGGGCAAAAACGGAATGTCAAGGACTCTGATAAGGGTCAAGTTGTTATAGGTAGATCACTGGATTACTGTATTCTGAACTCAAGAGGTCTTGGTAGTTGTTCCAAGTATGCAGTAGTTAAAGCCTACCAAAATTGGTCCAAGGAAGAAAAACAGGTGGAGTGGTAAGTAATCGGTGTCTACGCCTTGGTGATTCACGCAGGAAGCAATGCACTGGTGGACACAAAAGACAGAAAAGGGCCTCTGTGAAAGAGCAATATACGGGCCCTTTACAGTCCAATAGTTCATCATAATGCACAATTCCACCTGCTTTTGAGGTAGAAGTGGTCCTTCTTACCACTTGGGTCTATGGGTGGCTGCACAGGTTGCACCAATGGAGCAAGGATGGCCCATTTGGTCTGATCCCCATCTGATAAACTTTTTTTCTAACTTCATTCAAACTCTTTAAATTAATGAATATTGGAAACATCTACTTAAATATACCATACATTAGAATTTCAGACATTTTGGTACTGATACATTAAAGTGTTTACGTTGGAAAACTGGCATAAAACACTTTAAATAGTCTCAAAATGTTTGCAGAAATTGTAGTTGAGCAATTATTTTGCAACTTTCAGTGTTGTCACTTCAGTTTCTGGCAGCCCCACTAAAATGGGCAGAGCTGTCAAGGAGACGGGCTGGACGGGGCGTGGCAAGGCCTGGGGACAAATTCAATAAAAGTGGCGGTCCTCATGCCAAAAATGTTACTTTAGTCTCCGACTGGACTAGCTCCGATGGAGGAGCACACCACTGGTAAGATCCGCCTAATTCATTAAGTGGTGTGCGCCTCCCAGTGAATTATTATTATTATTATTTATTATTATAGCGCCATTTATTCCATGGCGCTTTACATGTGATAGGGATATACATAGCAAAAACATTTACATAATCTTAACAAAACAAGTCAGCGACTAGTACAGGAGGAGCGAGGACCCTGCCCGCGAGGGCTTACAGTCTACAAGGGATGGGTGAGGATACAGTAGGTGAGGGTACAGCTGGTCATGTAGCGGTATGGTGGAGCGAGGGTTACTGCAGGTTATAGGCTTGTCGGAAGATGTGGGTCTTCACGTTCCTTTTGAAGGTTTCCACGGTAGGCGAGAGTTTGATATGTTGGGGTAGAGAGTTCCAGAGTAGGGTGGAAGCACGGGAGAAATCTTGTATACGATTGTTGGAGGAGGAGATAAGAGGGGAGTAGAGAAGGAGATCTTGTGAGGATCGGAGGTTGCGTGCGGGTATGTAACGGGAGACTAGGTCAGAGATATATGGAGGAGACAAGTTGTGAATTAAGTGTGTCTTATTCCTGCCGACCCATCATTAAGACTGGTGTACGAAATGCCAGCCTTAATGAATCGGAGCCACAGTCTTAAACATCGAAATGCTTCTAAATGCATTTAATAGTTAATTTCTATTAATACCAATATCCCACAATGCAGTATTAATTTTACTGGTGTGCTTTGTGAGGATGGAGGCGTTGATCAGAAGAAAAGATGTACAGCTGGTAAAAAGGCGTAAAGAAAAAATCTTGGGACTGCTTCAGATTTCTTTTATGTATTTCCAGGAAGCAACTGGCATGTGTAGCCAAAGCATACTAGGAGACAGATCCTTCTCCTTCTGTTTAACATGTGCTGACGATGCAATGGGTTTTCTACAAAACACACAGAAAACAAATTTATTCCACATAACCTCATACATATCATCTACACAAATTTACAAGAAATTCATTACATAATTGTCTGAAAATCATTTTAAAATGCACAATTATTCATAATATTCTGTCTTCACCTTGTATGTACTATTGGTATGTAAAATGAGTGCATCTATGTGGACCAACGGGTGTAGCCATAAGAGGTGTAGAGGTAACAGTCACACTCTGGCCATTGTGCAATACAATGGGGAAAGCTAAGACTCTTCTGACCTATATAAATATTCCAGATTAAACATTGCACAGGTTGCACATGGAAGCTTGGACAGGTAGAATGGTTTCACATTGCATTCTGTGTCCCCATCGGGTTATACGTTCAAAATCCCCTGCATAACGGGGTCCGAACATATGCGCCGGCGGGGCCATAGACTGGAATGATGCTGACAGGGCGAACGTGGGCTCTGATGTGCATCATTTTCGGGAGTGTCCGCCTACAGGAGATGGACACTCAGATGTAGTAGACTGCGTCGGGGTGTCCGCCTCCTGTAGGCGAACACTCTCGAAAATGGTGCATGTCAGAAAGCACGTTCGCTCTGCCATCACCATTACAGCCTATGGTCCTCCGGCGTATATGTCTGGAGCCCATTTTGGGTGGGATTTCAGACATATGCCCCAACCGGGACAAGACGCAATGTGAGAGCAACCTTACAGATTTTGATTTGGGTCCTAGGAGCTTCAAGCTTCTGTAAACAGAAAATTACTGTTCAAACCAAGCATAGACACTTGGTGCACGCTTGGTGTGGCCAAGCTGTCCAATATACCTTCCTACTTATTTTTTTACATCTATCTCTGCCCTTTTCTGGCTCCTGTAAAGCCACAGCCATCAACCAAGGAAGATAATATGTGGATAGATGAAAAACAAGTAGGTGGGAAGGTGCACTGAACTGTTTGGCCACACCAAGGGTGCACCAAGCACAGTGCTTGGTTTTGAGCAATCATTTTGTGCTGACCAACTCTTTCAAGTTCCTTTCAATAGAAATGAAAAGAAAATATTTGCTCATAAGTTTCTTTTTTTCTGCTACATTTTTGAAATGTTAGATTTTTTTCATTATTACGTTGATGCATATAAAAGTAAAAATTACATATTGGTAATATTTTAATCATAACTGCAGTTATCAGAAGCTGAAGTTATGGGTCTTGTGTGAGAAGCGTTGCTGTGCCTGTCAGTTCTGATAACTATACTTCTGTCATTGTGGCAATGGTGAAGATGACAATGAGCCTCATATTAAAATCTAACTTTAATTTTTTGTAGCACATGTACAGTAAGTAATCAAAAAATTGATAGCTTTGCATGCTATGAAGCACCAAAACATATAATACATCTATGTTTAGATAAGGGAATGATCTCACCTAGCACCTCTGGACATCTTAACCCCTTTACCCCTGAGGGTGGTTTGCACGTTAATGACCAGGCCAATTTTTACAATTCTGACCACTGTCACTTTATGAGGTAATTACTCTGGAACGCTTCAACGGATCCCCCTGATTCTGAGATTGTTTTTTCGTGACATATTGTACTTCATGATTGTGGTAAAATTTCTTCAATATCACTTGCGTTTATTTGTGAAAAAAATGGAAATTTGGCGAAAATTTTGAAAATTTTGCAATTTTCAAAATTTGAATTTTTATGCCTTTAATTCAGAGAGATATGTCACACAAAATAGTTAATAAATAAAATTTTCCACATGTTTACTTTACATCAGCACAATTTTGGAACCAAAATTTTTTTTTTAGGGAGCTATAACGGTTAAAAGTTGACCAGCGATTTCTTATTTTTCCAACAAAATTTACAAAACCATTTTTTTAGGGACCACATCACATTTGAAGTCACTTTGATAGGTCTTTATGACAGAAAATACCCAAAAGTGACACCATTCTAAAAAATGCACCCCTCGAGGTGCTCAAAACCACATTCCAGAACTTTATTAACCCTTCAGGTGCTTCACAGGAATTTTTGGAATGTGGAAGAAAAAAATGAACTTTTAACTTTTTTCACAAAAATGTTACTTTAGACCCATTTTTTTTTTTTTTCGCAGGGGTAACAAGAAAAAATTGACCCCAAAATTTGTTGTGCAATTTCACCTGGGCACGAAGATACCCCATATGTGGGGAAAAACACTGTTTGGATGCACGGCAGGGCTCGGAAGGGACGGAGCGCCATTTGACTTTTTGATTGTAAAATTTGCTTGAATAATTAGCGGACGTCATGTTGCGTTTGGAGAGCCCCTGTGTGCCTAAACATTGGAGCTCCCCCACAAGTGACCCAATTTTGGAAACTAGACACCCCAATGCACCTATCTAGATGCATAGTGAGCACTTGGAACTCCTAGGTGCTTCACAAATTAATCCGTAAAAATGAAAAGCATTTTTTTTTCCACTTTTTCATTTTTACGAATCAATTTGTGAAGCACCTGGGGGTTCCAAGTGCTCACTATGCATCTAGATAGGTGCCTTGGGGGGTCTAGTTTCCAAAATGGGGTCACTTGTGGGGGAGCTCCAATGTTTAGACACACAGGGGCTCTCCAAAAGCGACATGGTGTCCGCTAACAAATTAAATGGAAAATCGGCTCAAATTGTTAGCGGACACCATGTCGCGTTTGGAGAGCCCCTGTGTGCCTAAACATTGGAGCTCCATCACAAGTGACCCCATTTTGGAAACTAGACCCCCCAAGGCACCTATCTAGATGCATAGTGAGCACTTGGAACCCCCAGGTGCTTCACAAATTGATTCGTAAAAATGAAAAAGTGGAAAAAAAAAATATTTTTTATTTTTATGGATTAATTTGTGAAGCACCTGGGGGTTCCAAGCGCTCACTATGCATCTAGATAGGTGCCTTGAGTGGTCTAGTTTCCGAAATGGGGTCACTTGTGGGGCAGCTCTAATGTTTAGACACACAGGGGCTCTCCAAACGTGACATGGTTCCAATTTGTTAGCGGACACCATGTTGCGTTTGGAGAACCCCTGTGTGCCTAAACATTGGAGCTCCCCCACAAGTGACCCCATTTTTGAAACTAGACCCCCCAAGGCACCTATCTAGATGCATAGTGAGCACTTAGAACCCCCAGGTGCTTCACAAATTGATTCGTAAAAATGAAAAAGTGGAAAAAAAATACTTTTTTATATTTACGGATTATTTGTGAAGCACCTAGGGGTTCCAAGTGCTCACTATGCATCTATATAGGTGCATTGGGGGGTCTAGTTTCCAAAATGGGGTCACTTGTTGGGAAGCTCCAATGTTTAGACACACATGGGCTCTCCAAACGCGACATGGTTCCAATTTGTTAGCGGACACCATGTCGCGTTTGGAGAGCCCCTGTGTGCCTAAACATTGGAGCTCCCCCACAAGTGACCCCATTTTGGAAACTAGACCCCCCAAGGCATCTATCTAGATGCATAGTGAGCACTTTGAACCCCAAGGTGCTTCACAAATTAATCTGTAAAAATTAAAAAGTATTTTTTTTCCACTTTTTCATTTTTACGAATCAATTTGTGAAGCACTAGGGGGTTCCAAGTGCTCACTATGCATCTAGATAGGTGCCTTGGGTGGTATAGTTTCCAAAATGGGGTCAGTTGTGGGGAGTTCCAATGTTTAGGCACACAGGGGCTCTCCAAACGCAACATGGTGTCCGCTAACAATTTGAGCCGATTTTCCATTCAATTTGTTAGCGGACACCATGTCGCGTTTGGAGAGCCCCTGATGTGCCTAAATAGTGGAAACCCCCCACAAGTGACCCCATTTTGGAAACTAGACCCCTCAAGGATTTTATCAAGGGGTATAGTGAACATTTTGAACCCAGAGGTACGACACAGAATTTGATAACATTAGGTCATCATATTGAATAAGTTGTCATTAGTCTTGAGCGCAAGTGCTCGCTACTTGAGTTTGCATCGGGTACTCAGGTATGCACCATGTACTGCGTGTGCTCGTGTGACATGCTCGAGTCCCTGCCCCGCATGTGTCACGGCTATTAGACACCCAAAAAAAAACATGCGGGGATCGCTCGTGCATAGCAGGCAATCCCAGCAAAGTTTTTTTGGCCGCAAAGCATATGGGGCGGAGACTCGAGCATGTCACTCAAATACCCACGATACTCAATGCATACCAGAGCTCCCGATGCAAACTCAAGAAGTGAGCACTTGCGCTCAACACTAGTCGCCATATCATCATCTTTTTTTCTTACTTTTGAAAAAAATTCCAACCCCATCACAACCCTAACCCCAACTCTAGCCCAACCCTAACCTGAAAATTTATTTTTTATGCCGTTCCTCATGCGGTATAAGTGATTAGACGACTTTATTCTTCGGGTCGGAGCGACTACAGCGATACCAGAATCATATGGGGTTTTTATGATTGACAGCTGTCACACACTAAAAGACGCATTTTTTGTAAAATCTAGTTTTTGCATCGCCATATTTTGAGAGCTATAATTTTTCCAGATTTTGGCAGACAGAGTCATGTGATGGCTTGTTTTTTGCGGGATGAGTTGACGTTTTTATTGTTGCCATTTTCAGGCACGTGACATTTTTTGATCGCTTTCTATTCCTATTCTGTTCTGTGTGTGGTAAAATTGATAAGGTAGCATTATTCTTTGGGTCAGTAGGTTTACAGCGGTACCACATTTATATAGTTTTTCTATGTTTTGCACTTTTACATAATGAAAGCAATTTTATAGAAAAAAATATTTTTTAGCATCGCTTTATTCTGAGAGCTATAACTTTTTATTTTTCGGCTGATGGAGCTGTATGGCAGCTTGTTTTTTGCGGGACGAGATGACGTTTTCAGTGGTACCATTTTTATTTATATTCGTCTTTTTGATCACGTGTTATTCCATTTTATGTTTGGCAGTTTGGTGATAAAGCATTGCTTTTTGCTTAGTTTTTTTTTTTTTTTTTTACCGTGTTCACTGAAGAGGTTAACTAGTGGGACAGTTTTATAGGTCAGGTCGTTCCGGACGCGGCGATACCAAATATGTGTACTTTATTGTTTTTTTTTCATAATAATATTTATTGATGGGTACATTATATTTTTATTTTTGGTGGATTATTTTTTTTATTTTTTTTTTTTATATTTTTACAATTTTTTTTTTCTTTTTTTTTTCACTTTATGACAGTTTTTACTTTTTTATTTTGTCCCACTATGGGACTTTCACTTTTTTTTCTCTGATCGCCTGCATGGCACAGGAATGGAGCATCATCCCTGTGCCATGCAGGCTGTCAACGCTGGACAGGGAGAAGATAGTTTGGAAATGCACTACGCATGTCCAAAAAATCTTCCTGCTGTCTGGTAACCCGGATGTTGTCATGACGACATCGGGTCGTCATGGCAACATCCAGGAAGCCGCGGCAGACAGCGCTGGAGGCCGGAAGAGGAGGTGAGTACACCAATCACCTCCCCTTAGCCACCGCAATGCTGCGATCGACTGCAATCGACTTCGATCGCAGCATTGCGGGGTTAATGTGCCGGGAGCGGTGCGGGACCGCTCCCTGCACATAGCCCCGGGTGTCAGCTGTGACAATCAGCTGACACCCGGCGGCGATCGCGCCCGCACAGCCTGTGTGCGGGCGAAATCGCCAGGGCGTATTAATACGTATCTGGTCCATAAGGCCCAGGGCACAGATACGTACTAATACTCCCTATGTTGTAAAGGGGTTAAAGCATCACTCCGGCATGTTTTTTTTATTGCAGCGTTGGAGAGGTTCTACTAATCTAAGGTCCCTGACCGTAGTATTATACTTACCTGTCGCCGCCTTCATCTCTTCCTGGCACTGCTCCAGCCTCGCGCCGCCATCTTGTGACAACAACTTCTGATTGAACGGAAGTCAGAGGTAACAGTCATAAACTCTCAATGTAAGTCTATGAGATCCTCATTCTGGCTCCCAAAGACTTACATTGAATTGTGACTTTCGGATCACCCAGCAAACACCGGCAGGTAACAAACTGCTGGAGACGAACCAAAGCAGCACTGGGAACAGCTGAAGACAGTGGCTGATTAGTATAATACTAGGGGCAGGGAACAGTAGCACCATTCCAGTGCGCCAAAAAAAACCTAGCTGGAGTGATACTTTAAAGCTACACCCCTTGAAGTATAATTTTGTCTATTACCTTTAAAAAAATGAATATCAAAGCCTTTAAAAGTTACTCCCAAAATAAAAATATATCCTAAATAGGAGATACCTTGCTACTTTGGAGAAAGCCTTTCACAGATTTCCTTTATATACACTGCTAAAAAAAATAAAGGGAGCACTCAAATAACACATCCTAGATCTGAATGAATGAAATATTCTCATTGAATATTTTGTTCTGTACGAAGTTGAATGTGCTGACAACAAAATCACACAAAAATCATCAATGGAAATCAAATTTATAAACCAATGGAGGCTTGGATTTGGAGTCACCCCAAAAATTAAAGTGGAAAAACACACTACAGGCTGATCCAACTTTGATGTAACAAAAAAACAAGTCAAAATGAGGCTTAGTATTGTGTGTGGCCTCCACGTGCCTGTATGACTTCCCTACAATGCCTGGGCATGCTCCTGATGAGGTTGCGGATGGTCTCCTGTGGGATCTCCTCCCAGACCTGGACTAAAGCATCCACCAACTCCTGGACAGTCTGTGGTGCAACGTGACGTTGGTGGATGGAGCAAGACATGATGTCCCAGATGTTCTCAATCGGATTCAGGTCAGGGGAACGGGCGGGCCAGTCCATAGCTTCAATGCCTTCATCTTGCAGGAACTGCTGACACCCTCCAGCCACATGAGGTCTGGCATTGTCCTGCATTAGGAGGAACCCAGGGCAAATAGCGCCAGCATATGGTCTCACAAGGGGTCTGAGGATCTCATCTCGGTACCTAATGGCAGTAGGGGCTACCTCTGGCGAACACATGGAGGGCTGTGCAGCCCTGCAAAGAAATGCCACAGAACACCAGGATTGGCAAAGTCGCCACTGGCGCCCTGTGCTCTTCACAGATGAAAGCAGGTTCACACTGAGCACATGTGACAGACAAGACAGAGTCTGGAGATGCCGTGGAGAGCGATCTGCTGCCTGCAACATCCTTCAGTATGAAGGGTTTGGCAGTGGGTCAGTAATGGTGTGGTGTGGCATTTCTTTGGAGGGCTGCACAGCCCTCCATGTGCTCACCAGAGGTAGCCTGACTGCCATTAGGTACCAAGATGAGATCCTCAGACCCCTTGTGAGACCATATGCTGGTGCGGTTGGCCCTTGGTTCCTCCTAATGCAGACCTCATGTGGCTGGAGTGTGTCAGCAGTTCCTGCAAGATGAAGGCATTGAAGCTATGGACTGGCCCGCCCGTTCACCAGATCTGAATCCGATTGAGCACATCTGGGACATCATGTCTTGCTCCATCCACCAACGTCACATTGCACCACAGACTGTCCATGAGTTGGTGGATGCCTTAGTCCAGGTCTGGGAGGAGATCACACAGGAGACCATCCGCAGCCTCATCAGGAGCATGTCCAGGCATTGTAGGGAGGTCATACAGGCACGTGGAGGCCACACACAATGCTGAGCCTCATTTTGACTTGTTTTAAGGACATTACATCAAATTTGGATCAGCCTGTAGTGTGTTTTTCCACTTTAATTTTGGGGTGACTCTAAATCCAGGCCTCCATTGGTTAATAAATTTGATTTCCCTTGATGATTTTTGTGTGATTTTGTTGTCAGCACATTCAACTTTGTACAGAACAAAGTATTCAATGAGAATATTTCATTCATTCAGATCTAGGATGTGTTATTTGAGTGTTACCTTTATTTTTTTGAGCAGTGTATATACAGTACAGACCAAAAGTTTGGACACACCTTCTCATTTAAAGATTTTTCTGTATTTTCATGACTATGAAAATTGTACATTCACACTGAAGGCATCAAAACTATGAATTAACACATGTGGAATTATATACTTAACAAAAAAGTGTGAAACAACTGAAAATATGTCTTATATTCTAGGTTCTTCAAAGTAGCCACCTTTTGCTTTGATGACTGCTTTGCACACTCTTGGCATTTTCTTGATGAGCTTCAAGAGGTATTCACCGGAAATGGTTTTCACTTCTCAGGCCAAATGAGAATCATGAGCTCAAAGGAACTGCCCAAGGAGCTCAGAGAGAGAATTGTGGCAAGGCACAGATCTGGCCAAGGATTTAAAATAATTTATGCATTACTCAAGGTTCCTAAGAACACAGTGGCCTCCATAATCCTTAAATGGAAGAAGTTTGGGACTACCAAAAGTCTTCCTAGACCTGGCCGTCCAGCCAAACTGAGCAATCATGGGAGAAGAGCCTTGGTGAGAGAGGTAAAGAAGAACCCCAAGATCACTGTGGCTGAGCTCCAAAGATGCAGTAGGGAGATGGGAGAAAGTTCCACAAAGTCAACTATCACTGCAGCCCTCCACCAGTTGGGCCTTTATGGCAGAGTAGCCCGATGGAAGCCTCTCCTCAGTGCAAGACATATGAAAGCCTTCATAGAGTTTGCTCAAAAACACATGAAAGACTCCCAGACTATGAGAAATAAGATTCTTTGGTCTGATGAGATGAAGATTTTTTTAATTGAATTTGAACTTTTTGGTGATAATTCTAAGCAGCATGTGTGGACAAAACCAGGCACTGCTCATCACCTGCCCAATACAATCCCAACAGTGAAACATGGTGATAGCAATGGTTTTCACTTCTCAGGCCAAATGAGAATCATGAGCTCAAAGGAACTGCCCAAGGAGCTCAGAGAGAGAATTGTGGCAAGGCACAGATCTGGCCAAGGATTTAAAATAATTTATGCATTACTCAAGGTTCCTAAGAACACAGTGGCCTCCATAATCCTTAAATGGAAGAAGTTTGGGACTACCAAAAGTCTTCCTAGACCTGGCCGTCCAGCCAAACTGAGCAATCATGGGAGAAGAGCCTTGGTGAGAGAGGTAAAGAAGAACCCCAAGATCACTGTGGCTGAGCTCCAAAGATGCAGTAGGGAGATGGGAGAAAGTTCCACAAAGTCAACTATCACTGCAGCCCTCCACCAGTTGGGCCTTTATGGCAGAGTAGCCCGATGGAAGCCTCTCCTCAGTGCAAGACATATGAAAGCCTTCATAGAGTTTGCTCAAAAACACATGAAAGACTCCCAGACTATGAGAAATAAGATTCTTTGGTCTGATGAGATGAAGATTTTTTTAATTGAATTTGAACTTTTTGGTGATAATTCTAAGCAGTATGTGTTGACAAAACCAGGCACTGCTCATCACCTGCCCAATACAATCCCAACAGTGAAACATGGTGATAGCAACATCATGCTATGGGGGTGTTTTCTGCTGCAGGGACAGGATGACTGGTTGCAATTGAAGGAAACATGAATATGGCCAAGTACAGAAATATCCTTGATGAAAACCTCTTCCAGAGCTCTCTGACCCTCAGACTTGGCCGAAGGTTCACCTTCCAACAAGACAATGACCCTAAGCACACAGCTAAAATAACAAAGGAGTGGCTTCAGAACCATTCTTGACTAGCCCAGCCAGAGCCCTGACCTAAACCCAATTGGGCATCTCTGGAGAGACCTGAATATGGATTTCCACCAAAGTTCACCATCCAACATGACAGAACTGGAGAGGATCTGCAAGGAAGTATGGCAGAGGACCCCCAAATCCAGGTGTGAAAAACTTGTTGCATCTTTCCCAAGAAGACTCATGGCTGTACTAGCTCAAAAGGGTGCTTCTACTCAATACTGAGCAAAGGGTCCGAATACTTATGACCATGTGATATTTCAGTTTTTCTTTTTTAATAAATTTGCAAAAATTTCTACATTTCTGTTTTTTTTCAGTCAAGATGGGGTGCAGAGTGTACTTTAATGAGAAAAAAAAATTAACGCTTTAGAATTTGTGAAATGGCTGCAATGAAACAAAGAGTGAAAAATTGAAAGAAGTCTGAATACTTTCCATACCCACTGTATATATTGGTGGCGCTCTGCTATTTCCAGCTGTGTCATAGACACCAAATAGCGCTGAGGTCGATATTGGGCGCTTACACTCCATTCAAGATGGTCTGACCACTGGGGGTCTGAACACTGGAAGCCCCGGCAACACCAAGATTGGGATTTTGGAACATTGTATTCATTCTGAAACTCAATTAGTCTTTGTGCAGGTGACGCACCCCCTGGGCCATGTGCAAGGGATACCCGGAGCCGGATCTGGATAGGGGTAGTAGTCCTTGTGGCGGTGACCCGGTCCATGCCCAGGGTGTCAAACTAAGTGGCAGTCTATGGCAGTAGATGTTAACTTGATTGTCGACTACGCCACCCGTTGAGTGCGGCTTTGACGCCGCCGCTGCAGAGCAGTCCGCTGAGGCCGGTGGTATATGTGCAGCAGTGATGGTATAACCCCCAACGGGAGGGGTATGGCCTCAGGGCAGCAGGTGTGGATGATGGGGGTTGTGATGATGCAGAAAGAAGACTCAGAGTCAGGAGATGCAGTTCAGGGTTTTTACTTACTGGTGTTCTTTTGGTCACTCTGGCCTTGAGTGACCACCCGAGCCGTGCTGCGTCCACCAGGTCCTGGACTCGGCTAACCCCCAGGCGATTCCAGAGCATGGTCCTGAGCTCCCTTCTGACTCTCTCTCTCTCTGGCCGTTCCCACCAGGGATCCACCTGTGTCCGGCTCCCTCGGGTCTCTTGTTGGTTGAACCTTTCCTGGCTTCCCTGACCCTATGCTCGGTGTGCCATTCTGGTGGATTTGGTGAGGGTCGTGGCAGATCCTGCCCACGACCTCCGGTTCCTGGCTAAGGTTTATTTTGGCCTCTGCCAGCTTGGGATCCGGTACCCTTGTTCGCCAACCCTTCACCCTTTTGTCTTTATTCTGGGATCTTGGGGTTCCCTTCTTGTCTTTCTCTCTGGGTCCTTCTTTTCTCCTCTCTCCCTCTGCAGGCTTGGCTCTGGAGCTGGGCCCAGCCGGAGCCACAGCTCCCTGTCAGCCCTCCTGGCTGAGCTCCTCTGCTCTGCTCCTCAGGCTAAAAAGACCCTGTCCTAAGATGGTGCCCACCATATATACTCCCTCTATGTGTGAGCCCAGGTGACTAGCACCCAATGAGCTCCTAGCTTTACCCAGACTACTCCCCCTATCTGCCCCTACACTACTGGGATGTTCCACCCCCCTCCCACTCCAGCCAGGGACAGACGCTGTCGTACCTGCACATATACTGGTGGGAGTACCGTAGTTCTGTCCCCCGGAAATGGGATGTATGTAGTGCATGCAGCCTACTGAGCTCAGTCCCACACTCCATCCTTACCCGGGAGTGGAATACCACACCTCTGGCTTGAGGTGTAATACCCCTGTAGCAGCCGAATCCTCAGGGTGCTACACAGGTGCGCACGCTCGACCTCCTCTCTATTTATTGTATATGGGACTGTTGGGAATGACCGAGTGTTGTAGTTTGCTTAATCCCATAGTCCATGAATAGAGCACATTCAAGCATGGGCACCTGCACTTCATTCAAAATGGTTTTCGTACATTATTTTTTAATTCAAATTTTGCCTGATTCGCTCATCTGTAGTAATTACATTATGGAGCCCATTGTGGTCATTGAGTAATGATAATCTCTGTATGTCTCTTTGAAATGATAGGCACACTAAAACAACTGCAAATAAACATAGGACACACAGTCATGGGATGAGACTGGCTCCAAATTTAGCCCCAAATGTTCTCTTCTGCTAAAACTCATTTTATTAGGGGCCCATTAGTATGAGTATGAGAATTTTGAGTCACCAGTGGATTCTCTAGAATGGCTAGTCCAACCCTGCACATATTTTCCTCATTGTACTATAAGTCTACATGTGAACGTGAGAATCTTTTTCCTTCCATTTTCACAGTACGTTATATACATCATACCGTGATATTCAACCATTTCAATAATATAAAGATTTAGAGATTTCGGTCAGTATTCAGTTATCTGAATAGAGGTGCATTTATATTCATAGCTTGTTGCCACATTAATGCAGACACGGAACGGCTTGAACAATGTAATAGAAGAATTCAATGAGGTTGGGGCAGATTTATCAATAATGTTGAAGGAGCTAGTTTCAGTGCTTTGCAAAAATTGTCATGAATTGCAGCACTATCTGTAACATATCACATCTCCTGCGTCTGCACACGATTAGGGGAATATGCATTATGGTGTAGGGGAAAAAAAGGATTGCAAATGCTTTAGTTCTCGGAAATGCAGAATCTTTATGTGCATCTGCCTCAAGAAAGTATCCTGCGGTGTATAAGAAGCTGTCAAGTCTTTATAGAGCAAACTTTTATATAACTTGAAGTAACCACCAATATAAGCAACATATTTTACATTAACCCTTAAGGACAGGGCTATTTTTCATTTTCGTTGTTTCATTTTTTCCCTCTCCGGGAGCCATGACTTGTTTTTCTATTTTTCCTTATGAAAGCTTTTGTTTTGCAGGACAAAATGTACTTTTGAATGAGACTAATCATTTTAGCAAACAATGTAATGATTGAAAAAAGGTAAAAGAAATTCAACTGCAGTGTAATGGTTTAAAAAAATACAAGGCCACTATTGTTTTTTGGGCATTATTTCTACAGCATTCATTGTGAATAAAAATGACTTACAATATGATTCTTCAAGACAAAATATGTGATGATAACAAACGTATATATTTTTCTTTTATATTTTAGAGCATAGAAAAATTAGAACTTTATGAAAAAAAAACCTTTGCTTTGTTTCACCATTTCCTGAGATTCTCAATTATTAGTGTTGAGCGAGCATGCTCGACACTGCTCGGTACTCGCCCGAGCATCACGCTACTCGGGATTTTCGGCGAGCACCGAGCATTTCCGGGTTATTCGGGTGGGAGCTCGGGTCTCCGCCCTGCATGTTTGGCGCTCTTTACAGAGCCAATGAACATGCAGGGATTGCCAGCCAGTCACTGTAATGCCGCAGCCATGTTGTTTGTGGGCATTGCAGTGATTGGCTGGCCGCACAGCGTCACCTCGAGTTTTTAAAACCGGACGCCGCCATCTTGGACACAGTCGCTCCGGATTAGACAGTGTAGGGACAGAGCTGCTGAGCTAGGGAGAGATTTATCCTGCAAAATAGTTAGTGTAGGGTCTGTAAAGGCTGCCAGAACAAACAAACAGTCCTTCTTAGGACTAATATCCATCCCAGATATCAGGCAGACAGTATAGGAGACGCAGTGGTTATACCAGCAAGCGCTGCATTACAGTCCTGTGTGCTCCTATTTATAAAATTGCTCCAGGTCTCGGGGGCCAGTA
This sequence comes from Phyllobates terribilis, assembly GCF_046119375.1. NCBI lineage: Eukaryota > Metazoa > Chordata > Amphibia > Anura > Dendrobatidae > Phyllobates > Phyllobates terribilis. The sequence continues at coordinate 113,605,870 of NW_027362768.1, read as the reverse complement.
AAAATCGTTTTTTTTCATCTAAATCCTCTTTTTTTTTTTCCTCCTTCACACTGTACAAATACCCGTCTTATTAACCTATTGGTGTCCCAGCCCCCCCCCCCCCCCCCAAAAAAAAAGTATGTCTCTGATTTTTCAGACACAAATATATCTGTTGAAAAGAGTCTGGTATAGGCCACAGAAATAGAAGTGTGGTTTTGCAGTTCCACGAGTCAAATCTCTGTAGTATCCAGTTTTGGGCCTTTTGTATCTAAAAAAAAAACAGTTTGAGTGTGTCGCTCACTGTTTAGCCGCAAATATATATTTTTAAAAAAGTCTGGTATACACCAGTAAATTAAAACTGTGGTTTTGCTGTACCACGGTAAAAAATCTCTATTATCCTGTTTTTTGCATTTTTTGCCTTAAAAAAAAACAGTAGTGTCTCCTGACTGTTCAGATACAAAAATATATCTGTTGAAATTAGTCTGTTGTAGGCCCGACAAATCCCAGTGTGGTTTTGCAGTTCCACGGGTCAAATCTCTGTAGCATCCAGTTTTGGGCCGTTTGTATCTAAAAAAACAGTTTGAGTGTGTCGCTCACTGTTCTGCTGCAAATATATATTTTTAAAAAAGTCTGGTATACACCAGTAAATTAAAACTGTGGTTTTGCTGTTTCACAGTAAAAAATCTCTATTATCCTGTTTTTCCCATTTTTTGCCTTAAAAAAAAACAGTAGTATCTCCTGACTGCTCAGACACAAAAATATATCTGTTGAAAATAGTCTGTTGTAGGCCCGACAAATCCCAGTGTGGTTTTGCAGTTCCACGGGTCAAATCTCTGTATTATCCAGTTTTGGGCCTTTTTTATGTAAAAAAAAACAGTTTGAGTGTGTCGCTCACTGTTCAGCTGCAAATCTATATTTTTAAAAAAGTCTGGTATACACCAGTAAATTAAAACTGTGGTTTTGCTGTTCCACAGTAAAAAATCTCTATTATCCTGTTTTTGGCATTTTTTGCCTTAAAAAAAACAGTAGTGTCTCCTGACTGTTCAGATACAAAAATATATCTGTTGAAATTAGTCTGTTGTAGGCCCGACAAATCCCAGTGTGGTTTTGCAGTTCCACGGGTCAAATCTCTGTAGCATCCAGTTTTGGGCCGTTTGTATCTAAAAAAACAGTTTGAGTGTGTCGCTCACTGTTCAGCTGCAAATATATATTTTTAAAAAAGTCTGGTATACACCAGTAAATTAAAACTGTGGTTTTGCTGTTTCACAGTAAAAAATCTCTATTATCCTGTTTTTCCCATTTTTTGCCTTAAAAAAAAACAGTAGTGTCTCCTGACTGCTCAGACACAAAAATATATCTGTTGAAAATAGTCTGTTGTAGGCCCGACAAATCCCAGTGTGGTTTTGCAGTTCCACGGGTCAAATCTCTGTATTATCCAGTTTTGGGCCTTTTTTATCTAAAAAAAAACAGTTTGAGTGTGTCGCTCACTGTTCAGCTGCAAATCTATATTTTTAAAAAAGTCTGGTATACACCAGTAAATTAAAACTGTGGTTTTGCTGTTCCACAGTAAAAAATCTCTATTATCCTGTTTTTGGCATTTTTTGCCTTAAAAAAAACAGTAGTGTCTCCTGACTGTTCTG